>NC_080172.1:38171218-38528718 GCF_950295315.1 Erinaceus europaeus | reverse complement strand
GAACAGTAGTACCCAAGGACCCAGAAAGTTCTCAGGATCCAGAGCTCCTGTGAGATGTTAAATGTTCTCAGCACAAATCCAATATATTTCACAGTGAGTTTCCATAATGCACAACCTGCTTCTCCCAGAGAGAAAAGAAGTGATTAATAATGTGTAACAGTGAAAATAGAAAACTCTTGCAAGATCATTTGAGGGCCCAGGAAAGCCAGCGGTGCCTGACTGCCCTTGATCTGAACTGGGCAGACTGGAGCTGCCAGCTGTGTTTACTCTTCAGAGAAGACCCCCAACTGGCCAGCCTCAGCTCTGGGCACTGTGAGGACTCACAAGTAGATCCTTGGGCTCTGGGAATACTGTCTTGATCACCAAAGACATAAAGACAGAGTCAGGATAGCACTATGTGGCAGATATCATCCTGGGAAGTGAGGTCCCCTTACTCACTCTGCTGTAAATTCATTTATTAATTGTACATTGGATTCTACAATACTTATGGAGGGATTTGATGGGCAGAGCTGGTATCTCCTGCAGCCCAGGCAGGGAAATCTCTCCCTGTCTCTCTCCTTGGTTCACACAACTTCTCTCCCTGGTGCACACCAGTGCCCAAGGCCCTCCTTTGCTAAAGACACTAGTTGCAGCAGTTGAGCCTTTTATTGTTGTTGTTGTTAGATGCCAGGGTTATTGATGGGGCCTACATGCAAACTCCACAAACATGTGGGTTCATTTTTCTCTTTCCTTCTTCTTTCTTTCTTTCTCTCTCTCTCTCACTCTCTCTCTCTTCTTTCATCCTGACAGATAGCAAAAGATGAGTGAAGCATCTTATGACAACCTCACCAATGTATTCTGGAACCTCAGCTTTCCAGAGCCCTGCCCCACTAGGGAAGGATAGAAACAGGCTGGGGGTATAGATCGACCTGCTAAAGTCGTGTCCAGCAGCAATTACAGAAGCCAGAATCCCCACCTTCTGCACCCCAAAAATAATTTTGGTTCATATTCCCAGTGGGGAAGAATGATAGGGAGATGATGACCAGAAGGCTCTGAACTCCAACTCCATCAGGAACTGGAGATAAAAGAGGGAAAGGGGAGGGACATTTGGATGTAGTAATTTGTGTGTATATGAGAGAGAGAGAGAGAGAGACTTGGAAAGGAAGAGAGAGGGGACCATGGAAAAATGGGCAAGCTACAAAATCAATGTACAAAAATCGGTGGTATTTCTTTATGCAAACACTAAAGCTGAAGAAGACATCCAGTAATCACTCCCATACACTGTTGCAGCAAAATCAATCAAATACCTAGGAGTAAAGCTGACCAAAGAAGTGAAAGACTTGTATACTGGAAACTATGAGTCACTATTCAAGGAAATAGAAACTAATACCAAGAAATGGAAAGACATCCCATGCTCATGGACTGGAAGAATAAATATCATCAAAATGAATATTCTCCCCAGAGCCATATACAAATTTAAATCAATACCTACCAAAGTACCACCAAGCTTCTTTAAGAGAATAGAAAAAAAAAAACTATAATCATTTATCTGGAACCAGAAAACACCTAGAATTACCAAAACAATCTTGAGGAAAAGAAACAGAAATGGAGGCATCACACTCCCAGATCTCAAACTATATTATAAGGCCATCATCATTAAAACAACCTGGTACTGGAACAAAAATAGGCACACAGGCCAGTGAAACAGAATTGAAAGCCCAGAACTAAACCCCTACACCTATAGACATCTAATCTTTGATAAGGGGGCCCAAAGTATTAAATGGAGGAAGGAGGCTCTCTTCAATAAATGGTGCTCAGAAATGGGTTGAAACATGCAGAAGAATTAAAGTGAACCACCTTATCTCACCAGAAAACAAAAATTAAATTCAAATGGATCAAGGACATGGATGTTAGACCAGAAACTATCAAATACTTAGAGGAAAACATTGGTGGACACTTTCCCACCTAAACCTCAAAGACATCTTTGATGAAACAAACTCAATTGCAAGGAAGACTAAAGCAGAAACAAATCAATGGGACTACATAAAATTGAAAAGCTTCTGCACAGCCAAAGAAACTATCACACAAACAAAGAGACCCCTCACAGAATGGGAAAAGATCTTCACATGCCATACATCAGACAAGAGACTAATCACCAAAATATACAAAGAGCTTGGCAAACTTAGCACCAAAAAAGCAAATGACCCCATCCAAAAATGGGCAGAAGATATGAACAAGACATTCACTTCAGAGGAGATCCAAAAGGCCAACAAACACATGAAAAATTGCTCCAGGTCGCTGATTGTCAGAGAAATGCAAATAAAGACAACACTGAGATACCACCTCACTCCTGTGAGAATGCATACATCAAAAAGGACAGCAGCTACAAATGCTAGAGAGGCTGTGGGGACAGAGGAACCCTTCTGCACTGCTGGTGGGAATGTAAATTCATCCAACTTCTGTGGAGAGCAGTCTGGAGAACTCTCACAAGAGTAGACATGGATCTTCCATATGACCCAATAATTCCTCTCCTAGGGATATACCCCAAGAACTCCATAATACCCAACCAAAAAGAAATGTGTACACCTAGGTTCATAGCAGCACAATTCTTAATAGCTAAAACCTGGAAGCAATCCAGGTGCCCAACAACAGAAAAGTGGCTGAGAAATTTGTGGTATATATACACAGTGGAATACTACACAGAAATTAAGAACAATGAACCCACCTTCTCTGACCCATCTTGGATGGAGCTAGAAGAAATTATGTTAAGTGAGAAAGTTAAATTATGTTAAGTCAGAAAGATAAAGATAAGTATGGGATGATCCCACTCATAAACAGAAGTTGAGAAAGAACAACAGAAAGGGAAACTCAAAAAAGAATTTGACTGAATTTGGAGTAGGGTACCAAAATAAAAACCTTGGGTTGAGGGTGAGCGTGTATGTTCAGCTTCATGTGGCGGGGGTAGGGGGGGCGGGGAAGGGGGTGGTATGGGATGGGACACAGTATTTTGGTGGTGGGAATGGTGTTTATGTATACTCCTATCAATTTGTAGTCATATGAATCACTATTTAATTAGTATAAGAGGGGAAAATGATTAAATATCTCAACATTTTTAAATCACAGACTGAGTCTTTTTAATACATAGGCTGAGTCTTTGATATGTTGACTCTCTTAAAAGCTTAGACCAGGGAGAACAGAAGCAACTGGGGGCACAGCTATATACAAATAATGCCAAAGGCCATAAATTATGATGTTGTATATGATACAGCAAATCCTAACAAAGGGATATTTCAAAGGTAACCCAATTGCCAAACAATGTGATTATAGCAATAACTATTTATTGCCTTCTTAAACCCTAAGACAGCAGGAACCTCCCACTTCCTCTATAGAACCTGAATTTCCCCAGCACTGGAACCTCTAGGGTGGGGCACACTTTCCTGCATGCTTCACTCAATTCATACCAAATTATACTGCATCCGCCGATCCCAACCTAATCAACGCAATGAGTACCACCTCAGCATGCTTCACTTTAGACTGTCCAGAGACATCAAGCGAGGAATGTCAGCCCTTCACCCTCATTACTTGGATGAGACTTTTCCTTTCATAGTATTCTCTAATTCCATTCCAGGAGGTTCACTTCCTAACAAAGTCCCAAAACATAGATATAGACCAGGTCCCGTAAGATAGAGCATATGTTCACTTGTAGCCATAAATTAGGGCAAAATATATACCTGAAAGCAAAAATGCACAATAGACTATAGTGAGTCAGTATAAAGTTCATAATGACATAGTGTCTATTTAGACTTAGATACCCTCCTCACCTACTTCCTATTACAGTTCTCTCACTCACACCAAAGCTAACATCATCAAAGCAAGGACTACAAAAGCTGAATAAGGGCAAGAGACTGGCATACTTTAATGATGACTCTTTAGTCACTATCAGGCCACCCCATTAGCGGGAGCCCTAATGGGGGAGTCCTGAGATTCCCAAACAGACATGATGGACCTTGAATAAATCCCTCTCTCCATTGTTACCAGTCATATCTATCAGAAAGAACACAATAGACCCCTTTGTGGGCCCCCATAGGACCTTGCCCTCAATTCGGATCAACAATGGTAGAGAATGTTCCATCCTCTGAAGGGAGGCTGGACAACTGTGCTACACCTGAGAAAGATGGGTCCTGATATTGGGGCAGCTTGGAATGTTCCTACTCATGACCATAGAATGTGAGCTCAGATCTATAGGAATGCAGAGGTCACATTGGCTCCTAAGCTGCATATGGGCCCCAAATCACATCAAATCGTTGGGGTTTACAGTCAACAATATTTATACACCTTTCCCATATTTGGGAGCTACTCTCTTCTCTGATCCAGCTTTCTGGTCCTTCTACCAGCCGTGACATCACCTCCCCAGACAATAACTTGGATATACCTGCATATCAGATTTCAGGCTCAGGCAAAAAAAAAAAAAAAAACACTAGTATGGCCACAGGCTCTTTAGAATGTAACTAAAATATGCCTACTAGCTATCTACGAAATGGAGACACCCCCCCCAACTCTTCATCTATGCTATTCTAGCCTTTAGGTCCATGATTGGTCAACAATTTGTTTGGCTTTGTATGTTAACTCTCTTTTCAACCACCACGTTCCAAATGTTACCATGATGGCAACCAGACTTCCCTGGACAGACAACACCACCAATATGTCCTGAAACTCTGCTTTCCCAGAGCTCTTCCACACTAGGGAAAGAGAAAAACAGGCTGGGAGTATGGATCGACCTGTCATCACGCATGTTCAGGGGGGAAGTAATTACAGAAGCCAGACCTTCCACCTTCTGCACAATCAATCCCACAATGACATTGGGTCCATACTCCCAGAGGGTTAAAGAATAGGAAAGCTATCAGGGGAGGCGGTGGGATACAGAGTTCTGGTGATGGGAATTGTATGAAGTTATACCCCTTTTATCATATGGTTTGGTCAATGTTTTCTTTTTATAAATAAAAAATTTTGAAAAAATCAAACCTTAAAAAATGGGCAAATATATACAAATATAAACAGATAGTTATAGAAATAATAGATAACCCATACCTACAACCTTAAGAGAACTGCTGTAGCTTACAATGGAGGAACTGGAGAGTCAGAACTCTGGTGCAGAGTTGTGACCCTGCTGTATTGCAATTTTGTAAGTCTATATTAAATCACTAATTAAAAAGAAAAATTCCCTGCAAATGGGAACCAGGACCTTGAACCTGTATCCTTGACGATGGTAACATGTACACTCAAATAACCCACAAAACCCAAACTCTTCTTGCCTAAGATTTATTTTATTTCTTGTGAGTCAGAGAGAGTGTGAAGCCAGAGCACTAGTCCAGTACATGCAGCAGGAATCAAACTAGGAGCCTCCAGCATGCAAGGCCTGTACTCTATATGCTGAATTATTTCCCAGCCAATTTTTAAAAATTCTTTTTCATTTGTGATTTAGCAATGGTTTGCAAGATTATAAAATGACAGGGGCACAGTTGCACCATGAACCCACCACCAAAGTGCCACCCCATCCCCAATTTTTGTTAAATGTTACATACTTTTATTTATTTTTATTTGGTCAGATAAAGAAAAATTGAGCTGAGGAGAGAGAAAAGGAGAAAGAGAGATACCTGCAGCACTGTTTCACCACTTGTGAAGCCTCCCCCTGCAGGTGGGAACCAGAGGCTTGAACTCAGATCTTAACAAGTGGTAACTTGTGCTCAACTGGATGTACAACCCCCCACCCCCAACCTTGATTTTTTTTAATGAGAGACTAGAAAGTACTGCCGCACCATCCATAGAGTTTTGATTTGTGTGTTTTTTGTGTTTCATGTGATGCTGGGAATTGAACACAAGGCCTCAAGGACATATGAAAATGCTCTGACTGAACATCTCTTTCTAGCCCTTAAAGGATCTCATTTGATGATCTTCAGAAAGATCCATATCCACTGTAAAGTTATAGTCACAGGAACTGGGGATTATCCCTTCAGCCTACAGCTTCAGGGGACACAATTCATTCCAAAATAGTGTCTGGGCCTTGACCTACTAACACCTGCCCCAAATCTTCCCAGTGACATTGTGAGGACTCAGATTGGGCCCAAGAGGGCACATGGGGACTTAAATGGTCTGTGCTATAAGACAAGAAGCAAGGGTGATTGGGGCTTCTGTGTCACTGGGTCCTTAGAAACCCATGGCTTTAGCAGGAAAAGATCCCAGCATGTGGGCTGCCAGCAAGAGAACAGTTTAAGAAAAGCCACCTTCCCTAAAAGAGACATGAGCATGAGGTGGAACCATAAGGCCAGCCCAATCCATTTCTCCTGCTAATTATGCCGCTTGTCTGGCCAGTGGCATCAGACAATAACCAAGACTAGTCTTCAGAGGTGACACAAAAAATCACAGCAAAACAGGGAAGCCCCTCACTGGGAAGGGTTTTGGGAATTTCATCTGAATTCCATAATGAATAATTTATATAAAGGCTTTATTGGAGCCCAGCGTTCCACAATAAATGTTCCATGAGAACATATGCAAATATTTCAACATCAGTTTCTCTCTGGTGGATTCAGCTGACAACCCAAACCAGATTTGAGTTGCTACATTGCTTATTTACAAAAAAAATATCATAATCTTACTTTTATTTGCATTTTTCCAGACATTGGTGGAGTGATGAATTTGAGAGCCATGGGTGATAAACACAACTGCTCCTGTCGGTTCTGGGGCGAGGAAGACCCAGGATCTGCTAGTGGAGTCTGCTACCAGAAAGTTAACGAGGACTCAGTTGTCCACCCTGTTGTCTTGCAATCAGCAGACAGGCAACAAGAAGGGAAAGAGCCCCCTGGTTTCTGGGACCTATAGGTTTTGTGGACCACCCTGAGTGAGGAATTTATATGCAGCAGGGTTTTTAAAATCCCTGGCAGGGTATGGTGTGCTCATCTGGGCGGTGCACCTGCTTTGTCATTCAGACAAACCATGTTCTATCTCAAGGCTCATTGCACTGGAGGAAGCTCAGGTGCTGTGGTGTCTTTCCTTTGGTCCCTCTGCCCCTCTGTCTCAATCTCTTTCTAAAAAAAAATGGCTCAGAGCAGTGAAGCAGTCCCTGGTTATTTGGCTTAGCAGGAAGATTCCTGAGATCTATTAAACAGGTACCCTGGTTCAACTCCTGGTGCTCACTGAGTTCTCTGGTCTCTCTAAGTTTTCATACCCCTCATTTGTAATATAGGGAAATAAGAAGTCACTCTCTGGAGTTGTCACTGGGGAGTATTCAGTGACACAGTGAGGCAGGCAGGATTTCACTCACCAACTGACACTGGTCCAAGGGACAGAACATGATATGTGTAACCCCAAGTCGAAAATGATTAGCCAAAGCTGTCGCTTCTAACATTACTGATTCCATAGATGTGGGGTTGTCCTGACTCAGGTGCAGTGTCCAGGGCATCAGGCCCTCCCCTGAGCCTGCTGCCCCAAGGTCCATGTAGCCTCAGCTTTAATGTCTTCTTATGTTCTGTCCCATTTCTTTTTTTTTTCTGCCCTACCTATCAAATACCAAACCAGATAGTATAATACCTTATCAGTTACAAGTGAAAATACAGCTGCAGTTGGCAGTAGCAGTTCCTTAAACAAAAACTGAAACAGATCAGGCCTGAGTGGCTCTATTTCTAAGCCTCAGTATTTCTGAAAGTACTGATGATCTTAGTTAATTCCAAAAACCTCTTTGCCAGAGGCCAGGGATTGGCTATTCATAGAGCAAAAGGCCCTAGAGGATTAGGCCCAGGCTGGTGATAGACTGTCATCACATCTTTTTTTTTCTTTTTTTTAAATTTATTTCTTTATTGGGGAATTAATGTTTTACATTCAACAGTAAATATAATAGTTTGTACATGCATAACATTCCCCAGTTTCCCATTTAACAATACAACCCCCACTGTGTCATTTATCATCCTTCATGGACCTGTATTCTCCCCACCCACCCACCCCAGAGTCTTTTACTTTGGTGCGATATGCTAATTACATTTCAGGTTCTACTTGTGTTTTCGTTTCTGATCTTGTTTTTCAACTTCTACCTGAGAGTGAAATCATCCCATATTCATCCTTCTGTTTCTGACATATTTCACTTAACATGCATTTTTCTTTTTTTTTTTTATTTTCTTTTGTGAAACCTCAGCCCCCCCGTCTGGTAACAGTAAACTTGTGCGTGTGCGTGTGTGTATGTGTGCGTGTGTGATTTTAGCACTGAAAATCAATAAGCCAATACACTGTCTATGCTGTGTGAATCCATCCCTATTAGCTTTTTCTCCTCTCTGTGACTCATAGTGAGAACAGAGGTTAGTCTAAGCAAACCATGACATGAGGGGTAGGGCGGCCCTGGAAGGAGGAGGTGACCTGAAGTTGATAAATTGGGTTGGACAAAAATTAATGGCAATTTGTGCTCTGTTTAAGTAAACGTATGAAAAGAATTATTTTGTGTAAGAAATGACACATTATTAATATTTTTTTTTCAGTGCCAGCAGATATATGGACAGAAAGTCTGAAAAAGACTGCAAGACTTGACGGTTTGGGTTTGGTTTTTCTATGATTTTGGAACTAAATTATCTCACTGCGGAAGTGCATAATTAACATTTTTTTTATTTAGAAATGATTAATTAACAAAACCATAGGGTAGGAGGGGTACAATTCCACACAATTCCCACCACCCAATCTCCATATCCCACCCCCTCCCCAGTAGCTTTCCCATTCTCTATCCCTCTGGGAGTATGGACCCAGGGTCATTGAGGGTTGCAGAAGGTAGAAGGTCTGGCTTCTGTAACTGCTTCCTTGCAGAACATGGGCGTTGACTGGTCGGTCCATACTCCCAGTCTGCCTCTCTCTTTCCCCAGTAGGGTGGGTCTCTGGGGAATCGGAGCTCCAGGACACATTGGTGAGGTCTTCAATCCAGGGAAGCCTGGCTAGTATCCTGATGGCATCTGGAACCTGGTGACTGAAAAGAGAGTTAACACACAAAGCCAAACAAATTGTTGAGCAATCATGGACCCAAAGGTTGGAATAGTGGAGAGGAAGTGTTAGGGAGGGTACTCACTGCAAACTCTAGTGTACTTCTGCTTTCTTACTTTGGTGCCATACTCCAAACTCAGTCAATTTCTGCTTTGCGTTTCTACTTCTTTTTTTTTTTTACATGCATAACATTCCCCAGATTCCCATTTAGCAATACAACCCCCACTATTTCATTCATCATTTTTCATGGACCTGTATTCTCCCCACCCACCTACCCACCCCAGAGTCTTTTACTTTGGTGTAATACTCCAATTCCATTTCAGGTTCGACTTGTGTTTTCTTTTCTAATCTTGTTTTTCAACTTCGGCCTGAGTATGAGATCATCCCGTATTCATCCTTCTGTTTCTGACTTATTTCACTCAACATGATTTTTTCAAGGTCCATCCAAGATCGGCTGAAAACGGTGAAGTCACCATTTTTTACAGCTGAGTAGTATTCCATTGTGTATATATACCACAACTTGCTCAACAACATCTGTTGTTGGACACCTGGGTTGCTTCCAGGTTTTGGCTATTACAAATTGTGCTGCCAAGAATATATGTGTACACAGATCTTTTTGGATGGATGTGTTGGGTTCCTTAGGATATATCCCCAGGAGGGGAATTGTAGGGTCATAGGGTAGGTCCATTTCGAGCCTTCTGAGAGTTCTCCAGACTTAACATGCATTTTTCATGGTCCATCCAAGATCGGCTGAAAACAGTGAAGTCACCATTTTTTTATAGTTGAGTAGTATTCCATTGTGTATATAGACCACAACTTGCTCAGCCACTCATCTGTTGTTGGACACCTGGGTTGCTTCCAGGTTTTGGATATTACAAATTGTGCTGCCAAGAACATATGTGTACACAGATCTTTTTGGATGGATGTGTTGGGTTCCTTAGGATATATCTCCAGGAGAGGAATTGCAGGGTCATAGGGTAGGTCCATTTCTAGCCTTCTGAGAGTTCTCCAGACTGTTCTCCACAGAGGTTGGACCAACTGATATTCCCACCAGCAGTGCAGGAGGGTTCCTTTGACCCCACACCCTCTCCAGCATTTGCTGCTGTTACCTTTTCTGATGTATGACATTCTCACAGGAGTGAAGTGGTATCTCATTGTTGTCTTTATTTGCATTTCTCTGACAATCAGAGACTTGGAGCAATTTTTCATGTGTTTCTCGGCCTTTTGGATCTCTTCTGTGGTGAATATTCTCTCCATGTCCTCCCCCCATTTTTGGATGGGGTTATTTATTGTCTTGTTGTTGAGTCTGGCAAGCTCTTTATGTATGTTGGTTATTAAACTCTTGTCTGATGTATGGCATGTAAAGATCTTCTCCCATTCTGTGAGGGGTCTATTGGTTTGGGAAGTGGTTTCTTTTGCTGTGAAGATGCTTTCTAGTTTGATGTAGACCCATAGGTTTATACTTTCCTTAGTCTTCTTTGTAATTGGATTCGTTTCATTGAAAATGTCTTTAAAATTTATGCGGAAAAGAGTTCTGCCAATATTTTCCTCTAAGTATCTGATAGTTTCTGGTCTAACATCCAAGTCCTTGATCCACTTGGAATTTACTTTTGTATTTGGTGAAATACAGTGATTCAGTTTCATTCTTCTGCATGTTTCAATCCATTGTTTCCAACACCATTTGTTGAAGAGACTCTGCTTTCCCCATTGAATAGTCTGGGCCCCTTTGTCAAAGATTAGATGTCCATACGTGTGGGGCCTCATTTCTGGGCTCTCAATTCTATTCCACTGGTCAGTGTGTCTCTATTCATGTTCCAGTACCAAGCAGTTTTGATGACAATGGCCATATAATATAGTTTGAAATCTGGGAGTGTGATGCCTCCACTTCTGTTCTTTCTTCTCAAGATTGTTTTGGCAATTCTAGGTCTTTTCTGGTTCCAGATAAACATTTGTAGCATTTTTTCTATTCTCCTAAAAAATGGGTTTGGGATCTTGATGGGGATAGCATTAAATTTTTAGATGGCTCTGGGTAATTTATTCATTTTGATGATGTTAATTCCTCCAACCCATGAACATGGAATATCTTCCCACTTCTTTGTGTCTTTTTCAATTTCTTTGAGTAGTGACTCATAATTTTCAGTATACAAGTCTTTCACTTCTTTGCTTAGATTTACTCCTAGATATTTTATTATTTTTGTTGCTATAGTAAAAGGAATTGATTTACTGGGTTCCTGTGGTCATTCTAGTCCTGTCTTGTTTTGGTCCGGGTGATCTCCTTTGGTATTCCTAGTTGATCCTGGAGAGGAGAGAAGAGGAGAGAAAGCGATCTGCTGCTGCTCGTAGCTCCGCCTCCAGAAGTCTGTTCTGTCCCATTTCTATGTGCATTTGGCTTTACTCATCTGTGGCCTGTGAAAGAATTTTAACACAGTCAAACAGATAATCCTTCTAGGGTCACTGATCTTGTGAAATTACAAGGGCTTGAAATGGGGTCAGAATTAGGGAGGAGGAGTCTTTAAACTCTGGCTTTGCCCTCCCCTGCAGCCAAATGAGTAGGTAGCCCTGGCATCCAAACTGTCAGGATGCCTGGGTTTTGAGAATGCCAAAGTTTGGAAAGCCACATGTAGAAAAATAAAACTCAGGGGCCAGGTAGTATCCCACTGGGTTAAGCACACATAGTACAAAGTGCAAGGACATGCATAAGGATCCTGGTTGGAGTCCCTTGGTTCCCCCACCTGCTGGGAGGTAGCTTGACAAGTGGTGAAGCAGGTCTGCAGGTGTCTTATCTTTCTCTCTCCCTCTCTATCTTCCCCTCCTCTCTTGATTTCTCTTTGTCCTAGCCTATTTTATAAAATGAAATTTGATTTTTTTTATTCAATCCAACCTATTCAATTCAATGAGAACCACCTCAGCATACTTCACTTCAGACTGTGCCCAGAGACATCAGGCATAGAATGTCAACCTTCAACTTCATTACTCAGGTGAGACCTTTCCTTTCATAGGATTCTCTAATTCCATTTCAGGTGGTTCACTTCCTAACAAAGTCCCAAAACATAGATGTAGACCAGGTCCCATAAGATAGGGCATATGTTCACTTGTGTCCATAAATTAGGGCAAAATATATAGCTGAAAGCAAAAGTGCACAATAGTCTGCAGTGATTCAATATATGCATCAAGCAAGTAGAAAGACCTAAAAAGACCCCATAAAGTTTATAATAGAAGTGTCTCCTTAGTCTTAGATAACTTCTTCAACTATTTCCTATTATACTTCTCTCAGTCACTCCAAAGTTAACCTTATCAAAGTAAGGACTACAGAAGCTGAATAAGGGCAAGAGACTGGCATACTTTAATTATGACTCTTTAGTCACTATCAGGCCACCTCATCAGCTGTGGCCCTAGTTGAGGAGTCCTGAGATTCCCAAACAGACATGATAGGCCTAAACCTCTAATAGATCCCCCTCTCCATTGTTACTGGTCATCTTTATCAGGAATAACAAAATAGACCCTTTGTGGGCCCCCATAGGACCTTGCCCTCAACATGGATCAACAAAGGTAGAAAAGGTTCCATCCTCCGAAGGGAGACTGGACAATATATTCTATGCTACACCTGAGGAAGATGGGTCCTGAAACTGGGGCTGCTTGGAACGTTACTCATGACCACAGAATGTGAGCTCAGATCTATAGGGATGCAGAGGTCACATAGGCTCCTAAGCTGACTATGGGTCCCAGATCAGATCAAACTGATAGGGGTTATAGTCAACAATATTTATATACCTTTTCCATATTTGGGAGCTACTCTCTTCCCTGATCCAGCTTTCTGGTCCTTCTTTCATTCATGACATCATCTCACTAGACAATAACTTAGATCCACCTGCATTATCAGATATCAGGCTCAGGGAAAAAAATTAGTAAAGTCATGGGCTCTTTGGAATACAACTAAAATAGGACTACTAACTATCTACAAAACGGAGACCTCCCCCCAACTCTTCATATGAAGTTTTCCAGCCTTTAGGTTCATGATTAGTCAACAATTTGTTTGGCTTTATATATTAACTCTTTTTTCAGACACCAGGTTCCAGATGCTAGCATGATGCCAACCGAACTTCCCTGGGCAGAAGACCCCACCAATGTGTCCTAGAGCCCTGCTTCCCCAGCACCCCACCCCACTAGGGAAAGAGAGAGACTGGCTGGGAGTATGGATCGACCTGCCAATGTCCATGTTCAGTGGGGAAACAATTACAGAAACCAGACCTTCCACCTTCGGCACCCCATAATGACCCTGGGTTCATACTCCCAGAGGGATAAAGAATAGGAAAGCTATCAGGGGAGGGGAGGGGATACAGAGTTCTGGTGGTGGGAATAGTGTGGAGTTGTACCCCTTTTATCCTCTGGTTTTTGTCTGTGTTTCCCTTTTATAAATAAAAATTTAAATATAAATAAATAAATAAATCACTAATTAAATAAAGGGAAAAGGAAAATAATGACCTACAGAAGCAGTGAATTCATAGTGCTGGCATCAATTCCCAGAGATAACCCTGGAGGCAAAAAAAAAGAAGAAGAAGAATTGTGTGGAATTGTACTCTTATCCTATGGCCTTGTGAATATTTCCATTTTATAAATAAAAAATAAATTTTAAAAAATAAAGAAAAATAAAACTCAATCATTATCTAACACCATGTGACAAAATCAGTCAAAGATCTAGATATTAGACCAAAAATTCTAAAATATATAGAAGATAGTATTGGAAAAACATTGTAGGATCTTATCATCAAAGATATATTCGGAGATTCATGTCCATGGGCATGAAAATAAAAGTAAATAAATGGGACTATGTCAAACTAAAAAGCTTCTACACACTGAATGCAAATTACACAGGATAACCAGGCAACCAAATAACTGAGACAAAATGTTAACACAGCACACATTGAACAAATGAATGATATGAAACATCTATAAAGACCTGCACAGCTCAACAAAAGATTTGAAAAAAAAATAAAAAATAACCCAAGTTAAAAAATGGACCAAGAACTAAACAGTTTTCTAAAGAGCAGATATGCATGGCTCACTAACATATGAAGAAATATTCATAGGCCAGTTAGTGGTGCACCCAGTTAAGTGCACATAGTATTAAGAGCAAGGACCTGTACAAGGATCCAGGTTCATGCCCCCTGCTCCCCAACTGCAGCAGGGATGCTTCATGAGTGGTGAAGCAGGTCTGCCAGTGTCTATCTTTCTCTCTCTTTCTATCTCCCTCTCCTCTCTCAGTTTCTCTTTGTCCTATCCAATTGAAATAAAATGGCCACCAGGAGCAGTAGATCCAGTGCTGGCACTGAGCCCCAGAGATAACTCTGTATGCAAAAATAAGGGAGGGGGGAGAAAGGAAAGACATGCTCCACTTCATTTATCATTAGAGAAATGTAAATTAAAACTACAAAGAGATTGCATCTCACACCTGTGAAAATGGCTTACATCAACAAACCAGGAAATGACAGGTGTTGGTGAGGTTGTGGAGAAAAAGGGACTCTGGTGGGAATGAAAACTGGTGTCACTCCTTTGGAAGATAGTACTGAGACTACTTAAATAAATAAAAATGGAATTACTTTATGACATAGAAATACCACTCTCAGGCATTTACTCAAAGGACACACAAACACTTATTCAACAAGACATATGCATCCCCTATGCTCAGAGCTTCAGTATTCACAGTGACCAAAGACTGGAAGCACTTTAAATGCCTATCGACAGATGACTGGCTAAAGAAATTCTGGAACAGAATCATTAATAAGAAACTAATATGACCCTAAGACAGCAGGAACCTCACATCTCCACTATAGAGCCTCTACTTCCCCCAGTCCTGGAACCATTGGATAGGGCCCACTTTTCCGTATGCCTCTCCCAATCCATATCAAATAATATTGCATCTGCCGATCACAACCTAAACAACACAACAATTGCCACCTCAACATGCTTCACTTCAGACTGTGTCCAGAGACTACACGTGTGGAATGACAACCCTTCAGCTTCATTACTCGGGTGAGATCTTTCCTTTCATAGTATACTCTAATTCCATCTCAGGTGGTTCACTTTCTAACAAAGTCCCAAAACCTAGATATATACCAGTTTCTGTGAGAGAGAGCATATGTTCACACGTATCCATAAACTACTGCAAAATATATACCTGAAAGCAGAAGTACACTAGAGTTTGCAGTGAGTATCCCCCTAACACTTCCTCTCCACTATTCCAAGCTTTGGGTCCATGATTGCTCAACAACTTGTCTGGCTTCATATGTTAACTCTCTTTTCAGTCACCAGGTTCCAGATGTCATCAGGACGCTGGCCAGGCTTCCCTAGACTGAAGACCCCACCAATGTGTCCTGGAGCTCCGCTTCCCCAGAGACCCACCCTACTAGGGAAAGAGAGAGGCAGACTGGGAGTATGGACCGACCAGTCAACGCCCATGTTCAGCGGGGAAGCAATTAGAGAAGTCAGACCTTCTACCATCTGCAACCCACAATGACCCTGGGTCCATGCTCCCAGAGGGATAGAGAATGGGAAAGCTATCAGGGGAGGGGGTGGGATATGGAGAATGGGTGGTGGGAATTGTGTGGAATTGTACCCCTCCTACCCTATGGTTTTGTTAATTAATACTTTCTTAAATAAAAAAAAGAAAAGAAACTAATATGAATTTTTTAAAAAGAAGTTATGGAATATATACTCCATGGAATACAACTCTCCAGCTTAAAAAAAAAAAAAAGGAGATAGTGCATCTTTGGGGACAAAGTGGTTGGAACTAGACAACTGGAGGTGATTATTATTAGTAAAATAGGTAAAAATGATTAAACCAAATGGTTTCACTCATATGTAGACTCTAAAGAACTGATACACATGA
The DNA here is from genome assembly GCF_950295315.1 of Erinaceus europaeus. NCBI lineage: Eukaryota > Metazoa > Chordata > Mammalia > Eulipotyphla > Erinaceidae > Erinaceus > Erinaceus europaeus. Next base: position 38,512,844 of record NC_080172.1, on the reverse strand, counting down.
ACTTGCAAGAGAGAGAGACTCCAAATCAAATTGTTTCTAAGACCTGTTGAGAATCTAAGAAAGGAAAGAAAGAAGTAGAGAAAAAGAGAGAGAGAGAATGAAAGAAAGGAAAAATGGCCACCAGAAGCAATGTATTCATCCTGCAAGCTCCAAGCTCCAGTGATAATACTTGTGACAATATAAATAAATAACTAAATAAATAAATAAATATGTTTACGTTTGTTATGTGGACTGCTTAAAGTAGCTCACCCGAGGGAGTCGTGCGGTAGTGCAGCAGGTTAAGCACAAGTGGTGCCAAGCGCAAGAACTGGCATAAGGATCCCAGTTCATGCCCCCGGCTCCCCACCTGCAGGGAAGCCTTTTCACAGGTGGTGAAGCAGGTCTGCAGGTGTCTATCTTTCTCTCACCCTCTCTGTCTTCCCCTCCTCTCTCCATTTCTCTCTGCCCTGTCCAACAACGATGACACCAACAACAGCAACTACACAAGGGCAACAAAAGGGAATAAATAAATAAATATTTTTAAAAAGAATAAAAAATAGCTCACCTGAATAGTGCATTGTTTCTCCATGAACCAGATAAAGCCCAGTCCCCAACACATTGGAAGAAGCTTCAGTGCTGTGGTATTTTCCCCTCTCTCCCTCTGTCTCTTGATCTAAAAAATCTGACTCAAAATGGTGAAACCTCTCCACTAACAACAAAAATAAAGTTGCTTATAAACTCCTACACTCACTCACTTTCCAAGTTGTATGTAGATGTCTGATCCAAGACTATGTCCCTAAGAAGATTAGGAACTACTCTGTCTTCCAGCTCAACTTCTGGCCCCTCAGTAAGAGTTACAGTTAAATAGTGCTCTAGTGACTTTGAAAGCTGAAATCACTTTGGAATCACTACCCTCAAACAACCAAGTCCATGCAGGAGAACCACACGGGGCATCTGCTCACCCACGTCAGGTAGACTAGGCAGTGAGGTTCCCCTCAAGCATCCCAGCCCAGACCACTCAGAGGCACACAGAGAGCAGTGTTGGTGAAACTGAGCCACAGTGTGAAAGATTTACCCACTTGTACCCACCTAAGTCATTTAAGTTTGTTGGAAAGCAAAATGTGTGTTCAGTTTTAATAAGCCTTCTGTACGGCAGCCCCTTATGTCACTGTCAGGTAGAAGCTCCCACAGCCCCATGCATTGTTAATCTCCCTCCAAAAACAATAATGAATAACTGTATTTACAATCCCTGCCTACAGCTGAGGAAGATTGGGACACATCCCATGTTTACCAAAGCAGCTCAGATCCAGCACTCTGCCCCTAGCTCCACTTAGTCTCCTGAGCACCAAGGACACTAGTCACTTTGAAGCAGAGTCCATAGGGACTGTAGTTGGCTGAATAGTGGCCCTCAAGACTATCCCAAGAGCCTATGGGCATGGGGGTGTCTTGCTCAGAAGATGGAGAGCAGTCTGAATGGAGCAGACAGGGGACTGACTGCCAGTTGGTTCAGTCCTCTCTGCAGAGTGGCTCCTCTTCCTCCCACCAGCGGAATTTGCCTCTCCCTCTTCTCCTGCTGTTGACAGGTGGGGGGGTGACCTGTCATTCCCCTCGCCTACAGTGACAGGCCAATGCCAGGCACAGAAGTGCTGCTAAAGGAACTGTCTGAAGAATTTGTGGGGGCCACTTCCCTGGCAGAGGAGTGTGCAGACAAGTGGAGAGTTCTTGCAGGATGGAGAAAGGGCAGAGTCCCCAAGGAAGAAGAGGGTGGAATCATTTCTGTGTTGCATCCCCAAATGGCCAGCTAACCCACTAGGACTTTCATCCTGCCCTGAAGTCAGCCCCCTGCAGAACCTTTGGGAGGACAAACTTCAAAAGGGGCTAATCTGGGAGCCATCCGTGGCTCAGGGCAGCTGTCAGAATATCTGTAATGGCTTCAAACTTTCCCTTAATCCCTCTAACTCTTCCAGTGTCTTATATAATCCATCCATCCATCACCAGGGAAACGTGGTGTGCAGTGAGCCAGGCCGTCCCCAAATGACCTCAACTTGTCTGGAACACAAGCCAACTGGGATTGGGCTCCCCTTTCTCAGCTTCCCCAGACAGACTGAGCCTAGGCTATGGAGTGGGAACCCCACAGAGCCAGGGACCTCAGCTGCTAGGCAGCCAGCACTCTTAATACCACCTAATGCCACACAACTGACAGTAGCTGAGATTTCCACATGCCCCACCCAAGAAAGCAGAGAGCCCAGAAAATCACTCTCCCTCTGCTGGGACACAGGCCAGCCTCCACCTTATTGAGGGACGCAAACTTGTACTGGTTTCTCTTTTTTTTTTTTCCACTAGCCCACACAGTGGGACCCTGCCCTGGCACTGAAGAAAACGGAGGTGGAGGTGGGCCTGCCACACTCAGGGGTATTGCTCTAAGCAGATGCAAAATGGGCCTGTGGTCAGGGAGCTGGAGGACAGGGTCCAAGATTCTGGGCTCAAATTCAAGGGCCCTGAGATGATGTGCCCTTAGTACACTGAATATACCTCTCCTGCAAACCGGGGTACTGGCTTTCCTCCCCCTGCAAACTGGGGTAAGGGCTTCCCACTGAGGAGCTGGTGCTATGTGCTTCAGAGAGAATCTCTGGCCTTCATGCACATTCTCCCCTACACACTCCCAGGAAGGTGCTAACACTTCCCTGACCTCACTTTAGAGAAGGAGATGCAGGGGGGCCGGGTGGTGGCACACCTGGTTGAGAGCACATATTACAATGCACAAGGACCTAGGTTCAAGCCCCTGGTCCCCACCTGCAGGTGAAACAGGGCTGCAGGTGTCTCTCTGTCACTCCCCTTCACTATTTCCCCCTTCCCTCTCAATTTCTGGCTGTTTCTGCCCAATAAATAAATAAAGATAATAAAACAATTTTTTAAAAAGGAAAAAGAAAAGGAGGTGCAGAGGTTAGAAGTAGCAGGTGCCAGGACCCCAGTGGGCCAGTGGCAGAAGACAGACTAAAAACCACACAGTTGTCAGACTCCATTGTCTGTGACCTCTCAGAATGGTAGCAGCTCTGAAGCACTAGAGGTTTCTAGATCCAGATACCAGGGGTAAAAAAGGGCCAAGGGGTCAAGGGGTGGCTCAACCGGTACAAATGTGCCTCAACATGCACACACTTCAGGTTTGGGTCCCAGTGTTATATTACACCAGGGAAAACTCTCCTCTCTTATTACTTTTTTTTTTTTTCTTTTATACCAGAGCACTGCTCAGCTCTGGTCTATGGTGGTGCTGGGTATTGGGACTTTAGAGCCTCATGAATGAAAGTGTTTTGCATAATCATTATGCTGTCTCCCAAGCCCAGTGTCCCCCACTTTTTTAATTTAATTTAATTTTTTTACCAGAGCACAGCTCTGGCTTATGGTGGTACTGGTAATTGAACAAGGGATCCTGGCTTGAGACTCTATTTATATAACCATTGGGTTACCTCCCCAGTTCTGCTCACCTACTCTATTCCCCTATCATTTGTGCATGTGTGTACATGCATGCACAAAAGCATGTTAAAAAATAAAATTTTAATTTTCCCATGTTGTGCAATCATGCATGCATGAGGACCCAACACCTACCCTCCAAAATCTTTGACATGTGGGGCAGGTTCCTGCTAGAGGCTCAGAGAATCTACAGCTTCTAGAGGCTATGGTAATCTTGGTGTCCCTGGGCTTGTGGATGCCTTGATGATACTTATCTCTACAGCCTTGTGGCCTTATCCTGTGTGCATTCATCTGAGACTTCACAGGGCATCCTCCTTCCTATGGGCCCATGTCCATGTTTACTTTTCTTCTGAGGACACCAGACACTGGAGAAGAATCCATCCTAATGGAGGACAACTTCATCTTAACCTGATAACATCTGAAAGACCCTGTTTGCAAAGATCACCATCAGAGGCAAAAGGGTTTGGATATGAACATGCATTCAGAGAACATGACTCAACCACTGCAGCTGCTGACCTCTAAAACCCAGCATTCCCCCTGATGAAAGAACCCAGCACCTCCTGCTGCCTCACCAAGGGACTAAGCAGGATCTGATTGGGGTGCCTGTGCCAATTTCCCCAGCAAGTCCCCAGGATGGATGGATGTGACAGATAGAGAGCACAGGCAGCAAGCCGAGGGGAGGCGATGTATAGTGCCTGGCTCAGGATCTCCATCAGAGAAGCAGTGAATGCAGAAGCATCCATGAAAAGAGACTTGAAAGGTATTCCAGGCTTACCATCACAAGTTAGACTGAAAGAAGTCCCACTTCCTGATGATGGCAGTGAAGCCAGCATGTTTGTCTTATCATGGCCAATGCATGTGGTTTTTCTCTGTGTGTTTTACTTCTCAAAGACTGCATTACTATTGAAATCACCATTATATGACTGTACTTAGGTGTTGTTATTACTGTTAACTTCTGTAGTTATCATTGCAATTACTATTATCTGTCATATATCATTGCACAGATAACTGCATCTTCCAAAATGAACAGCTCCAAAAGAGCCATTTTGGTGAGTTTCGGTGATTCTAAGTGCCAGGTAATCATCCCCATGAAAGAAGAACTGCACAGGGACTTTTCTTTTGCTCTAAAACATTCTACCACCCTCCTCCAGAACTCACTGCTTTCACATTGTGAAAACCCAGTGGAGGGGACAGGTGATGGTGCACCTGGTTAAGCACATATAGTACTATGGGCAAGGATCTGGGTTCAAGCACCTTGTCCCCATCTGCAGGGAGAACCCTTCACAAGCAGTGAAGCAGCTCTTCAGTCTCTCTCTCTCTCTCTCTCCCTTCCCTCCCCCCTCCTCCCTCCCTCTCTCTCTATCCCCTCTCCCCTCAATTTCTCACTGTCCTATTGAATTAAAAAAGGGGGAAGGAAAAACTGGCTATAAGAGCTGTGGATTCATAGTGCTGGCACCAAGCCCCAGTGATAACCCTGGAGGCAAAAAAAAAAAAAAAAATCCAATGGAGACTACTTTGATAAGCTTTTTGTCAATCAGCTGCAGCACTTCCTAAAGGACAGGAAAGGGTTACTGCTTACTATTACCGAGGCCCTTGTAGCATCCTAGCTTCAAATCCACCAGATGAGCAGATGAGCACCAGGGATGGGGCCAGTGGGTGTGGTACAGGGCACCTGTTACCTCTGATTTGCAAAGTCCACCGTAGTGAGCTGCTTTCATGGGGAAAGGACCAAGAAACAGACAGCCCTAAGCAGCATACTGGAAAGACACCTCAAGCCTCATAGAAAGAAGGATAAATCCGCCTAAGAATTCAGAGTTACTGGAACTGGATATTGGGTTTTTTGTCTCCTCTTCCCTAATGGACATAAAATTCATTACAATGCCCAGAAAATAATTTGTATTGCATCTTTCCCTGAAGGTCCATCCACTGCTAAAAGTATTCTGAATGTTAAGCAGTTACAGTCCCTGGGAATCACTGTCCCTGTTTCCTGCTGTCCCAGCCAGCTGCCTTGCCAGCACTTGCCTAGATCATGAGGTCAACTTGCCAAAAGGTGTGGGGGGAGGGGGCTTTTCAGCTAAACCAAGCCCAGCTCCCCATTATTTGCCCACTCACAGAGGATTATTTCTTTGAACAGGGAAGGACTTGCCCCTCCCTAGCCACAGTTCTTGAGAAAGAGAGGTATCAAAATGCAGATGACTTTTTGCTCTATTTGATAGAGGACAAACACTCCCTGAAACAGCAGCTGGTGCCGTGGGCTGGGATTAAATGGCAGGAGGAGTTGGCCTCTATGCTGGCCTTCCTGGTACACAAAGGCTTCCTTTGAACTGAGTAGGAGACTCACATGAGCAGCAGAACCACAAATAGCACTGGAGAGGCAAGCCCTTTGTAGCTGGAGAATTGCCTGATAGGGGTCCAGAGGCAGAGGGAGGCAATCAGGGGCACCTTGCTGGGAGCACAGGCACCCAAAAGCACCCCATTTTTATCCAGTGCCTCTGCACAATGTTATCTCCTTCTCAGCAAGTCCCAGGGAGCCATTCTTTTATTAACTGCCCTTTGGAAAGCACTGGTTCTCAGTGATCTGGTCACAGCCTGGTATCACTTCAGCATCCCTGGATTTTGCAGGGGGGGAAATGTGGTTCGAATGAGCAATCTACCTACAATTAGCTCAAGAATTCAGCAATGTGCCTCAGAGGCTGCCTTTTACCCTCCATGAGGAGAAATATGTGTGCTTGCCATGGAGTAGAAGATAAAGTAGTCTGTCTGCTTGACTTCCATGTGACCCCATGCTGCCTGTCCCCTGTCCCTTTTCTGGGAAGCTGCACAAGGAAATAGTCCTCTGGGAAACCTTCCTGAGCCTGAGCTCTCTCCTGTCAGACTGGACAGGAGGTTTCACAGTATTTCCAAGGAGCCCTCTTCCAAAGTGCCTTTGCACTCTGACCTGTTAGCCCCGAAGAGTGGATAACCATGGAGGAGAGAAGGTACTGAGGTCAGCCCCATGATCTATAGTCACTTCTTGGGACTGAGACAATCTGGATAGCTTCTCCCTGTCACCTATACCCCAAAGAGCATAATGCATGTCCCCACCCAGAGCAGGAAATTGAGACATGAATGAGGTAGGTAAAGAGGTCACATCAACACAGCCTCTAGGCTACTAAGCTTGTAACTCAGATCAGTCTGAATCTGCCTTAAATAAGTCATGTGTTCCATCAAATCCATGGCAAGCCATTGTTTGATGGACCCACCACCAGTAATGAAAAATGTTGCCAGCTAGTCTTAAACACACTGCTTTCTTATCACATAGAATTTGATTTTATAATTTTTTTTAAATGGGGACTTATACTGCAAGGACAACAAAAAGAAAAATAAATAAATAAATATAATTTTTTTAAATGAGGATTTATATCAAGTTGTTTTAGCTCACATGTCCCTCAAACACATGCATAAAAAGAAAAAGATAAGTGTTAGAACATAAAGAAAAGGTTTTGGGCATAGCCAAGACTCTATTCCTCTCTCAAATGGTCTTCAGCTGTTTGGCCTGGAGTTTCACTGCTGCCCCACATGGCACAAACCCCAGATGCACACAGAGAGACAGGAAAGACCACACTGCCTACTGGGGCTTCACTATTCAACTCAGGATGCTGGAACATCAAAGAATGAGAGTCACATCTACTGAATCCGATCAACATGTGTTTGGTGCTTGTATTTGCAAAGCATATGTGCCTTCACTAACTATTCTTTTGACAGAAGTATGTAGATGAGTATTTTACTGTGAAGATCCAGGGACCGGGAAGCATCCCCAGGTCATACAGCCAGCAAGTGGCAGAGCCCAGACTCCAGCTCAAACTTCATAGTTCTGGAGCCAATGTTTAGAGCATAATGCAGAGACATCCAAGCAGAGGCAAGGAATTCAGTGCCTCCAACATGCAATCTTAGAGGCTATTCTCAAGGTCTTTGAAGGGATCAAATAATATCACCTTTCTTCCTGTCCAAGTTCTGAGCAAGACAGAAAACAGATCAATGAATCAGTATTGCCATGAGCTGACTAGGGTGGGCTACTGTTTTGTGGCAGAGCCCAGGAGTGCCCTGTCCCAAGCAACAACATAGGGAGGCCTGCAGGGGAGGCCTGAGTAGGGATAGACAATCACCTGGTTTGAAATCTTTCATGGGCAGATGGAGAGAAGGGACCAGATGGTGGTGCACCTGGTTGAGTGCATATGTTACAATGCACAAGGACACAGGCTCGAGCCCCTGTTCCCCACCAGGAGAAAAGCTTCATAAGTGGTGAAGCAGTGCTACAGGTGTCTCTCTGTCCCTCTCTTTCTCTATCTTCCCTCTTCCTTCTCAATTTCTGGCTGTCTCTATCCAATAAATAAAAAGATTTAAGAAAAATTTTAAAAGACAAAAAAAGTTTAAATAAGAAGGAGAGAGAAGAGAAAATACCTAGGCAACTAGCAAAGATAAGCCAAAAATGCCTTGCTCACCAGGCACAGGCAGGAAGTATAAATATTTTTAATATTTATCTATTTATTCCCTTTTGTTGCCCTTGTTTCATTGTTGCAGTTATTATTGTTGTTGTTATTGATGTCCTTGTTGTTGGATAGGACAGAGGGAAATGGAGAGAGGAGGGAAAGATAGAGAAGGGGAGAGAAAGATAGACACCTGCAGACCTGTTTCACCGCTTGTGTAGCGACTCCCCTGCAGGTGGGGAGCCGGGGGCTTGAACTGGGATCCTTACGCCAGTCCTTGTGCTTTGCACCACCTGAACTTAACCCACTGTGCTACCGCCTGACTCCCAGGAAGCATAAATTTAACTAGACAGAGAGGAACTCCAAGAGAGGGCAGTTCCCCATTCTGACACCCTCACTGTCTTATACCCTAAAGTGTCAGAAGTTTCACCTAGCAGGCAGTGCTCTTCTGATTGGCAGGGACATCCCATTGGCCCAGCTTTAAGGTGACATGGAGATAAACAAGAGGTTCAGAGAAAGGGAGCACCCCTGACCAGAACATGTGGAGTTGTGGGACTGTGGGGCTTGAGTTCTTGGGAAAGAGGGAAATCCACTGTGAGGGAATGAAAGGCAGGGCATGTGGTTGAAGATCTGGGGAGAACATCATATAAGGCTCAGTAGGACTATGACAGAAAAACCCAAAGAGAGAAAAGTCCCAAAGACTCCTTAAAATGATAGTAGTATTCATGGATTGAGAGAGGTTAGATCCAGTCATCTGGACACCAGAGCAAGGACCATGGGCAAAAGTCAGAATATCTGGGGCAGGGGGGTGGGGCAGGATATAAGCCCATGGAATGGATAGGGAAGTCTCCCTGGGAGTGGAGCAGGTAGCTTGACAAAACTGCCAACAACATGGTCTGACCACTCTAGGGAGTGTCATCCCACACTCAGATGTCATTGCACACAGCTCACCCAGGCCCACAAATCCAACAATATCGTATTGTCCTCATTGACTGCATCTTCTCAGACAATTCATCTCTTCCTTCCTCTGCATTAGAAATTTTCAGTGGGGGAGTCGGGCGGTAATGCAGTGGCTTAAGCGCACGTGGTGCAAAGCGCAAGGACTGGCATAAGGATGTCGGTTCCAGCCCCAAGCTCCCCACCTGCAGGGAGTAGCTTCATAAGCAGTGTCTGCAAGTGTCTCTCTTTCTCTCCTCTGTCTTCCCTTCCTCTCTCTATGTCTCTGTCCTATCCAACAACAACAACATCAATAACAACAATAACTACAACAATGAAACAACAAGGGCAACAAAAGGGAATAAATAAATAAGTTTTTTTAAAAAGAATAGTGTGTGGCTATTGCCATCTTTCCCAGCCCTGAGCCACAGTCAGGAATCAGGCTGTCCACCCACTAGCAGGATAGGCAGGGTGGGATGCTACCTCAAGTGTCTTTTTCTCCTTGTAGAAGGGATGTCACTCAGGCATCAGGACTATGATCAGAGGCCAGGCAACTCAAGAACCCCACAGAAGATGCAATCTCTGCTCTTCTCACTTCCCTGCTGTGTCTCCATGTCAATTCCCAGCCTCATGCTCTAGATCAAGTGCTGACTCCTGTTGAATCTGCTGTTCAGTACTGATACTGAGAGCTGCAGCATCTCCTGCACTCTCAGTCTCCCTACTGCTCCACCCAGCTCCATCACCCTTAAAAGGAGCTGCATATTTATCCTTAATTCTCTTCCCCTCACCAAACTCCAAATTTATAAGGACAGGTGTCTGGGACCACTTTTGTCTACCTCTGTTTCCCCAGTTTGGGTAAACCCACGTCTATGACAGACATAATATAGATATAACTATATATATGTGTGTGTGTGTGTGTGTGTGTGTGTGTGTGTGTGTGTGTGTGTGTGTATAACTACACTTGCTGGCTAGATCAATACCTCATAATTATTTTCTATCCACAGTTTATCACTGAAACCCAGAACAACAGTCCCTGGTTTTTGCCTGCCACCTTCAACTCTGAAGCCATGTTTCTATGCAATGCCAAAAATAGACCCATGCATCGCATGTATGCTTATTACCACTGAGCCAATTCTAAACCCAACCTTTTTTTTCTACTTTGAGAATGAGAAAGATAAAGAGGTAGAAAAAAAAAGAGGAAGAAAAACACAGATCTACCATCAATAGAGTTCTCCTTGGGGCTCCTATATGATGTTATAGCTCAAATCTACCACCTCAGACATACAAGTAGGAAGACACCTTTCTTCCATTTTCTCCAAGTGACTTCCAAAACCTGAACATCAGTTAAAGCAGAGAAGCAGGAGGTGTCCTACATTAGCAGGTAGCAGGTGGGGGTGTTAATACACAACAACCAAATCAGGGGAGTGAGCAACCAACATCCAGAATTCAAAGGATTCTATAAAAAGTAGGGTCGATTGCTCTCCATCCACAGCACCTTCATGGCCTGTACTGGGTCTGAGTGTCATGGAAGATACTAGGCCTTGGAGCTGGAGGTAAGGGGTTCATCTCAAGCGAGCTCAGTTGAAACCAGAGTCGATGCCACCAAGCTAGAGAACATGGAAGGAATGAAACCAGAGTAGAAATTATACCAAAGTCCAAAAAAGACAAGATGATCTTGTGTATGTTTGTTTGTTTGTTTGTTTTGTATTTGAGTTGTTTGTTTTTGCCTCCAGAGTTATTGCTGAGGCTTGGTGCCGGCCCTATGAATCCACTGCTCCTTGTGACCATTTTTCATTTTTACTGATAGGACAGAGAGACATTGAGAGGGGAGATAGAGAGGGAGAGAGACAGGAGACACCTGCAAACTGCTTCACTGCTGTGAAGTAAACCCCCTTCAGGTGGGAAGTCAAGGGCTCAAACCAGGATCCTTGTGTGGGTCCTTACCCATAGTACTGTATGCACTTAACCTGGTGCACCACTGCCCAACTCCTGATAGGTGATCTTGTCGTAGTCTCTATGTTCCTCACCCCTCCAGCCCCATGGCCAGTGGAGTCACTGTAGGCCTAAGACACAGGGAGATGGGAGTAATGAATTTTGGTGCCTCGGGGAAATCCACTGCTGGGGCTCAAAGGAAAGTCTGCAGCAGGAATTGATATTTATCTGTCTTTGAAGAACTCTGAATACCTGCAATTAAGCACAAGGGTTTCTAAGTCGGACGAGACCTGGCCTGTAACCCAATGTCTGCCTCCAAAGCATAGCAGATCTGCCTGTCTCTGCCCAAGGTCATGCTTCATCCCAGTTGGGTGCAATGGCAGAGAGTTGGTGAGAGGATCCCAAATGGTGATGCCAGTAGAGCTCTAAGCTCAGCCCATCACTGGCACCAAGGGAAGGTATCTATGCTTCTGAGTTTCTTCCTGTTGGGCTGGGAGCCTGGAGCTAAAGTCACAGAAAGTGAATCCACTGAGCATAGTCCAGGGCATGGGAGAGCTCCACACTGGCCCAAAAAGACCCTTGTGGGACAGGACCCATACCAGGGCCACTGTGAAATTCTGGAAACTGCTATTCCACTCCCATACACACAGCTGAGCCTGTCAGTGGGGTGACAGCTGCTTTCTGGGCACAGGAAACCCCTGTAGCATCTGTGTTTATATTGGCAACAAGGTGCCCAGACCCCAGCTGGCAGCTGGCCCTGAGGATAGCGGGCTAAAGATGTGCTTCAAGCATTAGCTTTGTTGTGGTTCTGCTTGTCACCAAGCACTATCTGCCCTGAAGTTGCCAGGGACATGGTCTTCTCTTGGGCTCCTGAGCCTCTCAGCAGCTCTGAACCTTACCCGGGAAGGTTCTCTCCCCAAAACATCAGTGATCGTGTGCAATCTCTATTCTTACAAACAATGGATGCAATAGCTGCCCAGACATGCAGATGGGCTGTTCCAACATAAAGAGGCATGTCTGTTGACAGCACCATTTCTCTGCCTGCTTAACTAGAGTCTCACGAAGTGCATACCCAGAGGATGCCTGAAACACCCTGGCAGAGTCAGGGGACCAGCCTGTACAGCAAGCTCAGAGGCACAAAGCCATATACATGCAAAAAATCCAGGAGGCCATCTCAGTGCCCCAAACCTGTCATCAGAGCAATAAGCATTTTACTGGTGAGGCCTCTGCTTACCAGGCTGAGGCCTAGGGACTTCGGTTTTAGAAACAGAGAAAGAAAACATGAGATAAAAGGAAGGGAGAAACTGAAGCAGAAAAGAAATCAATGAGAGCCAGAATGGCAAAGATAGATAATGCCAAGAGAAGATGGCATCCCTCCAGAGGGACAGACAGAAAGACACAGGGACACAGCCCAGAAGCCAGCCCCCCAGAGAAACAGACAGACATGCCCCAAGAGTCAGCTTCCCCAAGGAGAAAAGCAGATACATATATAGAGAGAAGACAGCCTCTCCCCAGCCCCACATGCCCAGAGAAATAGACAAACACACAAACAGACCCAGAAGTCACTCACCCCACAGCTTGCCCAGGCCAGAATGGATCTATAGCTGAGGACCTGAATCATCTGGTCCCTGAGGTACTTCAGCCCCAGCACAATTCACTGGCAAGTCAATGTTTTATGGAGGAAGACCCTGGGACAGGGACTCAAGAGGTGAGAGGAAGTCATAAGAGCCCCAATTTGAGTTCTAACCTGTACTCCATCTTCCAAGGCAGTAGTACACAGAAGCCCAAGGGGTTAAAAAAAAAACACCAAGTCTGGCTACTCTGGGAAAATAGAAATATCTGTCCTGGTGGGCACTGCTCCAAAACTCCCAGGGAACACAGAAAAGCTCCTCCAGGACAGCAAAGGTTGCTTGAAGGGAAAGACAGGCAATGGTGGGAGTGGGAATGTGTTGAGGGGGACAGGTGAGCAAACCCAGACTGGGCAGCAACTGAAGCAGCAGCTGAGCTCCAGGGAATACCATCTAGCATGGCCCAGGAGGCAGAGTCCCAAGGAACGGTGGTCATTTCCAGACCAGAAAGCAAGAAGGGCTGGGGCTGGGGGGGCCCTGGGAACATGGGGCATCCTTTCAGGGAGAGACGGAAACTCCACTGCCAGCTGCTGACCCATCTTCCTAACAGCTTCACTCTGCTGCTTTCAGCCTCTGGAGTTGAAAAGCCAAGAAATTGATTTTTATGTTTTCCTTTTTTTTTTTTTTTAGATAGAGACAGAAAGGCAGAGAGATAGTGAAAGAGACCACTGCACCAATGAGATAGTGGTTTCAAACCCAGGTTGTGCACATGGCAAAGCAGCACACTATACAAGTGAGCTATTCAACTGGCCTAAAGTCTCATTTTCTAAAGCAATCGCTACTGCTCACCCAGACCCCATCTACCAGAAAATTCTGAAGTAGTTAGGAATCACTTTCTCTGCCTTCCCCTGGCCCCTTCCTCCTCCTGCCAGGCCTGGTTCCTAGGTAAAAGACCTTCCTTCAAACAATGGCTGCCAACCTCCCATTTCCTGTCTCATCCTGCCCCCTGGTGTCTGGAATGAGACATTAGCCTTGACAGGGTGAGGAAACCCAGTGAGTTCTTTCAGGCTAGCCTCAGCCGCATCACCCCTACTTTAGCTCAGTACACATTCTTCTCCCCACTGGGGCACAGGAGGCTTCTCCTCTGCAGATCCACGTGGCAGTGAAGCTGAAGGGAGGAAATATCTAGATCCAAACCCTAATATCAGTGTTACCTCGCTATGTGGTCTGGGTCAAGTGGTATCCATCCCCACTCCCTGCCTCAGGTGTCATGAAGAGCCCACTTCATAGGATGGCTGTGAGGATCAGATGCAGCCAAGAGGCTTAGTGTCAGTTTCAAATGGAGCTGCACTGGAAGCATATGAATGTCACCACAACCATCCCCTCAGGGTGTCACTTGTGATGGGGTTCCTAAAACTAAGATCAGAGATCTTGCTCAGGGCTTCTCACCTGGACCAGGAGTCCAACCCATGTCAGCAGCCTTTAGTGGCTGATATCCTGGACTCTCCAAAGGCTGGAGCTTCGTGCTTTTCAGAAGTTCGAATGGTCATCAGGAACAACACAATAAACCCCTTTGTGGGACCCATAGGACCTTGCCCTCAATGTGGATCAACAACAGTATAGAATGTTCTATCCTCCAAAGAGAGGCTGGATAACATACTCTTATCTTCCACCTGAGGAAGATGGGCGCGATATTGGGGCAGCTTGGAACGTTACTACTCATGACCACAGAATGTGAGCTCAGATCTACAGGGATGCAGAGGTTACATAGGCTCCTAAGCTGAATATGGGCCCTAGATCAAATAGATGGGGTCAGCAGTCAACAATATTTATATACTTTTCCCATTTTTGGGAGCTATTCTCTTCCCTGATCCTGGTTTCTATCCCTTTTTCCAGCCATGACATCATCTCACTAGACAATAACTTAGATCCACCTACATATCAGAGCTCAGGCTCGGGAAAAAACTAGTATAGTCATGGGCCCTTTGGAATAAAACTAAAATAAGCCTACTAGCTATCTTCAAAACAGAGACTCCAAATCTTCATCTGCAGTATTCCAGCCATTAGGTTCATGATTAGTCAATAATTTGTTTGGCTTTATATGTTAACTCTTTTTTCAGCCACCAGATTCCAGATGCTAGCATGATGTCAACCAGACTTCCCTTGGGAGACAACCTCACCAATGTGTCCTGGAGGCCCACTTCCCCAGAGCCCTGCCCCACTAGGGAAAAGAGACAGACAGGCTGGGAGTATGAATCAACCTGTCAACGCCCATGTTCAGCAGAGAAGCAATTACAGAAGCCAGACCTTCCACTTTCTGCACCCCATAATGACTCTGTGCCCATACTTTCATAGGGTTAAAGAATAGGAAAGCTATCAGGGGAGAGGATGGGATATGGAGTTCTGGTGGTGGGAATTGTGTGGAGTTGTACCCCTCTTATCCTATGGTTTTGTCAGTGTTTCCTTTTTACAAATAAAATTTTTTTAAAAAGAAGTTGGAGTGGTCAAGCCAGGAAACTACAACTCTTGTGAAGTCTTTGCATCCCATCCCCTGGAGGGTAGGGGAGACAGCATAATGATTACACAAAAAGGTCCAGGTGCAGTTCCCTACACACCATAAGCCAGAGCTAAGCAGTGCTCTGGACTCTCCTATCTATCTATCTATCTATCTATCTATCTATCTATCTATCTATCATCTATCTTGCTTTCTGTGTCTCTTAAAATAAAACAAATAAAATATATATTTTAAAAATTTAAAAGAAGAAGAATCCCTTGGGATCCAGCTGCCCAGCCAAGGATATATGCTTTGACCTGATCCCAGGTTCAGCAATCTCAGCAGAAAAACCACCCCCATGGAAGGCTGGGAGGTCAAGAAACAGTTTGGATCTGGACCCCCAAGATCTCAGCAGTAGCTCCAATGACTCTGAATTTCAAGAGTATCTAGTTCTGAGCATCCTGGCAACAAAGCTAGTAAAGCAACTGCTAGAGAGAGTCTCAAACCAAAACTGTCACTTGAGGTGAGGTTAAGTATTCCCCAATTCAGACCCTTCCAGACATGGAAGCATGAAAACTTTACCCACTGAGTCATAAGTGAAAAGGAAAAATCTTTAGGGTCAAGATCACTGATCTCATTGCACAGGGCAGGTGGGCCTCTGTCTGGTCCAGAGCATTCTGAGGTAAGCAGGAGAGGGATTTTCCTGTGTTCCTGCCATCCCCGGTGGGAGGAAGACATGGTTCTGCTGCCCGGGGACCTATTTCTGTCATCATGGTGACTTGGTGACACAATGGGAGTTGTTTTACAACTCATGGCAGGGTGGCAGCCCCTAAGCATTGGCTTGTCTCATTCGGGAGCAGCGCAAATATTAAAGCTTCATTATCTGAGCACCTCTCAGCTGGAAGATGGCATCCTCCTAGCATTCAAAGAGGTAGATTTTAGTAAATTAAAAAAGTGTTCAAAAGAACATTTCTCCCTCACTGAGAAAAAGGTAGGGTGCCTTTCTTGTCCTGAGAGGAAAAATGTCCTCAGAAATCTTTTCCTTTATAATCAGGCACATACAATAGGCATTAGTTCCAGGGAATTCAGCAGAAATCAGGGAAATAAGAAAAGGGAGTTACAAACCCACCAGGGCAGTAGCTATCTCATTTTATCCTCCTTTGTCGGCATAAGAGTTGGGGGAGTAAAGATTTAAATTGGCTTTTGATCCCCACTTCTGAGTAGAAACCTCTAAAAGAAGGATTTCCTGAAAATACACGGCAGAAAACTGTGATTTAAGGGAGTCTCTGGAAGCCTCGGGGAGGGGCTGCCATGCCTGAAGCTTACCAGGATTTAAAGAGGTGCTGGTGTTTCTCTCCTCTCCTCTCCCAGGTCAACTAGGAATACCAAAGGAGACTACCTGGGACTGCAACAGGATGGGACTGGACTGACTTCAGGAACCCACCAAATCACCAGTGAGTACAAACACGTGGGGCTTGTGGACAGAGAGGAGCCTAGGGAGAGATTAAGTGGCTGTTAACAGTTCGGCAGTTTACCAGTTGAGACACCATCTCCAGTCTGTTTCACCAACAGAAGGACGGCTGAAGGGAGGAGAGGACTCCCCTGAGACTCACAAAATGCAACTGTGAGTCTCCATTGCTGCTGCCCTCAGAATCTGGAGCACGGGGGGGGGGGGGGGGGGGAAGAGCTGTGCCGGCACCAGGGGACAGAGAACTAACAAGGAAACTCAGGAGAAGACCTATACCTTGGTTGCCTAGCAGTGGGGCTGTGAAAGTCTCTTTGCATAACCACTGGATTATCTCTGCCTCACCCTGCTTTATCTCTTGGTCAGAAGTCAGTGATTAAGCTAAGAAGCCTACTTATAGTTTAAAAGCCCTCAGGCTCCCATAGCCTACAGGAAAGAAAAGAACAAAAGAGGCTTTTAAGCCACTATGCTCCAACTCAGGAATTATAATAGTATCAAAACAACTGTTAATTTCCACAACTGTGAACCTTTTAAGTACCTTACTTAGACACAAGTCAATCCAGGCAACAGTGATCTCAGTAATTTGAAGAGTACTGAGAGAGGGACCTCATAACATACCACATAAAATGGTTAAACCAACAAGAAGAAACATTGGAGAAATGAACCAGGACAAGAGGCCACCTAAAAGCCCCCCAAAGGGTGAAGCACAAAATAATGAGGTCAACATCCAAACACTAGTTAAGGAAATAATCACAGGAGTGAGTAAAGAGTTTGAAAGAATTGTCATCAGAAATGCAGAAACAACAAATGAGACTTTGGAAGAAAACATTATTGCAAGGTTGTTAGAGAGCTGAAAGCTGAAATAGCTGAGCTAAGGATACAACTAGCTGAACAAGCTAAAACAGTATCAGAACAGGGTAACAAAATAGATGACTCCAGGAAAACAGTAGAGGGGAGAGAGAAGAGAATAAATGAGGCTGAAGACAGAATTAGCAAGATCGAGGACGAATTAGAGACAACTAAAAAAAGAAGTAAGGGATCTCAAAAAGAGATTAAGAGATAGTGGAAACAACAACAGAAACTTATGGGATGACTTCACCTCCATACAATTCAATGTGCACACCAGGAGGGGCAGATCTTTAGATGGACTACACAAGGCAGGAACCCTTGGGCCTTCACTTGCTCACTGTAGCCTGCATAGTTGCATCAGTCAGATTTTACGGATTGACCCTCCCCCAAGCCTACTCATGTGGTCCAGGGAACTTGGCAGGAAGTTCTCCAACATGGCTTTTGTTTCCAAAGCAAGTATTGCTAGGGAAGAATCTCTCCGTCCTCATGTTTCTAAAAGCAAAGCTGTGCAGGGTCCAGAAGGTGGTTCAGTGGATAAAGTGCTGGATCTCAAGCACAAGGTCCTAAGTTTAATCCTTAATGAACCATGTGCCAAAGTGATGTTCTGGTCCTTTCTCTCTAATTAATAAATAAATCTTAAACAAGAGAGCGAAAGAAAAGGAAGAAGGATGGTTCACCTGGTAGCATACACATATTACATACATAAGGACCTGGGTGCAACCCCCAGTCCCCACCTGCAGAGAAGAAGCTTCACAAGCAGTGGAACAGTGTAGTAGATGTCTTTCCTCTCTCTTTTTCACATCTTATATTAACAACAACAACAACAATGAATGAACAGTGGAAATGATGGAGTTCTGCAGGCACCAAACCCCAGAGATAAACCTGATGACAAAGAAATAAAAAAGGAGATGTTTATTAGCTTGAAAATCAGCTAAAATTGGAAAGACTGGTGGCAAGTTTCTCATAGTTTATGCAGCCTAGGCAGTGGCAAAGTGGATGGAGTATTGGGTCCTCAAGCATGAATTCCTAGTTCATTCAACCTAGCAACCCATATGCCAGAGTGCTCTCCCCACCCTCTCTCTCTCTCCTCTGTTCCTGGCAACCCATATGCCAGAGTTCTCTCTCTCTCTCTCTTGTAAATAAATGTTTTTCAATGAAATAAATAAAAAACACACTGTGCGTGTTTGTGGTCTTTTTTCAGGTGGCTGAAGGCTGCTGGAGAGGAGGCATTGACAGTCTGAGGCAGTAACTTGCACCTTTCTGAGCCTACTCCCCCTTGTCTGTCCTAACTGCCCCTCTGAAAACTTTCACCTTTATTGACTTGGTGGGTGTGTGGAAGTGAGAAGCAGGGGTAGGGGGAAGTCTAGCATGCTGGTGCCTCCTTACATCCCTACAGTCCAGCTAAGACTCCTTTCATTTGGAACCCAAGTAAATTTAGCTCTGCAAGGGCCACAGGTGAGAATTGCCTTGACTTGAGGTCAGTCATTTTCTGGGTCCTAATCAAGAACAAGTTTTGCTTGGTTATGACAGTAGTAGCAACTGGCAGAGTTACACTATACCTCCTGGGAGACCATCTCCCTAAGTTTGTGGTGGCATGGGTTCATGCACAAGGCAAAGCAGCACAATATTCAAGTGAGCTATTTCACCAGCCCAACATCAGCAGCTCCTAAAGCACACATTCTTCCTGAGCAGCAATTATATGGCCATGGAGGGGAATACAACCCCCAGTTAGTAATCATCACATTTATGGGCAAAACTTACTTTTTTGGTGGCTGTCTCTAACATGGCACTGATGTTTATAGTCAAATGAGCCAAAGGGGTGAGGGAACACAGAGTCATTTGTGAGTGAAAGGCAGAAATAAATCTGCTGCGAGAGACTAATTTACACGTTCCATTTCGCAACCTGCACCTCACTCCATTTTTAATATGATCATAAGCAGATTTTCGCTACCACGTCACCCACTCTGCTTGAAGGCGAGGGAGCTCTCCAAACAGGTCTTTCATCTTGGTGTTTTCCTTCCTGTCTGCTCAAGGATTCACATCAACAGCACTTTCTTTATCTCTTGCTGGAAATGTAGCCTTTTCCAGCCTCTGCAAATCCCAAAGTTTTCACAGCATTGGTAATCCCCGCACTCCCCCCTCCCCCAGCACACACACACATACACACACACACACACACACACACACACACACACACATATAGTTTGCAGCCAGCAGCTTGGAAGCAGCATGATTCTACCTTGTGGGAGGCAGCATGATTCTCCCTTGTGAACTTCATGTGTCAGGAAGGTGTCAAGTTCATGGCTTTGATTGTTCCCTTCTGATTGCAGTGTCATTAATACCCACATGGAGTATGTGCTCTGTATTGTTAGGACAAAATGAAAATGTGGAAATTCGCCAAGTTCAGTGACCCTGTTGGTTCCTCTGCTTGCTTCTCATATGTGTTTTTTGACTCTCTGGAAAGATCACAGGATCTCTTCTTAGCAGGAGCCCTGCCTTATGCTTGTCAGGCTCACTGTTTGCCATCAAACTTGAGACATTTCTTATGATATTGAAACAAAGAATTCTGTAAACATTTGATGAGTGTACTGAAAGCTACAAGGTGTCAAAAGATAATACCTGGCTCATTCTAGTGTCTTTCTCCTGATTCAATGTTGGTGGATTATAATTATAATAATTTTCCTTCATGTAGCCCAGGAGGTGACACAGTGGGTAGAACTCTGAACTTGCAAGCACGGGGTCCCAAGTTTGAAGCATAGCACTCTCTCTCCCTATCTACCTGGTGAAATAAATCTTTCATGTCTTTACCCAGATTCACTCCTCTAAGCCAACTTTTCCAGGTAGAAAGAGATACAGAAGGGTACATGTGGTGGTACACCTAGTAGAAAACACACACTACAGTGTTCAAGTTCAAGCCCCCAGACCCCATCTACTGGGAGGAAGCTCCCCAAGTACAGAAAGTTCTGCAGGCACCTCTCTTCCCCAACCACTCTATCTTGCTCTCCCCACTCAATTTCTCTCTGTTTCTATCAGAAAAAAAAAAAAAGGATGAAAAAAAGAAAAAAAAACAGAGGGAAAATACCAATGTTGTGTGAACTGGGCTTAAATCTAGATCAGATGTATAAAACACAGAAGCACTATCTAGGTGCACTACTTTGCTGGCCCAAAATAAATCACTGTTTTCCACCAGGGTTGTAGCTGGGCCTTGGTGTCTTGGTGTCTGCATAACAAACCCATCATTCCCAGCAACCTTTTTTTTTTTTTGCCTTTATTTGATATGACAGAAAGAAATTGAGAGGGAAGGGACATATAGACAGAAAGAGAGACAGAGAGATACCTGAAGTACCTGCTTCACTACTTGTGAAGCATACACACATACACACACACACACACACACACACAAGTGGGGAGCCAGGTCTTGAACCCAGGGTCCTTGTGCATGGTTACATGTGCACTTAACCAGGTATGCCACTGCACATCCCTTCCAAAATAAAAAAATAAAAATTCCTTATGTTAAGTGAGATAAGCCAGAAGAAAAAGCAAGTATTGGATAACTTCATTCATGGGAAAAATCTGAAAAACAAAGGAAAGGACTGATAAAACAGCTCATTTGGATGGTGTGCTGTCTTGTCAGGTGCTTATCTGCATTAAAGGAAGCTGTAGTGCTACAGTTTCTTTCCCTCTCTCTCTGCCTCACTCTATCTGAAAAAGTCAGATAAAGCAGTGAAGCCCCAGAGACAACCAAAACAAAAAATTTTTTTAAAGAAACAAAAAAGGGGGAACACAAGGTGAAACTGAAGAGTAGCTGTGATCTTCGGCATCAAAGCCAAAGACTCAAAGGGGCGTGGCTGAAGAGGAAAGATGAGAGTGAAAAATTAATGGCAACTGCTTGTAGCAGACTCCTTTAAGCCTCCCCAAAATCACAAACCTAACTCCCTCTTCCTCCTCATGTTTGTAAAAGCCCTGGCAGATCTAAAGCCAGCTTCTGGTGTTTGTGTAATGTGGACTGTAATCTTATAGTCTTGTAATATATTATTAGCAGCAAATAAAAAACAAAATAAATTGTGACCAGGCAGCAGCAGAACTTGTTAAATGCACATATTACCAAGACAAGGACCTGAGTTTGAGTCCCTCCCCACCACTGCTCCCTACCTACAGGGGGTCAGCTTCACAAGAGTGAAGCAGGTCTTCAGGCGTTTATCTTTCTCTCCCTTTTTCTATATCCCCATCCTCTCTCAATTTCCCTGTCCTATCTAATAAAAATTAGGAAGAAAAAAAAATGGTCACCAGAAGCAGTGGATCTGTAGTGCCAGCACTGAGCCCCAGTGATAACCCTGGTGGCAATAAAATAAATGAATAAATATATATATTTTTAAATTTTTTGTTAAAAGCTTTAAGAGGTAGGTATAATCTGGGAGGTTGGGACAACATCTGGTAGGTTGGGAGAATTTAAACTGAGTTAAAGTTTGAAGGATGGGTTATTTGAGCACCAATAAGATTAATGTGAGTAGAGGTTTTCTCTGTATAAGGAACAGTGGAGCCTGACAAAGACAGTGTGAACAAGAGAGAGGGTTGTAGGACAATGAGTTAGATTACTCTGTAGGAGAAGCCAAGACAAGAAATCTTGAAGGTTCCTCTATACATTCGCTGAGTGTCTACTATGTACTGACACTACACTTGGCTTTACAAATCTTATCAAGACAGTGGCTGAGATCCTAGAAGCAGTGAGAAGCTCAAGTGTCCCTCTTTATGGTGTGTCAGACCCATTGGCAAGTAATATCCATTGCTGTGAGAGCCAGTTGGCAGGCTTTGCAGTCTGGAATGAGCAGAAATCTGTCACTAATTAGATGTGGGTTGTGAGAGAGAATGACAAGCTCTCAAGGAAAGCGTAAGCAACTAGATGGCTGGAAATAATGGGGGGGTCATGGGCTCCCCTTGAGATGTTAGGCCTAGAAAGTACAATCAGTCCTGAGCCACAAGCATGCAGGGCATGTCTGCAGGATATATGCAAATCGACACTTAGCAAACGGGAGCCAACAATTAACTCACAGCAATCAACCCCTAGTTTATGAGAACTTTGAATGAAGAAGGATTCCTAAATAAAACCACTGAACCCAGATAATTATGAGACCAATTTCAGTGGAAATGGAACAGCTTAGGTGATTAATACAGAATAACTTTGGTTTTCCCTTAAAGCCTGCAGTGATTATACTAGTCTCCTTTTCAAATGGGTTTCCTTCTACTCACATTTTCTCTTTTCCCTTCTGTATGTAAGCTGGGAAATTACAAGGTGCTAGGTAGGAAGGAGGGTACAACAATTAGATAGATTAGGTACTTCCTTTGTGTGTAAGAGGTAGGGGAAACATAGATGCTGCCAACACCCTTATCTGTTGTCTAATGAAGGAGCCTGACATATACAGGGATGTGTTTCAAAATTTTGAAAATTGCCACACTGGAATAGGAGACTATGACAACCATGATAGTAGGTTCCAGATCCATGTGGATTGTTGTCTTCATACTCTGATTGTAATCCTCATCTCACCTATCAATTTGGTTAATTCATATAAGGCAAAATCAGCAAGAAAGCTAGGTAAGGTACAAAGCAGTCGAAACATCACAGCCGGCACAAGTCATATTACTATGAGGAGAGTTTACTGACAGTCCAGCAGTGTGGCTAAAGTTAACTTTAAAACTCTACTATATTGAAAAATTCATGTTAAGTGAAATAAGTCAGAAACAGAAGGATGAATATGGGATGATCTCACTCTCAGGCAGAAGCTGAAAAACAAGATCAGAAGAGAAAACACAAGCAGAACCTGAACTGGAATTGGAGTATTGCACCAAAGTTAAAGACTCTGGACTTTGTGGAGTGGGGGGGGGGGGAGGAGAACATAGGTCCAAAAAGATGATAAAGGACCTAGTGGGGTTGTATTGTTATACGGAAAACTGAGAAATGTTATGCATGTACAAACTGTTGTATCTACTGTTTAATGTAAAACATTAATTCCCCAATAAAGAAATTTTTAAAATCTATGTTAACAAAAATTTAAAGAAATAAAAATAAGTGTATAGTATATAGGAACCTAGAGTGGTGTGAATATCAGTAAACAAACATTCTCCTAGACTTACTGGTCAAGTATGTATTTGTTCTAAAGAAATAATAAGACAGCCACAAAAAGATATAATAACATTTAGAGTTGTTCATCAAGTCCTGTTTTTAATAGTGAAAAGTTGGTGGCAAGCTACATGTATGACAACAGAGAATTAACTAACAAATTGTTATTTGTCCACTACAAATGCACCTATCCTATTACCCAGCAATTCCACTCCTGGAGACTTATCCAAAGGAAATAAGACACCTATTCAAAGACATCTATGCACACTCATGTTCATTGCAACACAACTTGTAATAGTTCGGATTTGGAACTTCAACTCACATAGCCAATAATAGATGAGTAGTTTTAAAAATCCTGGCATCATTGGAAAAATAATGATGTACAGAGAGTTGCTAATGGGTACTCCCTGTGATGGTTTTCAGCACACTGATCCTTTTCCACTATCATTCACTGGGTCTCCAACATTCTCTCAACACTTTTCCTGTCTCCCCACCCCTACCTCACCTGCAAATCTTTGGCTTTGCTGTGGAAGATCAAAACTAATCTATGTTTCTGTGTTTATTATTATTTTAGGAGGATTACATGTTGCCTGAAGTATTAATGAACATTTAAAATTTTCTTTAAGAGTCTGTATAGCTCTGAAAATCAAAATATAAATCTTCTGAAGGCACCAAAATCAACAGATCATCATAATCACTGAATACTGTTAGTTCTTTAGTTTTTCTAAAACTAAAGGTAGGGACACAAACTTTTGGTGGCAAGAATGGTGCTAATATACACTCCTATTAACTTATAGTCTTATAAATCACTAATCAATATGAGATGGGAAAAATAGATTGAATGTTCAAACTTTTTGATGCATAGACCCCAGTTCTGAGTGTATATTCCTTCAATCTAAGTACTTAAGGTTTCAAAATGGTAGCCTTATTAAATTTTAACAGTGGGTTTAAAATGTTAATACATTTCTATCAATGACTATTTCTTTGAAATATTAAATGACCTATAATTTTAGACCAGGGTGCCCAGAAGTAACTTGTCTTGTTATTATATAAGATACAGCTATATGTAAATAGCATTAAATAACATAAATCATGGTGAGTTACTGTATGGTACAGTAAATCCTAACCATGATATTATCAAAGTAAACCAAATTTACAAATAACTTGGTTATAACAATAACTATCTATTGCCTTCTTAAACTCTAAGACAGGAGAAACCTTCCCCATTCTCTATAAAACCCATATTTCTCCCATTTCTCTCTGGAACCTCTGGGGTGTAACTTGTTTTCCTTCACTCTTCTCTCAGTCCATACCATTTGATACCACATTGCTACTCTCAACCAAATCAATACAACCAGTATCACTTCAACATGTTTCACTTCGGACAATGTCCAGAGACGCCAGGCCTGGAATATCAACCCTTCAGCTCCATTACTCTGGTGAGATCTTTCCCAGCTCATAGGACTACTGAATTCCATTTCAGATGGCACATTCCTAACAAAGGCAAAGAACCTATATATAGACCAGGGCTCATGAGATAGTGCACCTGTGTACATGCATCCATAAGTTAGGGGGGAAATATATACCTTAGAGTAAAAGTGCACAATAGTTTGCAGTGCACTAAGTGCAGCAAGCAAATAGAAAGACTAAAAAAAAGGGGGGGGGAACTAAAAGCAGGATCTGATTAAATCGAGAGCAGGGCACCAAAGTAAAAACCCTGTGGTGAAGGGGAGGGTGGCCATTGGGCTTCCCAGCGCAGCGGGGGCAGGGGGGGTGTCGGGGGGTCGGGGGGGTAGTTGGGATGGGACACAGTCTTTTGGTGGTGGGAATAGTGTTTATGTACATATACAATCTTCATACTCTTAGGCAGCAGCCAGACATTCAGATTTATGGGTAGTTATGGTGGCAGTCCCACCTCTATTGCTGATGGGAAGAGATCTCTGAAATATCCAGATTTCACCTTAGAGCAGGATTTTGTGATGACAGGACAGAACCTGAAATACAGTCCTCATGATATATACTAGTCAAAAGAGTGTACCTTGTAGACAAATAATATATATTTTAAACATAGATGCAAAGTGTAGACATATAAACCTATTAAAGTGTAGACATATAAACCACTATTTAATTAATATGAGAGGGGAAAATTAATCATATGTCTAGAACTTCTTAAAACACAGACTGAGACTTTTTAATACATAGGCTGTCTTTGATATGTTGACTCTTTCTCAAAAGCCTAGACCAGGGAGAATAGAAGCAACCAGTAGCACAGCTATATACAAGATGCTGGGTATTATACCCCAAACCCTAACAAAGGGACTTTTCAAAGTTAACCCAATCACCAAATAATGTGATGATAACAATAACTATCCATTGTCTTCTTGAACCCTAAGACAGCAGGAACCTCACATTTCCACTATAGAGCCTATATTTCCCCCAGTCCTGGAACATTAGGGTGGGGCCCACCTTCCTGCATGCTTCTCTCAATTCAAGTAAAATAATATTGCATCCGCGGATTGCAACCCAATCAACGCAACGAGTGCCACCCCAGCATGCTTCACTTCAGACTGTGTCCAGAGACTTCAGGTGTGGAATGGCAAACGCTAGAAGAAGAAGGTGTGGAATGACAACCCTTCAGCTTCAACACTTGGGTGAGACCTTTCCTTTCATAGTATTCTCTAATTCCATTCCAGGTGTTCCACTCCACAATAAAGTTCCCAAACCTAGATATAGTCCAGGTCCCCTGAGATAGAGCATAGGTTCACATGTGCCCATAAACTAGGGGAAAAATACATACCTGAAAGCAGAAGTACACAAGAGCATGCAGGGAATACCCCCTAACACTTCATCTGCACTATTCCAGTCTTTAGGTCCATGGTCGTTCAACAATTTGTTTGACTTTGTATGTTAACTCTCTTTTCAGCCATCAGGTTCCGGATACCAGCACTATGCCGATCAGACTTCCCTGGACAGACGACCTCACCAATGTGTCCTGGAGCTCCGCTTCCCCAGAGACCCATTCTACTAGGGAAAGAGAGAGGCAGACTGGGAGTATGGATTGACCAGTCAATGCCCATGTTCAGCAGGGAAGCAATTACAGAAGCCAGACCTTCTACCCTCTGCAACCCACAATGACCCTGGGTCCATACTCCCAGAGGGATAGAGAATGGGAAAGCTATCAGGGGAGGGGATGGGATATGGAGATAGGGTGGTGGGAATTGTGTGGAACTGTACCCCTCTTATCCTATGCTTTTGTTAATGTTTCCTTTCTTAAATAAAAAAAATTTAATTTAATTTTTTAAAAAGCCATAAAGCACCTAATCAAATAGTTTCTACTTAGACCTAGTTACACTCCTCACTTCCTATTTCACTACCCTCAATCACTCTAAGGCTATGCCTGTCAGATAAAGCATACCCTAAGAGGAAAAAAATGACCTTTAAGAGAATTAGGACTTTTTTCTTAATTTTGTTGACATCAGAGATGATTTTGATTGCAGACTTGCAGTTTAAGTATTGGAATTTCACAAAAGACATAGGACTTAACTGGAAAATGAAAAAAGAAAAAAAGAAAAAACTAAACAAAAAATCCATCTAGATAGTTTAGATGAAAATGTCTCTTTTATTTTGGCTTTGGTTGTGATTTCAGAGCATAATGCCTTTTTTTTTTTTTTTGTCTTTTTACTATGTTTTTCGGATTTTAAAATCCGTAAATACATACAGTTTTCTCTAATTTTTAAACCCTTTCCTCACCCCATTTTGACATTTGCACTTGAAGAACACTTGCGTTTCGAAGGTTTTGGGCCTCCACCCCAGAAAGTGGGAATTTGGTTTTTCCTTCCAAACTGGAAGAACATTTTTATGGCGAATTTAACAGTGTTACTCAAGGTTGTGTCTTTAAGGGTGGTTCATTTTCTCTGATCCTTTGTTACTCAAAGTAAAATAATAGGAGTCCTAAGAAATGTTCTGTTCTTGTACATTATACTGATTAAGTCAGGATTAATTTGATTTCAAAGCTAAGAACAGTGGTTAAAAACTTGTTTACAGAAATGCATTTTGGAAGAGAAAATACTGTAAACCGTGTAGTGAATGTTTCTTCAGTTTCTTGTTCGGCCAATGAGGAAAGGGCATTGCCTTTCTTTTTACCATTAATCACTTCTCAATAAACGTGAGACCCTGTTGAGCATCAAAAAAAAAAAAAAAAAAAAGTAAGGACTACAAAAGCTGGATAAGGGCAAGAGACCAGCATACTTCAAAGATGGCTCTCTTGGTCATTATCAGGCCATCCCATCTTCCAGGGCCCTAGTCAGGGAATCCTGGGATTCCTACATAGATATGATGGGCCTAGACCTCTAACAGATCCCTCTCTCCACCATCACTAATTATCTCCATCAGGAATAGCATTGTGGACCTACTTGTGGGCCTCTCCAGAACCTTGCCCTCAATGTGTTCCACACATTGGTAGGGATTGTCCCACTCTCTGAAGAAAGGCTGGGTCAACATATTCTGCCACTCAAGGAAGACTGGTCCTGAAATGAGTGCTGCCTGGAGTCTTCCTAGCTATGACCTACAGGGATGCAGATGTTTCTATAATTTCTGCCTTTTCAGCCAGAGTGAGAGATCACATGAAGAAATATGCAGTCTTCTTTACATATAGCAGCTGCAGAGGCGAAAAGGGAGTTGTCCTCCCCGAACATGATCGCCAACCTGCTTAAACATGGCAGGCACCGGTGTTAGGGAATTAGTCTTCACAGACAAGGCCTCCATCCCTCTTAAGCATGGCGGAGTCAGGCATTCCTATAGCCTGCCCTTACTAAATATGGCTGGTAAACCCACGCGCTACTTAAAGAGTCAACTTTGTTGAGTCACATGACTGGAGATGCCGGGCTGGGATTGGGTGATCCTCTGTTGACGTCAGGCGGGGCCTAGACAGTGGGTCGCGGTGCGGGAACGTTGGTTTGGGCGCGGGGCTCGGATGCCGTGCGTGGAGCGGCAGCGCCGCTCACACTCATGAGGAGCCGCCAGGTGAGTAACCGCGTCTGGCGAGGGAAGGTCATAGTCGGCTGAAGCGGGGTCGGAACACCGGGTCTCTGGGAGGGGTTCACGCAGGGCGGAGGGCGGCCCTTGCCGGCCTCTCGCGCTGGCCCAGGGCCCTGCGGCTCCCTGGAGGGTGGGAGGCGGTCTAGCCAGCCACGCCTCTGGGAAAGGGGCTCCGGGGCCGCGACCTCTGGAGTCCCACACGCCGCCCCGGGCCGGGAGGAGCCCTGATCACACCTCTGGACGAAGACTGCAGCTCCTGCGGGTCTCCCGGGTGCTCCCAGTCCCAGGGTTTTTGTCCTTCCTCTGTCCTTCCACGGGGTGAGCGGCAGTTTGTCCTGTGCAGAGTGGCATGAGCAGGGCGGCGAGAATTGAGGGGCGCCGGGAACCCAAGCGCTCCTGCAGGTCCCTTCCCCAGGGCTCCCCGGCTGGCTGGAAAGGGGTGGCACCTACAGAATGAACGCACAGGTGCTGGTGCCCGTATAGCTGGATGCACGTATGTCTTTTCACATTTGGGGGATTTTATGTCTCTGGGTTGTGCGGTTTTTGATTTGTTGTTGTCGTTTTTGATTTGTTGTAGTCGTCGTCGCAGTTGTCGCCGAGGCTTCATTGCTTCTGATCAACTTTTTCAGGTAGAGAGGCAGACAGACAGACAGACCACAGCACCAAAGCTTCCCCCAGTGCCGTGGGGGCCGGGCTTGAACCTGGGGCCAAGCATGCTAAACCAGGCACCTCCTCAGGTGAGCTATCTTGCTTACCCTGTACTTATCTCTATTCTCCTATTCCTCCTTTAACTGGATTAGACTTTTTGTTTGTTGGCTTGCTTGCTTTTTGTTTTATTTCTACCAGAGCACTGCTTAGTTCTGGTTTATGGTGGTGCTGGGGATTGAACCAGGGGCCTTTGAGCCTCAGGCATGAGAATCTGTGTGCATAACTATTATGCTGTGTGTTGTGTGTACCGCCCCCCCTTAACTAGATTAGAATAGTTGCTCATGTAGCAATTCTTAAACAAGAAATCCTGTTTATTTATGAGAGTGCAGGGTAGGGAGAGAGATCCAGAGCATCACTCTGACACAAGTCTAGGATCAGACAGGCAACTTATGTCTGAGGGTCCAACACATTATCCACTACACCAACTTCTTTATTGTTGTCCTGTGCTCTTTATTTTCTAATGCTTGCTCAGTTACCATGTCCATTGTAACTTAACGGAACTAGCTTCAGATTCATGCTCACTTAATTTTCATGAGATAGAGAAATGTGATTCCTATATAACTCTATTTACTTTACACATTTTCTTGGTTGTTAAACATACTACATCTAAATTCAGTAACAGTAATGTATTGTTATAAGGACTACCTGTAATCATTTCCTTAACCCAGTAGAGCTTTGCTCTCACTTACCTTTGTGCTATTCTTGGCACCTTCCAGTGTATATCATATACATAAGGACACTAGTATGTATTTGGACTTTTTCTGCACATCATTTTGTCTGTGGATTGAATTACCAGCTGAGGTTTCTTATTTTCAGCCTAAAGAACTTCCTTTAGTGCTTCCTTAAGGCTGGTCTATTGACATCATCTTCTCAGTTGTTTTCTTTTCTTTCTTTCTTTCTAAGTGTTTTTAATGAAAGATACACAGAGAAAGAGATCAGAGCACTGCTCAGCTCTGGCATTTGGTGGTGTGGGAAATTGAACCTGGGACCTTAGAGCCTCAGGCATGAGAGTCTGATTGCATAGCCATTATGCTATCTTCCCCGCCCAGTTAACTAGTTTTCATTCTTTTTTCTTTGCCTTTGATTTGTATCATTCGTCTGCTACAAATTTGCACGTTTTCTTCTGTCAGATCATAACTATTGCTTAGCCCCACAAGTGAATGTTTTATTTAATTTACCATATTTTCGACTCCAGAGTTTTATTTTTTATTTATCATGTCCATCTTTTTATTGATAGAACACTTATCAAATCTTTCGCTTCTTTAGTCATGTTTTACTATGAAGCATGTTTATAATGACTACTTTGAAGTGTTTTTCCTGATAAATCTCACTTTTGGTCCCATATTTTCTGTTGCCTGCTTTTATTCTACTTTCCTTTCCCTTTGTAAGTTTAACAACTTTTTGTTGAAAACTGAATTTTTTTTTTTTTTTTGTCTCCAGAGTTATCACTGGGGCTCCGTGAGCCAGCACAATGAATTCACTGATTCTGTGGCTTTTTTTTTTTTTTTTGACAGAGAGAAATTGAAAGATGAGGGAAAGTGAGACACCTGAAGACCCGTTTCACTGCTTGTAAAGCATTCGCCCTTTAGGTGGAGAGCCAGTGGCTCGGGTCCTTGTGGAAAACTAAACATCTTAGTTTATACAGTAGTATACTGTAGTATCTATAAGTACTGGTCCCCATTCACACCTTGGAATTTGTTATTGTTGATGTGCTTGGTGACTGTGTGGATTATCCCCGTTGAGTACACTTCCCTCCCATGGATGTGATGCTCTGTTGGTGTTTCTCCCTGGGCTGCTTAGGGGTACCACCCCTAAGGTATCACCCTGGAATAATTACAGTTTTAGGAAGATCCTGTTCTTTTTCTCTGATCAACTGTTAAACTGCTAACTGCCACTTGATTGCTCAGTGGCTTTCAACAGTGACCTGGGGCTTAAGTTTATTGCACAAACTAATCTAATCACATTCTGGCATCTTTGAATGTCTGTGTTTGGTATTAGTTATAACCCCAGGGCTCCTTCAGCTGGGTTATTACTACCACCTAGCTGATTCCCCTTTATCACAACCTCCACAGTTCATGAGAACCTCTTTAGCCATAATCTGTGTTTCTGTGGGAGAGGAGAGGCCTGGAAGGGTCTAGCAAACTGCCTCTGGAGTTACTTTCATGTGCCATAATAGGACTCAGAGCCCCAGGACTTTGTACAAGCTTTTTTTTTATGTTTTTTTTTTAATTTTTATTTACTTATTATTGGATAGAGACAAAATTTTTGAGAGGGGAGTGGGAGAAAGGGAGAGAGACAGAAAGGGAGAGAGAGACACCTACAGCTTAACCACTCATTTTAGCATGTGCACTCAACCAGGTGTGCCATCACCCGACCCCACCACTCATTTTAATTTTAGAAATAAGAATTTCTAAAACTTCACTCATGAAGTTTTCCCCCTGCAGGTAGAGAGCAGGGGCTTGAACCTGAATCCCTATGCACTGTGGTGTGTGCACTTAACCAGATGTGCCACCTCCTGGCCCCCACATGCTTTCTATAGCTGAACCACTTCTTTGGCCTGTGACCTTGGTTTGATGGCACAATCTCTGAGGCCAGGCCTGGAGGGCAGGGTGAGATGACAGGCTTTCCTGTGCTCTAGAAGCTGAGTACTCAGCTGGACTTGCCTCGTGGCCAGGGGCAGGGGTAATGGGACTGCTGTGTTCTTAGTACTCTGCCCATTGGTAGCCTCTTCCCAAGAAAGGGTTTGGGTAGAAGGGAACTCCTGCTCTCAACAACACTTCCCTGAGACTGGCGTCACAGTGGGAATGATGTTGACAAAATGAATATACTACATGCTGTTGTTAAAGTTTCGGAGGCTCCAGCAGGCCAGGCTAGCGTCATGGTGGTAGACAGAGACAGACTCGCGGACACACAGCTGGGCTGAGAAGCTGCAGTTTAATCTTTATTCACGAACAGGCAAATCACCACACCATGTGCTTCTCCATCATTTTCCCTCTGCTGCTGCTGCTGGGACTCTGGGCGTCCTTAGCATAGGGGGAGAAAGTGGGGGCGAAACTAGCAAGGGCCAAACAAACCATTTCTTTCAGAGGTAGGGGGAAGGGGGCCAAACCAACACAAAGAATACCAACATATTCCCCCTTTTCTTTTTAACTAAATGACCATAGTATCAGGGGTGTGGGGTGAACAGAAACCTATATCGTACAGGCATTTTCAAAAAAAAGAAACTGGCACAAACATAGAGAAACATGTAAGCGAGTAACAAGAACCAGTGTGCTGCCAAGGGAAGGCCTGAGGGGGCCATTTTTTGCCATTGGGCAAAACTTTATCAGCTTAAAAAAACCATTTCCTGCCTCTGGGGGGCGTACTTGCCTCGATGGGCATTTTCTAGCATGGGGGGAGAGGGAGGCCTAGAGTCCCAAGGCATGGCTGCAGTCAGTCTTTGAGAAACCCAGCAGCATAAGGGGAAGCTGCTAGTTTTGTGCAAAGTGTCCGAGGTGTACCAGTGAGTCCGATAGAAGTCCAAAGCAGATGTCCACCAAAGAATTTCCAGGGGGTGAATTATTGTGCGTCTGTCTCGATGAGAAATGTCAGCCATCAGAATTCTGCTTTTCTGTAGAGAACTTGACAGCTGCAATTCACTTACTTATGAAACAAAACTTGTAGCAGGCTAGAAGTTTACCACAATTGATAACTCTATTACAATTAGAAGTCTTTTTTAGAATGATTTTAAGGTTGTTTAAAGTTTAAACAATAGAATGTGAAAAGGTAGACATAAGAATCAAGGAAAGAAAACCTCAGGCATGAGAATCATTAGCATAGCCATTGTGTAATCTACCATTTCTAATAGAGAAGGTAATCGAGAGTTTTACATATCAACAAGTCTATTTAACCTTTTGTTACACCCATTCAAGATGGAGACACACCCTAGGTGTGCACAGGTTTTGTTTAGACCAACTTGGTTAAAATATATTGATTTTTAACTAATTTTTTACCTCAGACTTTAAATGTAAGTTAATTTTATCTTTATGAGAATTATGTTGAAAACCTTTTTCATTTAACTTTGTCTGGTAAGAATATAGCCTTAAAATTACATTGTTAACCTTAAAGTTAATGTTACCAAACTTTAAACACACACGTAAACATGGTCATTAATACACAAGGAGAGAAACCTTTGTTACAAAGACATGTCATTTTAAACATGAATTTAGATCTGTACTGTCTTAGTTGTTGTTGGGGGGTCACCATCCGGAGGTGGGGCCTCCCGCGCAGCTCCACTTCTAGGAATTGCAGGTTGCGATCTCTGCACGAATCTCTGCATATTCTAGCTAATCTGCCCATGGTCTCCGGGGGGGGGTCCGGGATCTGTCCAGACTTCATAGCACGAGGGCGGGCAGGCCAGCTGTGCAGAAGGCGCGGGCCAAGGTGCCCTGGGGTGGCGGCCATGTCTGCTGCCCTGCTCCCAGCGGCCGAGCAGCGTGGAGGGAGCCCGCGCCCAATGCCCCACGCCACGCAGCGGAAAGCCAGCTCATGCAGGCTGGTGTTGGGCTCCTGCTGGCTGGCGTTGGGCAGAAACCACAGAGTGGTCCAGAGATAAATGTTCCAGAAACAGCGAAACATTCTCATGAAGAAAGGGCAGGGGCCTTTGGAGATCTCTTCACAAGCAGAAGAGAAGGCCATAGTACATAGGTAGCCAAATTGTCTTCACTTATCTGAGAGATGCGCAGGTCAGGTCCACGTGGGCTCCATTTGTTGTTTATGTTTCAGAGGCTCCAGCAGGCCAGGCTAGCGTCTCGGCGGTAGACAGAGACAGACTCGCGGACACACGGCTGGGTTGAGAAGCTGCAGTTTAATCTTTATTAACGAACAGGCAAATCACACCATGTGCTTCTGCATCATTTTCCCTCTGCTGCTGCTGCTGCTGGGACTCTGGGCGTCCTTAGCATAGGGGGTGGGGAGAAAGCAGGGCGTGAAACTAGCAAGGGCCAAACCAATTCTCTCAGAGCTAGGGGGAAGGGGGCCAAACCAACACGAAGAATACCAACAACATGCTATGCTGTCCTGGGTAGGAAGTCTATGAATGGGGGCTGGGGGAGACTGAAGCTGAAGGGGGTCTTGACAGTCTGATAATCATATATCACAGACTCATACCCTTGTTCCTAAATTTCTGTAGTTCTTGAATAGCTTCCTTGTTTTGCCCACAGGACCATTTCAAAGGTCCTAAGATGGTGGTTAGGATCCTTCTCCTTGTCATATTAGGGAAACTGTCATTCATGCTGTCTGGGTGGAAGTCTGTCTTTCCTGCTATGGGAGTGACAATCTTCAGTGGCATGGATGGGGCAGGGCTATTTACCATGGATCGGCCCAGCTTGTAGGTGTGACTATGATCTGAACCACTGTAAGGACCCACCCAGCCCTCAAGACCATGAGGCACAGCCCCCTGCTCCCACTACTGTGGGTGCTTCAACTGGTCCTTCATTTGGTCTGTCCCCTGCTCCATCATCTGGTGGAAATACCTCATTCCTGCTGCTGGCAACTGGGTAGCACCTTCTCTTTCCCTGCATGGCTGCATTTTCTCTTTCCCTAATACTAGGGCCTCGTCTGCCCCTCTCCGATTCCATGAGAGAACTAGAGCTTCACTCAGCTAGATGCAGTGCTGGGAGTTTAACTCGGGACCTTATGCTTAAGAGTCCAGCATTTTATTCACTGCACCAACTCCAGGACCATATGATGGAGCATTAGTGAGATTTACGACACCTGCAAGGGCTTCTGGACGTGTCACAGGCTTCGGGCAGATGTAGCAGAAGTATAAGGGCATAGGGCAAAGACACAGAAGTCCCCTCCAAGCTCTGCTGGGAATGTCCTAGATGGATATCTACATTGAAGAATCACAAGAGAGCCAGCCATATTTCAAGGGGACGAGCATTTATTGAGACAAAGCAGGGGTGAAAAATAGAGAGGGAGAGAAATACATGTTTTAGAGGTGTGCAGACCAGAGAGGTTTTATAGTGGGCTCTAGGGATACAGGGAGCCTGAAGATACTTGTCTCCAGATGCCCACATGTACATTCATCTGCACTTTATAGTCTTAGCAGTCAGGTAGAAAGGGAGATGCTAGTGCAGGATACAGACACATTGGCACTTCTGGTCCTTAATGGCTACTGCAGGGTGCAAGGGGAGGGACTGCTAATGTCCTTCCTCCAGAGGAAGCTCCCTAAGCAGACCCAAAACAAGGACGGATGTGTCTTCTTTGCTTTCTGTACTTCAGACCCATTCCAGGTTTCCCTATTTATAGTATCTACCTTTAATCACTTTTTTTTTTTAATTTTCAAGTTTTAATGGAGCTTTAAATGTACTATTTCCTAAGTACTACATGGTATCCATTATGGAATAGACAAAAGGACCTACAAGGAAAACTGAAATTCACATGAAGTCTGCAGTTACCAGTAATGGTACCAATGCTGGCTTCTTGGTTTTAACAGATGTATGCTTGTCTAACACTAAGAAAGCTGAGTCAAGGAGCAACAGGAAATCCCTGTGCTACTTTGCTACTTTTCTAAAATTATTCCTAGATACAGTTATAAAATTGTATCCTATTGGGAGTCGGGCTGTAGCGCAGCGGGTTAAGCGCAGGTGGCGCAAAGCACAAGGACCGGCATAAGGATCCCGGTTCG
This sequence comes from Erinaceus europaeus, assembly GCF_950295315.1. Classification (NCBI taxonomy): domain Eukaryota; kingdom Metazoa; phylum Chordata; class Mammalia; order Eulipotyphla; family Erinaceidae; genus Erinaceus; species Erinaceus europaeus. Next base: position 38,477,157 of record NC_080172.1, on the reverse strand, counting down.
AACCCCGGCTCCCCACCTGCAGGGGAGTCGCTTCACAGGCGGTGAAGCAGGTCTGCAGGTGTCTATCTTTCTCTCCTCCTCTCTGTCTTCCCCTCCTCTCTCCATTTCTCTCTGTCCTATCCAACAACAACAACAACAATAATAACTACAACAATAAAACAACAAGGGCAACAAAAGGGAATAAATAAATTAAATAAATATTAAAAAATTATTTTAAAAAATGTATCCTATTATTTTAATTAATCCCTTTCTTATTATAAAATTTTCCTTTGCTTTCAGAACAGAGAGGAAGACCCTTGTTAAGGTTTACCGGACAGAATCTAATTCAAAATTAATAGAATAAGGGCTATTTTTACTGTAATTTGAAGGAAGGAGTTATTGAGATGATGGTCAACTTTTTTTAAAAAAAAATCTATATATTTATTGAATGAAGACAGAGGAATTGAGAGGGCAGAGGGAGAGAGGAAAGACCCCTGTGGCATTGCCTCACTGTTTGCAAAGCTTCCCCCTTGCAGTTGGGGACCAGGGGTTTGAACCCAGGTCCTTACACATGGTAACAATTGTGCTGAGTGGTGTGCCACTGCCTGGCCCCATAGTAGCATGTTCTTTCTAAGAAATTCTGACGCTGTATAAAAGCTAGAGAACCTTCTGAAGGATACATGCTGCTTACTCCACATCTGCTTAAATTGAGTTCTCTTGAAGCCTGTAAGATGAATTGGGCAAAATTCTTCCACGTTTCTAAGATCATGGGAAGACTAGATCCTGCATCTTTTTCAGAGTAGCTTATTTACCAAAATTATTTACAGAGTATTAATTACTAATTTAAAGATTAAATTATGTACCAAAATACTTCTCTGAGATAATGTAGTTTTGATATTTGGCACGGCTTCACAGGTAATAAATTTTACATTCTAGCTACTGAGCCATCATCCTAACCATTAGATCTTGCTTTTTTTTTTTTTTCCTCCAGGGTTATTTCTGGGGCTCAGCTCGGGTACCTACACTATGAATCCACTCTTCCTGGAGGCTATTTTTCCCATTTTATTGCCCTTGTTGTTGTGCTTCTTGTAGTTATTGTTGTCATAGCTGTTGCTGTTGTTGGATAGAGAAATGGAGAGAGGAGGGGAAGACAGAGAGGAGAGAAAGATAGACACCTGCATACCTGCTTCACCACTTGCAAAGCAACCTTCTGCAAGTGGGGAGCCGGGGGTTGAACCGGGATCCTTAGGCCAGCCCTTGTGCTTTGCACCATGTGCACTTAACCCACTGCACTACTGCCCAACTCTATAGATCTTGCATCTTTTTTAAAACAAAAATGTTTATTATTGCATAGAGACAAATTGACAGGGAAAGGGGAGATGGAGAGACACCTGCAGTACTATCTCACTACACGTGAAGCTTCCCTTCTGCAGATGGGGATCAGAGGCTTGAACCTGGGTCCTTGCACATGGTAACATGTACACTCAACCAGGTGCACCACCACCCAACTCCTTAGAACTTGCATCTTAAACTGACTCTTGTGTGAATTTGTACATTTGGGCTGCAGGGGTCTTTTCATTAAAGATGATAAAGGATGAGGGTGGAAGAGACTATCTCTCGTCATTTCTTTGGTCAGCAAGCCTCCAACTCCTGCTCATGTATCTCTTGTGAGTGGTTTCTAACTCTCTCATCTCTGATATAGCTCACAGGTGGAGTGCGGTCTTCTGCGCGTCTCAGAACCCGAAACTGTCCCGTCCAGGATGTCAACATTGCCACATCAGTCAGGACGGTGTGCCAGGTGAGCCTCTGCACCCCGGAGATGCCATCCTGAGGCGCATGATGCCTTACACAGAAAGTTCACTCTGAGGGGGACTGGGTGGTAGCTCCCAGGTTAAATGCACATGGCGTGAAGTACAAGGACTGGTGTAAGGATCACAGTTTGAGCCCCCAGCTCCCCACTTGAAGATGGGTCGCTTCGCAAGCAGTGAAGCAGGTCTACAGGTCTCTCTCTTTCTCTCCTCCTCTCTGTCTTCCCTCCTTTCTCGATAGATTAAAAAATAGAAAAAGAGGGAGTTGGGCGGTAGCGCAGCGTGATAAGCGCACATGACACGAAGTGCAAGGACCAGTAAGCACATATGGCGCGAAGCGCAAGGATCACGGTTCCAGCCCCCAGCTCCCCACCTGCAGGGGAGTTGTTTCACAAGTGGTAAAGCTGGTCTGCAGATGTCTATCTTTCTCTCCCCCTCTTTGTCTTCCCCTCCTCTCTCCATTTCTCTGTCCTATCTAACAACATCAATAACAACAATAACTACAACAACAATAAAAAAACAAGGGAAAATAAATATAAAAAATAAATTAAAAAATAGGGAAAAAAGTTCACTCTGAGGTGTGTGGTGGGCGGGCGCGAAGGCTGCTGAGCCAGCGGAAATGGTAGCTAGCTGTATTGCTTTAAATACAGAAATGCTCTTTAGTCCAGGAGTGCAGCCCACATGCTCCCACAGAAGCTATCTCAGACCTGACTCAAGATGTTCTTATGCTGAATGTTGCTGGAATGTAATCATGTGAGTGATGTTGGCATAGCACTATGCAGCTTCCCTCTTGAGAGCTTAATGAGAAAGAGGAGATGGGCTACAGAAAAGGACCCCTGCCATGCAACACAGGTGATCCCAGGAGTCCCACTTTCCAAAGGGCCACATGCTTCATTGAGCCACATGCAGGGCCTGGTGGAACTTGGCTTCATGCCAGCATCAAGCAGAGTCATTCAGTGTTCTCATCACAGTCATGTTGAAGCTGCTCAGCAAATATTTCATGAGCACCTACTCTGCACCATCACCCAAAGCTTTGCCTTCCTGGGGCCTACATTCCCACTAGTGACCAGAGTTGGATCCTGTTCTCGGGATTAAAGTGTGTAAATAAATATATGTGGTATACTATGTAACACAGGAGTATAGCACCCGAGGGGGAGAGAAAAAGTGGGAGCAGGTTGGACCTGCAATTAAGTTCTTTCTCAGGCTGTTGCTTAGTGGGAGACACTGAAAGGACCCCGTGGTAGGAGATTGCTGTGGTATCTGCTTGTTCCAGGTGTGAGGAGAAAAACCTAACTCTGGGCTGAAGACCTTTCTTTTTCTATTTTAATGAATGAGCGATAGCACTGCTTGATTACTTATGGTGTTCTATTGCTATTTTTATAGGTTACTGGAGATTGAACCCTGGACCTCATTCATGCATGTGGCTCCATCACTGAGCCACCTCACCAGCCCTGGGACCTTTTCCATTTGCTTTTTGTTTCATTTCCAAGTTGTGTCTTACCTTGCCCTTACATTTTTCTGTCTTGACAGACTTCCTCCTCACACAAAACCACAGAACGGCGAACTTCTAAGAAGGTCAAGTATGACAAGGGCCACTTTTTGAAATCAGAGCTACAGAAACTAATTCCCAAAAATGCTGCTGTGTCAGAAGTGTCCCCCAACCCCCCTTGTAAAAATGACTCCCAGGAACTTGCTGAAGGTGATGTGCCTTCCCCAGGAAACAGAGCTGGCATACCCACAGGACAGGAGGCCTCAGATCTCCCCTTAGGTCACCCCAGAGCTGGGAGTGATAGCTGCCCAACAAAGACTGAGGATGGCCCATCGCTGCCAAGACACAGTGCCCTCTCAGGAGAAGAATCCAATAGCGGCTCCACCCCCAGAGATGAACCAAGGAGCGAGATAGAGCCAGTTCTCTCACCCCCACTGCAGATGGACAACAGTGTCTTTCTGGATGATGACAGCAATCAGCCAATGCCAGTGAGCCGCTTCTTTGGAAACGTGGAGCTCATGCAGGTAAGAATGTGCTTCTGCCTTTCCCTGGAAACCTTCAGCAACAAAATGCTAATGGTCCCTCTAGACAAAATCAAAGAAGGTTTAACCCAAGACAAGAAAATAAGACATTTACAGGACCGGGGAAGTGTTATTCCCTTGGTTTAATCCCTGAGCAGTGCTGTGGTTTCTCTCTCTCGGTCAGACACACACACACATTAATGTAAGAACTTTTAACAATAAATAAGAGGGGGTTAGGTGGTAGCTCACCCAATAGAGCACACACGTTAATATAGGTAAGATGTGTAAGGACCTGAGTTCTAGGCCCCATCCCCATCTGCAAGGGTGAAGCTTCACAAGCAGTGAGGCTCAGGTGTTTCTCTCTTGTCCCTCCCTATCTCTTGCCTGCTGTCAAAAAGGAAAAAAATGGCCTTTGGGAACAGTGTTGTCATGTAGGCACCAAGCCCCAGCAATAACCCTGATGGCAAAATAAATAGACAACAAATATAACATCAGAGATGGGAGAAAAGGTACCTTGATGTGTCTCAGTTAATTTTTTTTTTTTTAAATAATTTGGGCAATGCCATCATCTCCCTAAGAATCATGGCTATAGTGGAGGCAGCTGCCAGAGGCCTCTCCTGCACTTCCATGGAAGTAGGGTTCAGGGGTGCATCTCTGGGCCTCACTGCTGGCTTACAGTTGAGTTTTGATTGATGAACAACCACCCAAGTATTGCATATTCATTTTTAATCCACTGTCTTTCTTCTCTGTCACTTGTCAGGCTGGTGGGGAATGATTTCCTGGGAGGAATACTGAGACTCAGCCACTTCCTGAGTCTGAGGGGAAGCCAGTTGGTTAGATGGGATGAGTTATGAATGCAGGTGCTCACATGCTGGGTTTTGTAACTGACTACATGTCTCCTTCCCTCCAAGGACCTGCCACCAGTGTCTTCATCATGCCCTTCCATGAGCAGACGAGAATTCAGGAAAATGCATTTCAGAGCCAAAGATGATGATGATGATGATGATGATGATGATGATGATGATGATGATGATGATGCCGAAATATAGGGAGTAATGCTTGTGAAAGGATTTCTTTGCAAATTACAGATTTATATAAAATTGTCTCAAAAAAAAAAAAAGTGTTCTGAATCAAACTTCAAAACTGGCCCTCAAAGTCAAAAGTGCAAAAGCCCATACCACCAAATTATTTGGGTATATGAACCAAATGACGTTTGATTGTGAAGCTGTCTTTATGTTGGTGTATTATTTTTTCATATCTGTACATATACGGTGATTGAATCTGCTGAAGGGGCTCAGGACTAAATATTTAGAGAGAGAGAGATCTTTGTAAAGAAAACTCCACTGAAGCTCTTTTGTTTGGATAAGATGCAAATTTATGGGAGCCGGGCAGTGGCGCAGTTAGTTAAGCACACATGGTGCAAAGTGCAAGGACCGGCATAAGAATCCCGGTTCGAGCTACTGGCTCCCCACCTGCAGGGGAGTCTCTTCACAGGCAGTGAAGCAGGTCTGCAGGTGTCTAACTTTCTCTCCCCCTCTCTGTCTTCCCCTCCTCTCTCCATTTCTCTGTCCTATCCAACAACAATGACAGCAACAAAAGCAATACCTACAACAATAAAAAAAAAAAAAACGGGCAACAAAGGGAAAATAAATATAAAAAAATTTTTTTTAAAGATGCAAATTTATTTTCCTTTATCAAAGTTTGATCATTCTTGTGATTAGCTCAGTTCCGGTTCTTAAAGAACTCTTTCATTCCTGTGATGAAGTTAACCTTGGAAATTATACAAAATACATATGGAAAATAAATATTTTTTTTAAGTCTTGTCCCTAAAACTACAGTCCTTTCTAAAGGGAATGGTGAGAGAAAAAAAATGTCTTGTCTTAATACTAGTAAGGCTGTGCTACCTTTGTACTCACTCACCAGCTGCAGAGGGGAGGCCTTTAAATACAATCAAGAATTTAGAGCATAGGGCTGTGACCTTGAAGGCATAAGGCCCCTCTTGTGTAGGACTGAGATTTCTGAGAAGTAGGTGCTCACTCCAGTGCTTGAGAGGCCAGACATCCAGAGCACTCTGTCTTTCATAGTGTTACCAGTCAGCAGACCCCCAAAAAGACTATGCTTTCCATCCCCCTTTATTCAGGAGCACCTTGGGGTGCATTTCCTCAGTGAACTATAAAGCTGATGTGCCTACTCATCTTGAAGCTCCTAGAAACCTATCCCCTTGGGGTTTTCCTTGGGCAGGTATGATCAAATTAACACCCACTTCTAGTCCCTCCTTTCTTTAGAGTAGTAAGGGGTAGACGTGGGGCTGAAAATTCCAAGTTTCTCATCATGACTTAGTTCTTTCTGGTGAAGTGTCTCCACTTCAGGGCCCCACATGGACCCCATTAGAACAAGAGATGCTCCTACTGTTCTTATTAGGAATTTCACAAGGGTGACAGGAACCTGTGTCAGACCAGTCTATATGTCTTATTAGTTCACAAGAGATGAGCATATGACCAAGGTGAAAATCCAGGACAAGAAGCATTCAGGATGGTTAAGAACCCAGAATTGGGAGCATCTAGAAAGGGGAAATCCAGGGACAGGAATAGCCAGGAAAGGGGATGCCCAGATGAGACAGTGGCCAGGCAGAAGGAGGATCTTGGAGAGAGCCTGGTCCCTGGATGTCAAAGAACAGCCATCCATGCTGCAGGAAGACTTGGTTTCCTGAAGGAGCAGCTGTCTCAAGCTACCCCTCATTCTGGTTTAACATAATGGCAGCTTGTCTTAGTCCCATTAAAATGTTCTATGAGGTACAGAGGTAGTTTACAAACCAGGTAACTTAGAAGCAGAATGCAGAGGGAGAAGTACCCTATGAGTTTTTTTTTCAGTTCTGTTGCAGCAGCTTCTCTGAAAAAGATTTCCTACAGTTGCTTTGCTTCCAGTATTGGAAAGTATCTCCCACCAACTACTGCTATCTTTTGGATACTTAAGAGTAATTTTGTGATTTATGGATTGACGGCTACTCTGTATTCACTAATCTGAAAATGTTACTTATAAAAGCATTTGATTAGCCAGTGGAAAAAAAATCTACACAAGATGCAGGAATGGTGGTTAATCACTTAGTATGGATCAGTGTTAATCTAACTACCTCTGATTTAAGATTTCTCCACCCTATATATGTGTTTCTTGGGGAACAGCATCTGAATCACATCCACTGAGAGACTAGGAAAAGCAGAAAGGTTTCTAGGGCCAAAGATAAGGATATGAATACTGCTCACCTGCTCACCAACTCCCAGGCTGCTGGGCTATTATAAGCATGAGGGCCCAACTCCTGGTCCCCTCTGACTCTCATCTACCTCCTCAGATCCAAGCTGGCTCCACTAAGTTGAAGACGCACTATCTCATGAAACAATTCTTGCTTGCTTGAGTAAAACAAATTTCTGGTTTATCTACTGAGAAATGAAACCAGATCCTGAAGACCAGGAGCTGACAGCAGAGGGTGTGGCAAAAATTCCAACAAACAAATCTCAGAGCCCCACAGTAGAGCCCCCAGTGAAGCAACAATGGCGCTTATGTCCTACTCAGGGAGGCAAAACATAGGTCTTAGTGGTGGAGCATCTCTTACATCAAGAGGACAGTAAAAGGTATACTCCCAGCTCTAGATCACTTCCTAACCAGCCCTCTGGGTTGAAAGGATTCTCTTGGCCCTCCAGCCTGGCCTCACCTTACTACACAGCTCCAGAAAAGTTCCAGCCCAACTACTAACTGCACAGAGGAGATAAATGCCACATTTTGCAGATGGGACTTCTAAAATCCACAGAGAATGAGCTTTTATTCTAAGGTATGTCTGTATTTCAGTGAAGAAAACCAAACAATTTTGGTTAAAAAAAATTTAATCATTGATCCCTTATTATTCTCAATGAATGTAAACTTTACTGGCATGTTTGTGTTTTACCTGGTTATACAATAAATGTAAAAAAAAAAAAATCCAAATGTTATAAAATGTATGTCTTTTAAAAGTACATTTATGATATAAATGATCATTTCAAAAATTCCAAATATAGAAAGCATGTAGAAAACTAGTCTTTGTAATCCATGCTGTCCACCTGTAAGCCAGGACTACACTATACGGACTGCAGTAACACCGCTTTGTCACACTCTGAAGGTAAACCACTTGCCTTGTGCAGCTAACACAGCTTCCCAATTCTGTACGAAAATGCCTGAAACTGCTGCATAGATTGGTCTGATGGGAAATCTGAATCTGCTTATCTCTGACCTGCTAACAGCAATGTCAAGACAGTTTGTTGTGACACTGTACCAGCCATTCTCCCTGATGAAACAGGGAGCTTCTGATGAGCAGGGCTTCTATTGTGTGTCATCACAAATTACACAGGAGGAATATCCTATATTTGCTTCTGGGGTACGAACACTCACCCCACATGGCACAGTACTCCTGAGCGTTTGGGAGAGCATGAGGGTGGAGTCAGCAAAGTGTAGCTATGTATACATACCTACTTTGTACACAGTCTGTCACCAAACAGGAAGAGCCAGGTTTGGCCACAACACAGTTCCTGAGTGGAGAGGTTTAAAAAAAAAAAAAAAAACGGAATGATGGGAGGTAGTATAGTGGTAGAGCTCTTGACTTGAGGCATCAATCAGGTCCCGAGTTCAATCTTGGCACCAAGTATGCCAATGATACTTAGTGATTCTTTCCATCTCTATCTTTTGTGAAATAAAATATGAATCTTTATGACTAAAAAAAGAAATGTACTGAAGGAACAGCTTTTGCAGTTTTCTAGAACTTACTGGAATGTCCAAAGAGCTAGAACCTGTGAATCACACTCTCAGCTCAGCAGGAGTACAGAACCATCACCTGCGCTGGCGTGCAGGTTGCTTCCTCTTCACCTTTGTCTGTGGTTTATAGATCCTGTTGGAGTCACAGGTTAGTTTGTGGATGGTTTTCTTATGGCAAGCGATGTGAACCAGCTTCAGGTTTTCTGAGGTAAAAAGCAGGCTGTAGAAATACTCCCAATTCACTTCTCTTCCATCCTGCTCTTTGACTGCTTCTGCCAGTGTAGGGACTATAGTGCGTTTCTTTTCTATTCTGGAAAGAGAGGGGAAAGAAAACTCTGTTGTCACTATCCCTGTAGCATGTGCCAAGGTCTTTTTTTTTTTTTTTTTTTTTTTTTTTTAACCAGAGCACTGCTCAGCTCTGGGTTGTGGTATGAGGGATTGAACCTGGGGCCTTGGAGCCTCAGTCATGAGAGTTTCTGCATAACCATTATGCTATCTGCTTGCTTTCTCCCCACCTCCCAGGTCTGTTTCTTATTGGACTGAGACCTTTTATTATTTTCTTTAATTAGAGCACTGCTCAGCTCTGGTTTATGGTGCAGAGGCTTGAACCTGGTACGTTGGCACCTCAGGCATGAGTCTTCCTGGCATAATCATTATGCTATCTCCTCTACCCCTACCAAGGTTTATGTAGGGGTTCTACTTGGTTCTAGTAAGAACCTAACGTTTGGCCAGCAAGATAGTACACCTGGACAGTGTGTAGCTTTGTCATACACCCAGGTTAAAGACTATCCCTCACAGCACTTTAGAGATAGCTTATTAGGGTCCTTGATGGTTATGTGGCATACCCACCAAGCCAGGCCTGATGCAACTTCATCTCACTTTTTAAGTTGGATTTTGGTGGGTTGGTAAAATAGCTCAGACAGTGCTGCTTTGCCATATGTGAGAGCCAGGTTCAACCCCTACCACATTAAAGGAAGCTTCAATGCCTTGGTTTCCCTTTCTTTTTTTTTCTCTCTCTCTCTGCTCTGTATCTTAAAAAAAAAAAAAAAATTCTTGGGTACATTTTAAATACTATCTTCACCTGTGTGTGTGGGAGTTCAAGAGCAATGGAGCAGTGCTATGTCTGTCATCTCTGTCTCTTTCTCTGTACATGTCTCACCATCTATAAAAGAAAAAAAAGGCCACCAGAATTAGAATCATGTAGGCAGCAAGCCTCAGTGACAGTCCTGCTGGCAATAAAAATAAAATACTGAAAATACATGTAGGGTGGTGGGGGTGAGCAGTCAGTCACAAACAAATTTGGCTTACTTGCTTTCACACTTTTAATTTACGTGTGGAGTTAACAACAAACTATATGAATGTGTATGTTTTCCAGTAGAACCTTTCAAATGAAACTACCTATGAATACCACCTTTAAGCTATTTCCTCTTTCTCTCCCAGAGGTAGTCACTCTAATAAAGTGTTAAATATAAACATTTCCCTGATTTCTTTGAGTCTGTCTAGCAAGTGAGTAGAATTTGAGAAGCAGTTAAAAGAGAACCAGATTTGTAGCTGGCACCTGTGACAACCTAGATTTAGAACTGTCCTTTAAGGGAGGTGGGAACAGTATGACCTAATATCTAGGTAGACAGTGTGAATACTGAGTTTGATTAAGGGTCCAGTCTTTGTTTACAGAAAAAACCCCACATCTGCTGTCAGAATGTCAGAGTGAAGTGCTCTGTATGGAAGGAAAGGGAATGGGAGGGAAACAGCAGGAAAAGCTGAGCTTTCTTACATAGGTAGAAAAGCTAGATTATTCCTTATAGTAACAGTGACATTTTAAAGACTTTTAAATAAATCTGCCCTCATAAAGCACAGCAAGTATATGATTATACTTGAAGTGTCTCAGATTAAAAATAACATCTTCAGGGGTCGGGCGGTGGCGCAGTGGGTTAAGCGCATGTGGCACAAAGTGCAAGGACCGGCGTAAGGATCCCGGTTCGAGCCCCCGGCTCCCCACCTGCAGGGGAGTCGCTTCACAGGCAGTGGAGCAGGTCTGCAGGTGTCTATCTTTCTCTTCCCCTCTCTGTCTTCCCCTCCTCTCTCATCCAACAACGAACGACATCAACAATGGCAATAAATAACCACAACGAGGCTACAACAACAAGGGCAACAAAAGGGGGAAAAACATGGCCTCCAGGAGTGGTGGATTCATGGTGCAGGCACTGAGCCCAGCAATAACCCTGGAGGAAAAAAAAAAAAAAAACATTAATACCCCACATAACGTGTATTAAAAATAAAAAAAAAATCTTCCCTGTCTGCTTTTTCTTGGAGAATGGATTGTTTTTTAGCTTAGACAGAACAATCACAATGGCAGTAGCTTCTGCTAGTCCCAGCTATGGCTGAGGATGCCCTGCACAGTAGAAACCTGTGACCACCATGGAGCACAACCATAACAACTGGGGGCTGAGGTGAGAGAGACACGCAGCATCACGCCAATGAGCATGGGGTCAGGTCAGCTCCTGCACCTGATATGTAGTTCAGGAGTGAAAACTTGGCATGTACCAGGCAGACCTTCCATGTTGCCCACCCCAAGACATCTTTGGGTCTGGCACCACAAGCCAGGTACAGAAAATAGCAATCAATAAGCCTGAGAAGTGTTGGCAGGACAGGCTGGGCAGGCACTCCCTGGGTCTAGGAACTTGACTCTCAAGGCTGCAGAGCCTGACCCCACACACACTTACATGTGGTCTAGGTTCCAGGTGCTGAAGAGGACCCGGCTCTCTCGGTTGCTGTAGGGGTTGATGGAGTGTTTAGACACACAGTCCTCCATGTCAAAAGGACCCTGGGGGCCAGAAGAAAACAAAATGGAGGCTGGGGGTGAGTCTACTGTTTGGGGGCACTTGCCTCCACATTTCCTGGTTGGCTTTCCTAGCACCTCGGCACACTGTCAATCCTTCACAGACATCTGTGGAGCAGGTACTATCGCCACCCTACTGCCATCTTACACTCCAGTCACCCCAACAGAGTTCACTGCTCCCCACTCCATGCCAGTGCTCAGCCCAGTCCACTACAGGCCCCTTGTCCTGACTGGTCTTCACATCATTCAGTTCCAAAGCTAACCTCTTCCCCATCTCCACCTAACCCAGGAGAAATGGCCATCCCCTAGGGCCTACACAGCATGAGGTCCACTACCTTTTCTTGATGCCCAGTCCCAAGGTCACAGAGCCTAGTCTTTGTCCCCTGTGGGGAATGTGTTCTGAGAGTTTAAGTTCATCCAAAACCTACAGCTGAGGAAAGCTCACAAGAAAGAGAAGTTTTTTTTTTTCTTTAATATTTATTTATTCCCTTTTGTCACCCTTGTTTTATTATAGTTATTATTGTTGTCGTTGCAGGATAAGATAGAGAGAAATGGAGAGAGGAGGGGAAGATAGAGAGGGGGAGAGAAAGACACCTGCAGACCTGCTTCACTGCCTGTGAAGTGAACTCCCTGCAGGTGGGGAGCTGGGGGCTCGAACTGGGGAGCCAGGGGCTCGAACTGGGATCCTTATGCTTTGCGCCACAGGCAACCCACTGCGCAACCACCCGACTCCCGAAAGGGAAGTGTTTTGAGGGTCAGAGCCATGGTAGGAAACTGTGCTGACCGCCCTCCCCAGAGGGAAGACCATGGGGACTTGACCCTCTCTGTACTGTCTTGGATATAGGATGATGATGGCCACATGGGCATATTTCCCACTAGAGCTTCAGTGTTAGCCTAAGAGAGAGAGAGAGAGAGACACACACATACACACACACACACACACACACACACACACACACACATGCAGGCAGCTGTTCCCACAGAACAGACAGCATAGGCACTTGCCAAAGCCCCAGGCACTGGTAGGGTAGCAGAGAGGCCAGCCCACACCAGACACTTCACAGCCATGGGAGTCTAGGTGGAGGGGCAGCAGCAGTATGATCTCCACTTGTCCTGGCAAGATTCTGCCTTTAGCCTCTGATGTGGCCTTATGGGAGGGCCCTGTGGGAAGTGGCATGCTCATGGCTCCCTCAGTGTCAGGGAAGAGGCCTGGCAGGAAAAAGACTGGATGCCTCGCCTGCCTCACTACGGTTGTGAGCCCCACAGGCCCTGTGGCCACAGCTCACCTGGCAGGAGAACCAGCCTTCAGGTGTGCAGAGGCGGCCACCCGCCTTAGCTCCTCGGTCGAAATAGCTGGCATTGTACTGCATGGACCGCAGCTTCTGGCACATGAAGTCTACAATCCTCATGTACTCCTCCCGAGCCTGCTTGCCTAATGTGGGCACATAAGAGCTCACCTAGAGGAAACCAAAGAACATTGTTAAAGATAGGTGCCTAGTGCCCTCACACCCACAGCTGGGCTCCGAGTCCACATATGCCACAGCCCTAGGTGAGACCCTGCTGCCTGGGGTCTGAGCATAGTCCTGTAGTCAGAGGGCCTAGACCCTACAGCTCACATCTAGCACAAGCCTGCAGTCTGGGCTTCTAGCTCACAGGCAGACTTTCACTATGCAACCCTAGGAAATTTTCTGGGCCCATGAGTCAAGGATTCTGGTACCCATCACCCTGGTGCTAAGTGACACACCAACTGCCCCACTTCTCTCACTTTCACTTAGGCCCAAGTCAAGTTGTAGCACCCATGGGGACACCCAAGATGTGCTGAGCACAGAGGAGAGGAAAATGGCATCCCTCCCCAAGGGGCTCCTAGTCCAGCAGGCACGCTGACACAGCAAAGGGCCGGCACTTCCAATCTAGCTCGTGTCCTGGGTTACAGTAACTCTCAAAGTGGCAGCCAGTGCAGGAAGCATGTAGCAGCAAGGACAGCCTGGTCAAGGGGAGAGGGGGGTGGAGGAGCAGAGCCAACTAGGCCAGGCCACAGGGTGTCAATACCCTTCCCAAGGAGTCCTGTATCAGGGCACCTAAAATGTAATCCATAACATGTAGCTGGGGTGGGACTGGTCATCTTCTTAGTGAAGGAGACCTCGAGTCAAAAGGTCAAGGAACAGTCATTTCTGGAGAGAGGAGCTGTTTCCATTGAGAACATCAGCGTTCAGGTCCATGTCATCAGTTCTTATCTTCTAGAGGAGGGCACATCCATGTAACTTATCAGATTCAAAACCAGGCCCAACTGTCCCTCAAGCATCCTAAAGGGCACCCCTCATATTATGCTCTGCATTACTTCTCAGAAATCAGACACTCTTATTTCTGCATGTGAAGAAAAGGAGCTGAGGCTTGGGAGGGGCCTGCCTGAGCACTGCACATTCAGCAATGCACAGAGAACAGGGGTTAAACTGGGGTGAGTTTGGGTCAAAACTAAACCACCTGACAGATGCAAAAAGACAAACATCGATTCCATTCAATTCACTGGCATGCCAAATGGACAGGGACAAAGGCTGCTCTGGCATGGACAGCAGCAGTGCTAATAGATGTCTCGTAATGACGGATACTGGCTCTGCACTTCCAATATCAAGTGTGTCATGGACACTGAGTGCCATGTACCATGTGCGTCAGCAGGGAACAGTCCAAATGCCGGGCATAGCACTGACCCTCTTGAACTCTAAGTCCCCCGCAGGCAGCCTGCACTCACCTCCCTCAGGTAACTCCGGATGCGGCTCTCACAGCTATACCTCAAGTAGCTGGACTTGCTCCGGAACCGGGCCTCCAATCCTGCCAGGAAGCAGAGAAGACCCCTGAGTTCCCACCATCATCCACAGGCAGGTGGTGAATGCAGGTAGCTGCTTCCTCAGAGAATTATCCTGAAAGTCACCATCAGTGTCTGGTTTCATTTGTGTGGTCTCTGGGCCCCAATAAGAAGCATCTCAAGCACCAGTGAAGGGCTTCTGCCTTTTGGTACCATAAGCTCCCTTTCTAGGAGGGCTGTGTGGTCTCTGAGAAAACCTACAATCTGGGGCCGAGTGGTGGTGCATCTGGTTAAGCGCACATGTTACAGTGCACAAGGACCTGGGTTTGAACCCCGAGCAAGGGGAAAGCTTCACAAGTGGTGAAGCAGTGCTGCAGGTGTCTCTCTGTCTCTCTCCCTCTCTACCACCCCCTTCCCTCTCGATTTCTGGCTGTCTATCCAAAATAAGTAAAATACAGATAATTTAAAAAAAGAAAACCTACAATCTGACTGACTTTAAAAGGCACAAAAGAGGGTGAAGGAGATAGCATAATGGTTATACAATGAAACTCTTGTGCTTCAGGCTCCAAAGTCCAAGTTTCATTCCCCCACACCATCATAAGCCAAAGCTGAGCAGTGTTCTGGTAAAATAAAAAGATAAAATAAAATAAAAGGCACAAAAGAGAGAAGCAACTGGTGTCCATGGATAGGTGAAGAGAAAAGAAAAAATGGTCCATGTAGCCCAGAAGGTAGAGCAATAGGTAAAGCCTTAGACTTTCAATCATAAGGTCCAAAGGTCAACCCATGGCATCACATGTACCAAAGTGATGCTCTGGTGTTCTGTGTGTGTCTCTCTCATTAATAAATACCAGAGAGAGAGAATATTTTCAAGCCTGATCCCCACTGCATTGAAGGAATTCTTGGTTATGGTCTCTTTCACTCTCTCTGTGTCTCTACCTTTAAAAAGGAAAGAAGGAAAAACAGCATAGTGGTTATATAAAAAGATTCTCATGCCTAAGGCTGCAAGATCACAGGTTCAATCCTCTGTACCACTATAAGCAAGAGTTGAGCAGTACTTTTGAGAAAAAGAGAGAGAAGAAAAGAGAAGGGGGGGGGGGGGGTTCCCGGAAGATGGCGGACTGAGAAGCATCTAGTGGCTTGAGCTCTGACCACATCTTCTGGTAACGGTAGGATTTTCTGCCTTTAGTAGGCCAGTCAATAAGGGGTCCTAGCGGTGACACCAAGGAGGTGACTATAACTTAATTTGGGTTAAGAAATAGAGTAGAAAAAAAGGGAACAAAAATTTTTTTCCTTTTAATTATTAAGCACACTGCCTCCTCCTTCCTCCCCCCCCCCCATAATCAGTCCCTGAGGACCAGCTCCTAGCAGGCTCCTCTGCTGAGCTTCTGTCTTTACCAAATTCCTATCCCACCAGGGAGTATCATTCATTCTAAGTCTATACCCTTCTGAAACCACTGGCCTTTTTTCTTTCTAAGTAGCCAATCCCCCCACCTCACCCCGCATAGCTAATTAAATAATTAAAAATAAATAAATAAAACTCCTTTCACCGCTCTTTTATGACTGTTCTTTTTCTTATCTTTTTCTTTTTACTCTCTTTCTTTTTTTATTCTTTTTCTCATTCTTGTCATCCTTTCTTCCTTAATCCTACAGCTTCCAAAGCCACAGGCCCCAGCCCCCACACCACCAAACAGTGTTATTTTGAATTCACTGATACACATTTGGGAATTATTTGGGGGAAGAATTCTGACTCAGTGTGGACTCCCACTGTGAGTGTCTCTGCTCAACTTCCCTTCCTCCTTTAGCCAACCCTAGAATATACAGTGGATAGTAGATTTGCATAACTGTCTATTTCAGCTATCCTTATCTAGTCCTGAGTTTGTTTTTTTTCTCATTCTTAACAATCAGCTGCCTCTGATTACGAAGTTTGAGGTAATCTGGGACAGGGTTTTTTTTTTTTACCCTGCTCTATTTTATTATTAATATTATATAAAGGCATATATCCTCCCCCCCCTTTAGGCTGATCAGAATTAACTCTTAGGGTATCTTTCATTGCTAGGGTAGTGGGCATCTTATCTATTGTGGGAGGAACTTATCTCCTTACTCCTACCTCCTCTACAGACTCTCCCCTCCCTCCTCCTCCTAGCTAATTAAAAAAACTTAAATTAAATTAAAAATAAAGTAATCAAAAAAAAAAAACCTTTCCTTTCACTGCTCTTTAATTACAGCTCTTTTTCTTATCTTTTCCCTTTTCTCTCATTTGTCTCTTTTTTCTTTTTTTATCTTTTTCTTATTTTTTTTTTTTTATATATCTTGTCATACACTTTTTCCTTCCTTCTTCTTTGCCTTTCTGAATTTAGGAATTATTTGGGGGAAGAAATCTGACTCAGAGTGGACTCTCTATGTGTGTATCTCTGCTCTAGTTCCCTTTCCCCTCTTGTTACCCCTAGAATATACAGTGGATAGTAGATTTGCATAACTGTCTATTCTTGCTATCCCTTCTTTCTTTTCTCTTTCTTCTTCACTGGGATTTGGTTACTATTCTTTCACGGACTTGAGAAATTGTTTGGCTAACTGGTAGTGATTAAACTGCTTCAATACTTGCTTCAGTTGCTACTGTAATTCCTGAGGTTGGCGAGTGCAATTGTCATAAAGATATTTAGTACAGTGTTGCTTGTGCTCAAGAAACAACAAAAGAGGAACAACAGAGCATTAAAAAAGAAACACATAAATCAAAAAAATGGGTAGATCAAAAACAAATAAAACTGCTACTCCAATGAAGACAAGAGCCCAGAAGAAACTACAAATCAGCCAGAAGTAACCATAGATAAGAAAAGTATGCAAGCAATAATAAACTTATTAGTCACAGAAATGAAAACAACATTGGAGGAAAGGAATGGCAGGGAAACAACAGTTGAGACCCCCAAGGAAAATACTGATTATCTTGAGGCAATTAGAGAACTGAAAGCTGAAATAGCTGTAATGAAGAAAGAAGCTGAGACAAGGGAAAGCAGACTAACAGAAGCAGAAAACAGAATTAGTCACACAGAGGATGAGTTAGAGAAAACTAAGAAAGAGGTGAAAGAGCTTAAAAAGAGATTGAGAGACACTGAAAACAATAACAGAGACATATGGGATGATCTCAAAAGAAGTAACATTTGCATAATTGGCCTGCCAGAGGAAGGAGAGGAAGGGGAAGCAAACGTTCTACAGGAAATAACAGAACTTCCCAGACCTGAATAACAGAAAGGACATCAAGATTCAAGAGGCCCAGAGAATTCCAAACAGAATCAACCCAGACCTGAAGACACCAAGACACATCATAGTCACAATGAGAAGAAGTAAGGATAAAGAAAGGATCCTAAAGGCTGCAAGAGAGAAACAAAAAGTCACATACAAGGGAAAACCCATAAAATTATCTGCAGACTTCTCCACTTAAACTCTAAAAGCCAGAAGAGAATGGCAAGATATTTATCGAGCCCTGAATGAAAAAGGGTTTCAACCAAGGATAATATATCCTGCTAGACTTTCATTCAAACTAGATGGAGGGATCAAAACCTTCTTAGACAAACAACAGTTAAAGGAGGCAACCATCCCCAAACCGGCCCTGAAAGAGGTTCTAAAAGACCTCTTATAAACAAGAACATCACTACAATACTGGCAATATATCAGAGCAAACAAAAAAAAAATTTACAATACATTAAATCCATAATATCAATAAATGTCAGTGGCTTAAACTCACCAATCAAAAGGCACAGAGTGGGGGGATGGATCAGAAAACATAATCCAACCATATGCTGCTTGCAAGAATCCCATCTGTCACAAGATAAACACAGATTTCAAGTGAAAGGATGGAAAACTGTCATACAGGCTAACGGACTACAAAAAAGGGCAGGAAGAGCCATTCTCATCTCAGACATGATAGATTTTAAATTAAATAAAGTAATAAAAGATAGGCAAGGACATTACATAATGATTAGAGGATCAATCAGCCAAGAAGACTTAACAATTATTAACATCTATGCAACCAATGAAGCACCATCTAAATACGTCAAGCACCTACTGAAAGAATTTCAAAAATACATCAATAGTAATACAATAATAGTGGGAGACTTCAATACCCCACTCTCACACTTAGACAGATCAACAAAGCAGAGAACCAACAAAGATAAAAGAGAATTGAATGAAGAGATTGACAGACTAGACCTCTTGGACATTTTCAGAGTCCTTCACCCCAAAAAACTGGAATACACTTTCTTTTCAAATCCACATAACACATACTCAAGGACAAACCACATGTTAGGCCACAAAGTTAATATCAATAAATTCAAGAACACTGAAATCATCCCAAGTATCTTCTCAGACCACAGTGGAGTAAAACTAACATTTAACAACAAACAGAAAATTATTAAAAGTCACAGAATTTGGAAACTAAACAACATACTCCTTAAGAACCACTGGGTCAGAGATTCACTCAAGCAGGAAATTCAAATGTTTCTGGAAACAAATGAAAATGAAGACACAACCTATCAAAATATTTGGGACACAGCTAAAGCAGTACTGAGAGGGAAACTTATAGCCATACAATCACATATTAAACACCAAGTAGAAGCTCAAATGAACGACGTTAATGCACACCTCAAGGACTTAGAGGAAGAGGAACAAAGGAACCCTAAAACATCCAGAAGGACAGAAATCACTAAAGTTAGAGCAGAAATAAACAACATCAAAAATAAAAGAACCATACAAAAGATCAATGAAGCCAAATGTTGGTTCTTTGAAAGAGTAAACAAAATTGACAAACCCCTAGCCAGACCAAAAAAAAAGAGAGAGGACTCAAATTAATAGAATTGTAAACGATGGAGGAGATATCACAACTGACACCACAGAAATCCAGAGAATCCTGAGAAATTTCTATAAAGAACTATACGCCACCAAGCTAGAGAATCTGGAAGAAATGGAACAATTCCTAGAAGCATATGCCCTTCCAAAACTGAACCAATGCACCAATCACAGACAAAGAAATTGAAACCGTTATTAAGAACCTCCCCAACAACAAAAGTCCTGGACCAGATGGCTTCACAAATGAATTCTACAAAACTTTCAGGAACAGTTAGTACCCATACTTCTTAAGCTTTTCCATAAGATTGAAGAAACAGGAATACTCCCTTCCACCTTCTATGAAGCCAACATCACCCTGATACCAAAAGCTGATAGGGACACAACAAAAAAGGAAAACTACAGACCAATATCTCTGATGAACATAGATGCCAAAATATTAAACAAGATCTTGGCCAACCGGATATAGCGACATATCAAAAAGATTGTTCGTCACGACCAAGTGGCATTCATCCCAGGAATGCAAGGTTGGTTCAACATCATAAGTCAATCAATGTCATTCACCACATCAATAAAAGCAAAGCCAAAAACCACATGATTATCTCAATAGATGCAGAGAAAGGCTCTGACAAAATCCAACACCCATTCATGCTCAAAACTCTACAAAAAAATGGGAATAGATGGGAAATTCCTCAAGATAGTGGAGTCTATATATAGCAAACCTACAGCCAACATCATACTCAATGGACAGAAGCTGAAAGCATTCCCCCTCAGATCAGGGACTAGACAGGGCTGTCCACTGTCACTGTTACTCTTCAACATAGTACTGGAAGTTCTTGCCATAGCAATCAGGCAAGAGAAAGGAATCAAAGGAATACAGATCGGAAGGGAAGAAGTCAAGCTCTCACTATTTGCAGATGATATGATAGTATACATAGAAAAACCTAAAGAATCCAGCAGAAAACTACTGGAAGTTATTAGGCAATATAGCAAGGTATCAGGCTACAAAATCAATGTACAAAAATCAGTGGCATTTCTTTATGCAAACACTAAATCTGAAGAAGAAGACATCCAGAAATCATTCCCATTTACTGTTTCAGCAAAATCAATCAAATACCTAGGAATAAAGTTGACCAAAGAAGTGAAAGACTTATATACTGGAAACTATGAGTGACTACTCAAGGAAATAGAAACTGATACCAAGAAATGGAAAGATATCCTATGCTCATGGATTGGAAGAATAAATATCATCAAAATGAGTATTCTCCGCAGAGCCATATACAAATTTAATGCAATACCCATCAAAGTTCCACCAAGCTTCTTTAAGAGAATAGAACAAACACTACAATCATTTATCTGGAACCTGAAAACACCTAGAATTGCCAAAACCATCTTGAGGAAAAGAAACAGAAATGGAGGCATCACACTCCCAGACCTTAAACTATATTATAAAGCCATCATCATCAAAACAGCATGGTACTGGAACAAAAATAGGTACACAGACCAGTGGAACAGAATTGAAAGCCCAGACCTAAACCCCCACACCTATGGACATCTAATCTTTGATAAGGGAGCCCAAACAATTAAATGGAAAAAGGAGGCCCTCTTCAATAAATGGTGCTGGGAAAACTGGGTTGTAACATGCAGAAGAATGAAATTGAATCACTTTATCTCACCAGAAACAAAAATCAACTCCAAATGGATCAAAGACCTAGATGTCAGACCAGAAACAATCAAATACTTAGAGGAAAACACTGGTAAAACACTTTCCCACCTACACCTCAAGGACATCTTTGATGAATCAAACCCAATTGCAAGGAAGACTAAGGCAAAAACAAACCAATGGGACTACATCAAATTGAAAAGCTTCTGCACATCCAAAGAAACTATTAAACTAACACAGAGACCCCTCACAGAATGGGAGAAGATCTTCACATGCCATACATCAGACAAGAAACTAATCACCAAAATATATAAAGAGCTCAGCAAACTTAGCACCAAAAAAACAAATGACCCCATCCAAAAATGGGCAGAGGATATGAACAAAACATTCACTACAGAGGAGATCCAAAAGGCTAACAAACATATGAAAAACTGCTCTAGGTCACTGATTGTCAGAGAAATGCAAATTAAGACAACACTAAGATACCACCTCACTCCTGTAAGAATGGCATACATCAAAAAGGACAGCAGCAACAAATGCTGGAGAGGTTGTGGGGACAGAGGAACCCTTTTACATTGCTGGTGGCAATGTAAATTGGTACAGCCTCTGTGGAGAGCAGTCTGGAAAACTCTCAGAAGGCTAGACATGGACCTTCCATATGATCCAGTAATTCCTCTCCTGGGGTTGTACCCTAAGGACTCCATAACACCCAACAAAAAGAGGTATGTACTCCTATGTTCATAGCAGCACAATTCATAATAGCTAAAACCTGGAAGCAACCCAGGTGCCCAACAACAGATGAGTGGCTGAGAAAGCTGTGGTATATATACACAATGGAATACTATGCAGCTATCAAGAACAATGAACCCACCTTCTCTGACCCATCTTGGACAGAGCTAAAAGGAATTATGTTTAGTGAGCTAAGTCAGAAAGATAAAGATGAGTATGGGATGATCCCACTCATCAACAGAAGTTGAGTAAGAAGATCTGAAAGGGAAACTAAAAGCAGGACCTGACCAAATGGTAAGTAGGGCACCAAAGCAAAAACCCTGTGGTGAGGGGTAGACATGCAGCTTCCCGGGCCAGTGGGGGGTGGGAGTGGGTGGGAGGGATGGGTCACAGTCTTTTGGTGATGGGAATGGTGTTTATGTACACTTCTAGCAAAATGTAGTCATATAAATCAGTAGTTAATTACTAAGAGAGGAGGAAAATTAATTGTAGGTCTCGAAGTTTTTCAAAATACAAACTGAATCTTTTTCAATACATAGGCTGTGTAATTGATATGCAGACTCTCTCAAAAGCCTAGACCAAGTAGATTAGACACAACCAATAGCACAGCTATATACAAGATACTGGGTACTGTACAGCAAACCCTAACAAAAAACCCTTTCAAAGTTAACCCAATTACCAAATAATGTGATGATAACATTAACTATTGATTGTCTTTTTGAACCCTAAGAAAGCAGGAACCTCACATCTCCACTATAGAGCTTCTACTTCCCCCAGTCCTGGAACCCTTGGATAGGGCCTACTTTCCCGTATGCCTCTCCCAATCCATATCAAATAATATTGCATCTGCCTATCACAACCTAAACAACACGATTGCCACCTCAACATGCTTCACTTCAGACTGTGTCCAGAGACTTCACGTGTGGAATGACAACCCTTGAGCTTCATTACTCGGGTGAGACCTTTCCTTTCATAGTATACTCTAATTCCATCTCAGGTGGTTCAGTTTCTACCAAAGTCCCAAAACCTAGATATACACCAGTTTCTGTGAGAGAGAGAATATGTTCACACGTATCCGTAAACTACTGCAAAATATATACCTGAAAGCAGAAGTACACTAGAGTTTGCAGTGAGTATCCCCCTAACACTTCCTCTCCACTATTCCAAGCTTTGGGTCCATGATTGCTCAACAATTTGTTTGGCTTCATATGGTAACTCTCTTTCAGTCACCAGGTCCAGATGTCATCAGGATGCCAGCCAGGCTTCCCTAGACTGAAGACCCCACCAATGTGTCCTGGAGCTCCGCTTCCCCAGAGACCCACCCTACTAGGGAAAGAGAGAGGCAGACTGGGAGTATGGACTGACCAGTCAACGCCCATGTTCAGCGGGGAAGCAATTACAGAAGCCAGACCTTCCACTTTTTGCAACCCACAATGACCCTGGGTCCATGCTCTCAGAGGGATAGAGAATGGGAAAGCTATCAGGGGAGGGGGTGGGATATGGAGATTGGGTGGTGGGAATTGTGTGTTGTACCCCTCCTACCCTATGGTTTTGTTAATACTTTCTTAAATAAAAAAAATAAAAAAGAAATTCAAATCTGGAAAAAAAAAGGGGGGGGGGAAGCCAGTGGAGGGGAGGGGAAATGGTCCCCCAGCCAGGGAAGCAGTTTAATGAACTGAACACTGTACTTATGTGTATTAGGGTCTAGGTTCACTCCCCAATCCTGCATATACCAAAGTAGTACACTGATAGGTCCCTCTCTCCCTTATAAAATAAAATATGTAAAGAAAAGAGAGGAAAGGTGAGAGGAGGACCATCCACACATAGAGTATTAATGTCTTAAAAGAAAGAATACATGTGGGGCCAGGAGCTCACCAAACAGAGCACAAACTTTTCAATGCTTGACAACCTGGATTGGAAGCCCTGGCATCACATAGGGGCACCATGCAGGGCATCTTCATGAAGAGTAGAACAGAACTGTGCTCTCTCTCCTCTCTGTCTCTATTGGAAATGAAAAAAGAAAAAGTCAGAGTCAAAATAAAAATAAGTAAAGGGACAAATTCCTCAACTGAGGAGATATCCCCATCTAAGAACACAGGATTTATATGTGAGATCTCAAATTCAATCCTCAGCATGATATAGGCCAGAATGATGCTCTGGTTCTCTCTCTCATTAGTAAGTCTTTTTTGTTGTTTGTTAAAGAAACAGTTTCCAACATAAATGCAATATGGATGGATTTGAGGACACTGCTGAATTAAATTAGCCTGTTACTAAAGGACAAATCCTGTGTGGCTGGCTCAGGAGGTGGTGCAGTGAATAAAGAGTTGGATTCTCTTGTGGTCCAGGAAGTAGTGAAGTAGATAAAGCACAAGGTCTTGAGTTCAACCCTAGGTAGCACATTACCAGAGTGGTGCTCTGGTTCTTTCTTTCTCTCCTCCTATCTCTCTCATTAATAAATACATAAAATCTGGGGGTCAGGCAGTAATGCAGTGGGTTAAGTGCACATGGCGTAAAGGTACAAGGACTGGTGTAAGGATCCTGATTTAGACCCGGGCTCCCCAACAGGGAGGTCGCTTCACAGGCAGTGAAGCAGTTCTGCAGGTGTCTTTCTCTCCCCCTCTCTGTCTTCCCCTCCTCTCTTGATTTCGCTCTGTCCTATCCAACAACAATGGCAATAATAACAATGATGAACAATAAGGGAAACAAAAGGGGGAAAAGTACCCTCCAGGAGCAGTGGATTCATAGTGCAGGCACTGAGCCCCAGCAATAATCCTGGAGGCAAAAAAAAAAAAACATAAAATCTTGCCAGGATAGCCTGAGGGTACTTCTTCCCGAGCTAGTGCTCTCTGGCTTGGAGAGAACTCAACTGGAGCCGATCTAGACTGCTGTGTGGGAGAGGGATCAGGAACTCATGCCGCACTAACTTCCGCAGGAGATACACTCTGGAACTCTCGGAGCCGGAAAGCAATTTCCAAGTGTCTTTAATCAGAAGAGCAGCTGTTTTTATACTCTCCAAGTAGGGTGGAAACAGGATGTGATATAGAGAGGGTGGAGAGAAAAGTGACTGGTGAAAATCAGAGTGTGATGAGGGGGCGGAACAGGCGAGAATCCTATCACTGAACCACCGATGCCCTGGAGGGAGTGCTTTATGTAAATGTAAGTGATTTATGTAAATAGACCAAAGCTTTGGATCAGTAAACCCCTATATAGGCATATGGTTAAGCAGAAGCCAGGGGGAGGTGGCATACTACCCAACATCTCCCCCTTTCTTTTTAACTATTTGCCATAGTATCAGGAGTGTGGGACACTTTGTGAGGCAGGGAGACTGATAAGAGGCACACCTTTTTTGGGGTTCTACTGTCCCTCCTTGCTCAACCTCTCCGTGGAGAGAGAGACTAACAGGATTGACACACCCCTCAGGCTCAAGCCCTTCCAAGCTCAACCATATCCTCACAATTCCCCAACATCTTCCTCTTACTTAATGGCCATATATAACTGGGTCAATGTCTGTAAAAGGCTTCATCTCTGTCAGGGGAATAGCAGTGTAGGGGTGAACAGAAACCTGTTGGGAAGAAAGCAGAATGATAGCGTGTAAGTGTCTTCAAAAAGAACTAGCACAAGACAGGGAGGGATAAGTAAGAGTAGCAAGAGACAGAGTGAGCCTGATGGGTGGAGGAGTGGGGGCCTGATAAGCCAAGGGGCTAGAGGGGTGATCTGGCATTGCAAAATCCCGAGTAAGCTGGCGGAAAGTTCTATGAACTGCTACAGTCATTCTTCAAGAAGTCCAGCAGTATAAAAGGAGTGTCCAGCAAGTTCTATAGAAGCATCAGTCCAATGTCAACGGCCAGGAAATAAATGCCACACATCTATCCTGATGGAGGAGGACGGCCACTGGAACTTTTCTTCTCTGTAGAGAGTGACCTGGAACCGCCAAAACATGGTGGGCGAAACAGAAGCAGGAAGAGCAGACACCGATGGTTGAGAGAAAGGCAGTAGGAAAGTCTTGTCCTTTGGAGTCTGTGAATCAGGTTCTCCAGATCGTGTCAGGTCTCATCGTGGGTTTCGGGGGATGGCTGTAATTGTGGGTGATGTCAGAGGTCAGGGGTCCAAGATGGATTTCTGGGGATTCTATATGAGCAGATGCTTCTTTATGCGAAGGCTTGTCATAGCTGTAGTCAATTACTTATGAAAAAAACTTTGTAACAAATTAGAAGTTTACTACAATTGATAACTCAATGATTATAATTGGTTTAGGTATCTTTATAGTTTCGTGTAAAGGTCATCTTATGTGACCTCATGTAGCAGTCTTTATATAGCAAAATTTTCATACCGAATTTAAGTCACATATATTGATTCTTAACTATTTTTACATTGGGTTTTTAAGCAAACTCAGGTTACTAGAGTTAACACATTTTAGTGACATTTTTTTTTTTTTTGGTACATGTACAATATCGGATTGATGCCAAATTTGTTGTGGATTAATTTCCACAAGATAGCTTACAGGACATTTTTGGGGGCCCTCCAAAAATGTCCTGTATAGAGGATTTGTATTTTAACTTAGGAGATGATGAATTGTCACATTGAATATTTAGAGGTTTATCTTAAACACTCAGTTACTTAAATGAATTGATATTACCTCTTCTCGTAAAAAGGTAGCTTCGAAGTTACAATTTAACTGTTAAGTTAATGTTTACCAAACTTGAAACACGCATATTAAACATATAGTTTATAACACACAGGAGAAGAAAAACTTGTAAATAAGACATATCATTTCAAATGTGAATTTAGATCTACTGTCATAGTTGAACCATCTTTACTCACACAGTTTAAGACTAAACATTTCATATTGATATCAAGACTTAAAAAAGAAATCAAAAGGGGAAATGAATAATTTTTGGATTGTTTCTGGATGTCTCCAGAAACCATGGCTGCGTCCAGCCGTTTTATATAAAGTCAGTTAACTTTCAGAGTACTCTGAGCACAATGGGTCATACAAAAATTTTGGTCACTCAACTCACTCAATTTTTTTTTTTCACTCACTCACTCACTCACATAACACAACTGGCCAGTCATAGCATAAGACATTCATTTGGGGGGGGGGAAGAGTTCTGTGAATCAGATTTTTTTTTTTGATTCTGCCATGCTGTATTATGGATCCTGGGGTGCATCCTGTAGCCAGTCCTCTTGCAGCCAGTCTTCTTGCAGTGTTTCTTGTTCTTCAGGGATATCAGCGCCATCATGTGGGTATTGCCGGACATGGCGGGCAGGAACCCAAACAGGCTTGGAGTAATTTTGTGGAAAAATACATGCGAAACACCTCCCCATAGTCAACAGGGGGTCAGGTCCTATCCAAATTTTATCAAGTGGGTCTTTCCATTTGACTTTAATAGCTGGGAGGGTGGGTGGTGTTTGCCAATGAAGAATTATAGGAGGTTGGTCTGAGTTTTTGTAAATATTAAAGAGATTTAATGTAGTTAAGGCTTTTGCCAGCTGGATATTAGGGGGGTACATTTCCCCTTTTTCTTTATTTAATTGAGGCTTAAGAGTTTGATGGGCCCTCTCAACAATGCCTTGTCCCTGTGGATTATACGGAATGCCTGTAGTATGAGTAATGTTCCAGAGGGAACAAAAATCTTTAAATTGTTTGCTGGTAAAAGCAGGTCCATTATCCGTTTTACGTTGAAGAAGTAAGCCCATTACAACAAAACAGGAGAGCATATGGCTTATAAGCTTTTTTGAGTTTTCTCCAGTCTGAGCTGTAGCCCACATAAACTTAGAGAAGGTATCAATTGAGACGAACACATATTTTTGTTTGCCAAAGTTAGGTATGTGGGTAACATCAATTTGCCAAAGAGCGTTGGCTTTTAAACCTCGAGGATTAACCCCCACAGTCTGAATAGCAGGTGTTTTGATTAGACCTGCACAGAAGGAACATGTAGCAAGAATACGTTTTAACTGTGGCAGAGGAATATCAGGAAATCGAGCTCGAAGACCTTTAAGATTAACATGGGTTAGGGAATGAAAGTCAGCAGGATTAGAGACAGAGGCTAGGAGAATTCCTGTGGAGGCAAGGCGGTCAGCTGCAGCATTCCCTTCAGACAGGGGACCAGGAAGAGGGCTGTGGGAACGTAGGTGCTGAACATACAGTGGATGGGTTCGAGAACAGAGCATAGAGGCAATTTGAACTAAAAGAGAAGAAAGTGGGTTGTCATCAATTCTTACATAAGATCAAGCAAGCCATGGAAGTAAGTTAACAGTATACACACTGTCAGAAAAAAGGTTGAAGGATTCTGGTACAGCTTTTAATGCAAGGAAAACAGCATAAAGTTCTTTGTACTGAGGGGAATTATCAGGAAGTTCAGTAAAGAGAGGTTTGGGGTATTGCTGGTCTGGATAATATATAAGGGCAGCAGCTCCCTTTTTTCCACCATCAGTGAACACTGTAGGAGCAGAGGGTATGGGATCTCGAGAGAAAAGTTTAGGTACTAGTAGAGGCAACAGAGGTAAAGAAGCTATCAAATTATTAAAGGGAAAATGATTATCTAATTGTCCTGGAAAACCCATTAAACTTATGGCAAAACGAGAATGGTGGCGTATGAGCCATTCTGTATCTGTGAGAGAAAAGGGAAGAATGATTGAATCTGGTTCCCTTCCTAAGATTTGAACCAATCTGTTTCTTCCTTGGCGAACCATAAATGCTAAGGCATCAATCTCGGTAAGGAGTCTTGGAGCTCCGCCTACTGGCGTATGAAGCCATTCGAGAACGCCATGTTTCTGCCACAATGCCCCCACTACCGTGGGGGTGGAGTTAAAGATTAGAAGATTTACTGGAGAGGAGGGGGAGAACCGAACGAGGTGCATGTCCTGGAGAGCCTGGTTAACTTTTTCCAGTGCCAGGGAGGCTTCGGGGGTTAACATACGCTTTGAGGAGGGCTGTTTGTTTCCTTTTAACAGATCGAACAGTGGTTGCAGGAAGCTCGTAGGCAGATAAAGATACTGCCTAAGCCAATTCAAATTTCCAAGAAAACTTTGTAAAGAAGCAAGAGTGAGATTAGAAGGAAAAGTAACACAAGGTTTTAAAGGACAAATCTGCGTTAGGGAAATCTCTGAGTCTAAGAAAGATACTGGAGGGATTAGCTGTATCTTCTCAGGAGCTACATTAAGTCCACTTCTCTTTAAGGCAGGGATTAGAAAATCACGTAGGGCGGAGAGATCTGTATCTAATTCTCCCCATATTAACACATCCATATAATGAAAAACCTTAAGGCCCTTATGAATATATGGAAAAAGGGCAGATTTAAAAACCTCTTGACAAATAGTAGGACTATTAGCCATGCCCTGGCGCAGTACCACCCATTCAAATCTATTGGCAGGGCTGGCATTATTAATAGAAGGAACAGAGAAAGCAAAACGTTTACAATCTTGTGGGTGTAAGGGAATAGAGAAAAAACAATCCTGTATATCAATAGCTATGATTGGAATTCCTGTGGGAATTGCGGAAGCAAGAGGCAAACCCCTTTGGGGGGAGCCCCAAACCTGCATGGTTTTATTAACTGCACGAAGATCTTGGAGGAGGCGCCATTTTCCTGAGCGCTTTTTAATCACAAAGACGAGTATTCCATGGGCTCCGAGAATGACGAATGTGTCCCAAAGATAACTGCTCTTGGACGAGTTCTTTTAAAATTTCTAGCTTCTCCCTAGGCAAAGGCCACTGTTCCACCCAGACAGGCTCATTAGAAAGCCAATCTAAGCGGGGAGTTCTGTTACGAACAGTGGCAGTTAGTATTGGGGGTGCTGGTTGGGTCTAGCACTCTCACAGGAGTGAGTGTGGTGTCCTGCAGAGGTGTCTGAGGATATCACTACATCTAAAGATTCCAGCAAGTCTCTTCCCAATAAATTGGTGCTTATATCAGCTATTAAAGGTTGAAAGCGTCCGGTAGTCCCTTCTGGATCTTCCCACACAAGGGAATCTCGTGTGCGGAATGCCTGAGTCAATCCTCCAACACCATGTAAGCGTGGTCCTGGGAGGAGTTCCCAACTCTGGGGAACCTCTGCTTGTCTTAATATTGTCTTATCTGCTCCCGTGTCAATCAAACACTTAAAAGGAATATTACCAATCTTTACTGTCATAGTTGGGTGACCCCTTTCTAAAACAGGGGTGGTCCATAAAATCTCAGGCTCCGAATTCGAGCTGTTCTCTTGCTCCAGCCAGTTATTTCTATGCTGGAAGTTCCCACATACAGCGGGTTCCTCCTTCTGCTCACCCTCTGTTATTGTTACTTGGTGTGGTGGGTGTAGCGATGGATTGGGTCCCAAGCTAGGCTTCTGTTTGTGGAAGAAGGGCACAGCACCAAGCGGGCGACCTGCTTCATTCCCTCTTGGGGGCGGGGCTAAGGGAAGCCCCACACCTAGTTTAAATCCCTGTTTACATTTGGCAGAGGCATGCCATTCCTATGGAACCTTGACTAACAATCTCTCCTCCAGTGAAATCCTTTCTGGCATCTGGGACAAGGCATTCGTGGTCTCTGGTTCCCTGTCTGGAGGCAGGGTTGCCCTGACTGGAGGTGGGGTCGCCCTGACTGGAGGCGGGGTCGCGGTCTATTTTCTGGACATTGGTTACGCCAATGCCCTTGGCGACCGCACTGAAAGCAAGCCCCTTTTTGCTTATGCAAGGTAGCTGCATAGGCCTGTAACATAGGTCCTTGAAAAGAGCTTGATCTGAGATCCTGTGTAGCTAGAATCCAAGTATCTGGGTGTTCATTTTTAAGAGTGATACAGGCCTGTCGAAAATGCGGAAGCATTCCATCCCAGACTATGGATCGCAGGAGGAGAAAACAAGCGTCAGGATTATAAATCTTCCTTTCCAAACTCGACTGGACCCTGGCAATGAATTTAGCGAGGGATTCATCAGGTTCTTGTTGCAGGGAGAGAATGGGGGCTGAGGCTGCTCCCATGGGTGGTGTTAATCGCTCCCATGCTTTTAATGCACACAGGCATACTTGATCAAAATACCCCGAAACTTGGCTTCCGCCTGTTGAATCCCTGTTTCTAATTGGCCTGTTCCAAACAATGCATCAAAATTACCCTCTGGCTGATTTTGAATATTTTTCCGCGATTGTTGTAAACATTCGTCGCAAAAGAATGCCTCCCATTGCAGGAAGAGGGGGCCTGGGAGCGTAGCACGAGTCACATCCCTCCAACCTTGGGGGGTATTAAGGTTCTGAAGCAGGCCTTGTAAAATGGACCTGGTCCATGGGGCATGAATACCGTCATCCTTGATAGCCTGGCGTAGTTCCTTCAGGTCTGTGGCGGAATATGGATACCAGGCCTGAGGTTTTTGTCTATTGGGGGCAACATTGACCAGAAATGTGTGGACTTGCTCTGATAAGTGTGTAGCGGTAGGAGGAGTCACCGAAGTGGGAGCTTCTGGACAAGTGGCCGAAGAAGTGGTTTTGGAGGCTACAGGAGAATTCGGACATGTGTCTGTAAAAACAGGGGTGGGCGAAGAAGCAGCCGTAGAGGCAGCAGGAGGTTCCGGACATGTGTCTGCCAAAATGGGGGTGGCCGAAGAAGTGGCTGTGGAGTCCAAAGGAGAATTCGGACACGTGTCTGCCAAAATAGGGGCCTCAGGGCAAGATGCCAAAATAGGGGCCTCAGGGCAAGATGCAGAGGAATTAGGGTGGGTCAAGATCACGACAGGCCTTTGCTTCTTCTTGTTTTTAAGGTGCTGGTTAAGTTCTATGATCACTTCCTTTATCTCTTGGACCTCAGCCTCTAGGTCCTTAAGCCTTTTGAGAGGTTGCCCTATATATCCCTTAAAAGCTGCTATGATGATAAACAGGATATAAGGTGAAGCCCCGAGAAAAATGTCCCAGATATATAAAAATTGTATACTGGAAAAAGAATGCAGGATTTGGAAAAGATTTTCCATGGTGGAGAGACCTCAGGAAAACAATAAGAAAGAAAAAAAAAATCACAGTGCCTTAACACAATATTGCAGATACCCAAAAGGTGTGTACTTATCTAAGATGTCTTCTTGTAAATCTGCTGCTTATGTGTCCCTGTTCCGGGCGCCAAAATCTAAAGCAGAGAGTTGGATTCTCAAGCATGAATGAGGTCCCTTGACACCATATATGCCAGAGCAAAATTTTAATTCTCTCTCTCCAACTCTCACTCTCATTAATAAATTTTTTTTTAAAAAATTAAAATTAAAAGTCTTACATGATCCCTAGAGGTTCCTAGATTCATGGAGATAGAAAGCAGATGGTGGGAGAAAGAAAGACAGGGAAAAAGGAAAAAAAAAGGGAGGGAGGGAATTGTTAGTAGCCTGGGAGGTGGTACAGCAAATAAATGTTGGACTCTCAAGCATGAGATCCTGAATTTGATCCCTAGTTGCATATGTAGAGTGATGCTCTGGTTCTCTTTAATTAATTGATGATTAATAAAAATAATACATTTTTTAAATAAAAAGAAAGCAGACAGTAGGGGTCAAGGGGTTAGGCATGAGTGTTTAGCTGGGACAGTTGCCATTTGGGAATGATTGTACAACTGACCTGTTTGCTTCAAAGTGGATCATAAAGCTTACGCGTGTATTCTTTATCATAATTAAAAATAATAAAAACAGGAGTCAGGCAGTAGCAGTGGGTTAAGCTCATGTGGTGCAAAGCGCAAGGACCGGCGTAAGGATCCCGGTTCAAGTTCCCGGCTCCCCACCTGCAGGGGAGTCGCTTCACAGGCGGTGAAGCAGGTCTGCAGGTGTCTATCTTTCTCTGCCCCTCTGTCTACCCCTCCTCTCTCCATTTCTCTCTGTCCTATCCAACAACAACGACAGCAATAACAATAATAACAACAACAATGATAAACAACAAGGGCAACAAAAGGGAAAAATAGGGAGTCAGGTGGTAGCACAGCGGGTTAAGTGCACCCGGCGAAAAGCACAAGGACCAGCGTTAGGATCCCAGTTGGAGGTCCCAGCTCCCCACCTGCAGAGGAGTTGCTTCACAGGCGGTGAAGCAGATCTGCAGGTATCTGTCTTTCTCTCCACCTCTCTGTCTTCCCCTCCTCTCTCCATTTCCCTCTGACCTATCCAACAACGACGACATCAATAACAACAACAATAAACAAGGGCAACAAAAGGAAATAATTTTTTTTAATTTTACAAAAATAATAATAATAAAAACAAAAAGACCAGTCTCAGGGCTGCCTAGGCCTGGCACATTGCTAGCAGAGAAGACAGATCAGGCAGACACACTTTGAGGGAGGCCCTCCTAGGAAATGAAATAAAATCCTTATTGAGTACCACATTTTATATAAGACACAAGGACCCATGTTCAAGCCCTCAGCCTCCACATGCAGGGGGAAGCTTCATGCTTGATGAAGCAGTGCTACAGGTCTCTCTCTCTTCCTCTCTATCTCTCTTTGCTCAATTTCTCTGTGTACAATAAATAAATAAAACATAAAATAAAAATAAAATGCTTGTGGGCCTACCCAGGTTGTAATCCCTGCCATACCTTCGAACCATGGAGGATCCTGGGTCCTGGTCTCAGCAGCAATGTTCTCGCTGACGTTGTGCAGCAGGTCAGCCAGGAGCCTCTGCCGCAAAGGGGCTTTCTCACCCGACAGCAGCTGCCGGGCCGCTTGGATTAGCTCAGCATTTGGTTTGTGAAACACGCTGAGGAAGCGGCTAATGTCACTCACATCTGCCAGCAGAAGAGAACAAACAGGAAGGGGAACCTCCTTAGGGGCACTTCCTTCAGCAGATACAGCACTGGCCCTGTGCCCTGTGGGAAGAGGCTTTCTCCGAATCATCACAGGTAAACACCCAGACACATAGATGCCTGGGTCTAGTACTTGCCTGGCACCAACCAGCCTATCCTCTGGCTCTGTGTCACATCTCTGGGTGATGTGACAACAGATGATGCAAGATAAGCTAATGTTCAGGGAAAATGCCCACCTATAAGCTACCACCCTGTTTTTGGACCTCTTCTGCACACTGAATCACCAATTCTTTGGTCCTGTCCTCAAAACTTAATTCTCTCTTCAAATCACGTTATTACTCTCTTCAGGGGCCTTTCCCTGCACATCTTGACTTGGTGAGCCCTCCTGCAAGCACCTCATACCAAGTTGGCCAAGAATCTTTACAAAATTTCAGCCAATGGAATTCAGAAATACACCTAGAATTAGAATGTGGTCCAGCAGGGTTATTCAGTGAATAAAAGGTTGTGTAATATTAGAAGTAAATAAAAAATAAACAACAAACCAATACAATTCACCCTATTCACAGGCTGAAAATAAAAAGTCATGCAATCACACCAAGCAAAGCAGAAAAATATGGGAGAGAAAAAAAAAAATCTCCAGAACCTAAGACTTGGTGAAAAACTCAAAACTTAACATCCAAAGCACAGACACAAAAGAAAAAAATGGACAAATTGAGTTTCATCAACATTTAAAACTTTAGCTCCACCGATGACCCTGTTTAAAGAATGAAAATGTAAGCTACAGAATAGGAAAAAAAAAAAAGAAAATTCAAAAAAAAATTATTTGCAAAAAAACATTTAACAAGACTCAAATCCAGAATATATTAGAAGAGTAATTTGCAAAGTAGAATATTTTTTTAAAAATCCAATTAGTGGGCAGAAGATGTGAAGAGACATTTCACTAACCAAGAGAAGCAGATGGCCAATGACCCATAAAAGGATGGTCAACATCACCAGCCATTAGGGACATGCAAATTAGACCACAGTGACACAGCACTGCTCAACTGCCAGAAGGGCTGAAACCAAAACAGTCCCCCACATATCTCAGCAAAGGAACCCACACAGATGGGAGGTAGGGATAGGAGGTGGGGAGGGGAGGACGTCCTAGCTAAGTGGTCCAGTCCTCTGGGTATGGCTTGGCACTTTCTTCTTTTTATAACAACTCTATTGATACTTGATTTTCCTTCTTTTAAATTCATTTAAAATGTACAACTATAGGGCTTTTGCATATTCAGAGTTACACATTCAATTTTAGGCTATTTACCTCAAAAAGAAATTCATCCTTCACCTGTCAACTTCCTTTCCTCCAAGCCCACTCCCAGTCACTTCATACAAAGGGAAACATACAGTTTTCTGGGTGTTTTTTTCACAAGGGCCTTTTTTTTTGTTTTAATTTTGCTTGATGTTTACAAGGGCTGGATACATTGCAGTGTGTGTAAGTAAATTTTTCACTGCAGAGTGTGGGTAGATAGCATAATGGGTTATACAAAGAGAATCTCATGCCTAAGGCTCCAAAGTCCCAGGTTCAATACTTCACTGCGCTGTATGGTCAAATGAAATTCTATTGTATGGGTGCACCACTGAAACCACCCAGCAGGCACACCAAAGATTAATGTTTTAGGTGGGTGTACAAGCTCATTTAGATAATGTGTTGCTTCACCATGTGCAATAACTCAGATTTAAGCCCAGCCTCCAGAGCATCAAAGAAAGCTTTGGTGCTGTGGTCTCTAGCACTTTTATTCAGTGTCTGTCTCTATTAAAAAAAAAAAAAAAAAAAAAAAAAAAGAGGAGTCAGGCGGTAACACAGTGGGTTAAGTGCACGTGCTGCGAAGCGCAAGAACTGGCATAAGGATCCCAGTTCGAGCTCCCAGCTCCCCACCAGTAAGGGAATCGCTTCACAAGTAGTGAAGCAGGTCTGCAGGTGTCTATCTTTCTCTCCCCCTGTCTCCTCTCCTCTCTCAATTTCTCTCTGTCCTATCCAACAACAATGACAGCATCAACAACAATAATAACCACAACAATGATAAAAACAACAAGGGCAACAAAGGGTAAAAAAAAAATGGCCTCCTGGAGCAGTGGATTCACCAAGCCCCAGCAATAACCCTGGAGGCAAAAAAAAAAAAAAAAAAAAAGGTGGGGTGATAGTATAAGTCATGCAAAGATACTCTCGTGACTGGGGCTCCAATGTCCCAGGTTCAATCCCCACCACCACCACCACAAGCCAGAGCTGAGAAATGCTCTGGTAATTAATTAATTAATATTCCTATTGTTCTGGGGTTTTTGAAGAATGTTGAGCTGCAGCCCTGTACCAAATAAGAATTTGGGGGTCAGGAAAATTTTAAATTAAATTAAATTTAATTTAAAATTAAACTGTGCAGCAGGTTAAGCGCAATGGCGCGAAGCCCACGCATGAAGCACAAGGACCAGCACAAGGATCCCGGTTCGAGGCCCCGGCTCCCCACCTGTAGGGGAGTTGCTTTACAGGTGGTGAAGCAGGTCTGCAGGTTCTCTCTCCCTCTCTGTCTTCCTCTCCTCTCTCAATTTCTCTTTGTCCTATCCAAAGACAACATCAATAACAACAATAATAATTACAACAATAAAACATCAAAGGCAACAAAAGGGGGAAAACAGAATTAAAAAAATAAATAACCAAATCAGAATTTACAATCTTTCTCAGAATTATTTTTACTGTTGCTCCTAAAGATGTTTTCTAAATGGCCATAAGACCCTTGTCCAGTTTATCCAGGATCCCCGAACTACATCACCATCTAGCCATCAAGATGAAATATGACAAAAAAGATTTGTGTATACCTATGTTCACAGCAGCAGAGTTTGTAATAGCCAAAACCTGGAAGCAGCCCAGGTGTCCAACAACAGATGAGTGGTTGAGTAAGTTGTGGTATATATACACAATGGAATACTACTCAGCTATTAAAAATAGTGATTTCTCTGTTTTCAGCTGATCTTGAATGGACCTTGAAAAATTCATGTTAAGTGAAATAAGTCAAAAACAGAAGAATGAATATGGGATGATCTCACTCTAAGGCAGAAGTTGAAAAACAAGATCAGAAAACACAAGTAGAACCTGAACTGCAGTTGGTATATTACACCAAAGTAAAAGACTCTGGGGGGGGAGGGGAGTACAGGTCCAAAAAGGATGACAGAGGACCTAGTGGGGGTTGTATTGTTATGCAGAAAACTGAGAAATGTTATGCATGTACAAACTATTGTATTTACTGTCGAATGTAAAACATTAATTCCCCAATAATTAAAAAAAAGGAAAAGTAACACAATAAACTACAGTGACAACTTCCCTGCCCCTAATTTCTTCCTCTGAGACAGATCTATCAAATGTATTTTGATATTGTGACAAAATTTAATTGCATGTTTTTAAAAAATCTTTTTATTTTATTTATTTATTATTGGATAGAGACAGAGAAATTGAGAGGGGAGGGGAGGTAAGGAGGTAGAAAAACAGAGAGACACCTATAGCCCTGCTTCACCACTTGTGAAGCTTTCCCCCTGCAAACGGGGACCAGGGGTTTGAGCCTGGGTCCTTCTGCACTGTAATGTGTACACTTAACCAGATGTGCCACCACTTGGCCCCTGATTGCATTTTTTTTTTTTTAACAGAATACTGTTCAGCCCTGGTTTATGATGCTGAAGGGGGTTGAACCTGGGACTTCGAAGACTCAAGCATGAGAGTCTCTTTGCATAACCATTATATTATACACCCCTGTTTATTTTTATAGATTTTCTGGCTTATTCATTTTAAACCTAGGAAAGCAATAATTTTTCCTTTGGTTGTAAAATAGCAGCCATGACAAGACAGATTTCTTCCCTCTCAATGCATTCACAATCGTTTAATGGACTTCTGATGACTCAGAAAATCTCATGCATCTCATGCATCAATGCATCAATTTTCCAAATTGGACTTTATGTGATTAAAAATAAATTTAGATCAAACAGAAAAAAAAAAAAAGAAACAGAAGGATGAATATGAGATGATCTCACTCACCGGCAGAAGTTGAAAAACAAAATCAGAAGAGAAAACTCTAAGCAGAACTTGGAATTTTGGTGAATTTTGTTAAAAGACTCTGAGGTGGGTGGGGGGAGGGTTCAGGTCCTGGAACATGATGGCAGAGGACCCAGTGGGGGTTGTATTGTTATATGGAAAACTGGGAAATGTTATGCATGTATAAACTACTGTATTTACTGTCGACTGTAAAGCATTAATCCCTCATTTAAAAAAAAAAAATCAGAAAGAAAAATGACTTCAAGGCGTAAGACAGTCTGAACAAACTAAATGAGACTCCGAGACCTCACATCTCTTAACTTTCTTCTTTTCCCCTTTTTCTCTCCTACTAAAAGCTCCCTAAGACAAAGGAAGAAGGAGAAAAATCAAGGAGAATGTCTCCTGGCTTCCACCTCATCAGTCTGCTGTTAAAACCAGTCTCTTAGGGGTCGGGCAGTAGTGCAGTGGGTTAAGTACACATGACGCAAAGCGACCGGGAGTAAGGATCCCAGTTCGAGCCCCTGGCTCCCTGCCTGCAGGGGAGTCGCTTCACAGGCGGTGAAGCAGGTCTACTGGTA
The DNA here is from genome assembly GCF_950295315.1 of Erinaceus europaeus. Taxonomy (NCBI): domain Eukaryota; kingdom Metazoa; phylum Chordata; class Mammalia; order Eulipotyphla; family Erinaceidae; genus Erinaceus; species Erinaceus europaeus. The sequence continues at coordinate 38,439,368 of NC_080172.1, read as the reverse complement.
TCTATCTTTCTCTCCCCCTCTGTCTTCCTCTCCTCTCTCTATTTCTCTCTGTCCTGTCCAACAACAACATTATCAATGACAATAATAATAACAACAACAACAATAAAACAACAAGGGCAGCAAAAGGGAAGAAAAAAATAGCCTCCAGGAGCAGTGGATTCGTGGTGTAGGCACTGAACCCCAGCACACACACTGTTGGCCCATTGCATCAGTAAGGACTTGTCATCCAATGGCTCATCAACACACACCCCCCGAAAGAGCTGCCTCTGAGGAAATGGGAGGTGTCATAGTAGATAAAGCATTGGACACTCAAACACAAGATCCCAAGTTCAATTTCCAGTATCATATGTGCCAGAATGATGTTTTGGTTCTCTCTCCTCCTTATCTCTTTCTCGCTCTCTCATAAATTTAAAAAGAAAAAAAAATGTAGTTGTGTTTGGCTCACTGCATGTAACATTACATATTAAAGTATCAAAAAAAAAAAAGCTGCCTCCAGAGCTGGGCTAAACATAGCAACCTGGATTTTGAGCCTCTGCTCCCTGCCTTCAGGGAAGATGCTTCATGAGTGGTGAAGCTGGTCAGTAGGTGTCTATCTTTCTTTTTTTTTTTTTTTTTTTTTTTTTCCCGAGATGAGACTTTAATGTGATGGCCGCACCGCGGTGAGGCCTGGTCTCAGGTGGTGCTGAACGGAGAGAGGGAGAAACATCAGACTCCGAGGGCAGCAACTCCCATCCCTACATGCACCGGTGTCTATCTTTCTACACACACACACACCTTTTCCATTTCTCTCTGTCCTATCCAATTTGAAAGAAAAAAAAAATGGAAAAAATGGCTACTGGAAACTATGGATTCATAGTACTGGCACCAAGCCCAGCAAAAACTCTAGTGTGTATGTGTGTGGGGGGGGGGGGGGATGGGAGGGGAACTGCCTCTGAAAAGCTACCGCTAACCAGGCAGCTCCTCCTACCCCAACCCACTGTAGGTACCCTAAGGACAGCATGTCCCAAACATCAACAGAAAACAAGACACCAAGCAAGAAGAGCCACACCTAGCCACTCAGAAAGCCATCTGTACTGCCAGCTTAAAAGAACAAAAAGTACAGTATACAGGAGGGCATAGCACGGCCTACAGCTCTGTCTCACCCTAAAAACACAGCCCCAACTCCCAAACCCCTCCCTCCATCTCAGGAGATTCTGCACACCTCTAATGAACATGAAGTTCAAAGAACCATAGAAGAAGAAAACATAGCACAGTGGATTAAGCGGGCACTAAGCACAAGAATCTGCGTAAAGATCCAGGTTCAAGCCCCGGCTTCCCACCTGCAGGGGGTAGTTTCACAAGCGATGAAGCAGGTCTGCAGGTGTCTTTCTCTCCACTCTCTTCCCCCCTCCTCTTTCAATTTCTCCCTGTTCGACCCAACAACAAAAGCAAGGGCAACAACTAGGAGAACAAAAAAAAAAAAAAAAACGGGGAAAATGGTCTCTAGGAGCAGTGGATTCTTTTTTTTTTTTTTTTAATATTTATTTATTCCCTTTTGTTGCCCTTGTTGTTTTACTGTTGTTGTAGTTATTATTGTTGTTATTGATGTCATTGTTGTTGGATAGGACAGAGAGAAATGGAGAGAGGAGGGGAAGACAGAGGGGGAGTGAAAGATAGACACCTGCAGACCTGCTTCACCACCTGTGAAGCAACTCCCCTGCAGGTGGGGACCCGGGGCTTGAACCAGGATCCTTATGCTGGTCCTTGTGCTTTGAACCACGTGCACTTAACCTGCTGTGCTACAGCCTGACTCCCGAGCAGTGGATTCTTTTTTTTTTTTTTTTTTTTTAAATTTTATTTATTTATTTTCCCTTTTGTTGCCCTTGTTGTCTTTTTTTTATTGTTGTTGTAGTTATTATTGTTGTTGTTATTGATGTGGTTGTTATTGGATAGGACAGAGAGAAATGGAGAGAGGAGGGGAAGACAGAGGGGGGAGAGAAAGACAGACACATGCAGACCTGCTTCACCGCCTGTGAAGCGACTCCCCTGCAGGTGGGGAGCCGGGGGCTGGAACCCGGATCCTTACACCGGTCCTTGCGCTTTGCGCCACCTGAGCTTAACCTGCTGCGCTACTGCCCGGCTCCCCGAGCAGTGGATTCTTAATGCAGGCGCCGAGCCCCAGCAATAACCCTGGAGGTAAAAAAAAAAAAAAAAAAAGGAGAAGGAGAATAAAAGAATAAAACACACATGGAACAATCATCTGAAACACTGGACACCTGAGCAAGTGGTCTGTGGCCTTGTCATCTAAGCTACTTCAACTCCAGGGGCTCAGTACTTCAATTCCTTTAGAGCTCAGTACAAAGGGAAGTGTCCTCACCAAGTGCACCCAAATAAAAGACTCTGGGGTGGGTAGGTGGGTGGGGAGAATACAGGTCCATGAAGGATGATAAATGATATAGTGGGGGTTGTATTGTTAAATGGGAAAGTTGGGAATGTTATGCATGTACAAACTCTTGTATTTACTGTTGAATGTAAAACATTAATTCCCCAATAAAGAAATAAATAAAATTAAAAAAAAAGGAAGTGTCCTCTCTTAGAGCTGGTCCCTACCACACTCCAGTACCTGCATAACCAGCTTCCTCACCCATCCCCGGGTCTCCCCACTTACAGCCCTGCCAGGTTTGGCCCGCAGTGAGAAGTAAGAGCATTGAGTTGTCAGGGGCCTTGCAGAAGTTGTCTCCAGTCAGCTCAGACCCATCTTCATAGAGGCACAGGTGGGAGCCAGACTCAGGCAGCTGAGGGAGGAGGGAGAGCAGGCTTATTCAATGGAGGTCAGGCCAGCAGCTACTCAGGGCTTCCCAACCACACCATAGTCCTCATACAAAACAGGAATAAGTTGGCCTTTAACTTAATTGGGTTTATTAAATGATTTGTGACTAGGCAGTATCCCATATAGCAAGAATAAATGCAATACAGACTTGGGTCTAAAAAACCAGTTGGGGATACAGTTTGAATGTTTCAGCCTGAACCACAAGGAGCAGTGTTTGTCCAAAGGATCAAGGAAACAAACCAAGGCAGCCCTCCTTAGTGGTTCTATATTGTGCAAAGTCGCCTAAAAAATATACCCAGTGGTGTGAGTGTGGCGTGGAATATACACTGCAATCTTTAAAAAAAATCTTGTAAGCCATTATTAGTCACAAATTAAAAATGGGGAAAGACTACATACATATATACCAAGTGGCTGCCGCTTGCTTTGTGGGGTTCGTCACAGAGGCATTTTAAGAGTTGACTGGGGCAGCAGCCATTGGGCAGGGATCACATCCCCTTCCGCAGGGGTACAGAAGTCAGCACACACCCGCAGAACTATTTCTCTGTGTTGAATGCTAGTGAATCCAGAACATTATACTGAAAATGGCTCCCTGCCCGTCTAGGGAAGCAGGAACGGTCCTGCTCCACACGGATCCATTTTATGAACTTTTCTGCATCCCTACCCACCACCACAACCACCACCTTCCCACCCCAGCGCTGGGCGGGAAGCTCTAATACGATATCTACAACGGACTGAAGACCACCACAGAAAAGGCTTCACTTTACAGAAGAGAAACTGAGTCCCGAGGCAACCAAGTGGCTGTGTCCAGGGGACTTGCCTCTGAGAATGGAGCAGAGGAGACAAGGGTAGTTCACCACGTCACACCCGAACGGGCAGCTCTGCAGGGCCAGCCCCAGGAACCAGCCAGTTGCTCAATCCCACCGCCAGCAATGGCCTGGGCACCCCAGTTCCCGGGAGCAGTCTGGCCGCGACGCCTGAGGTTCCCGCCGAGCCCAGGGCTTAAGCGCGGGAAGCAGAGCCCTGCAGGGACCCGGACCTGCAGGACAGCACAGTGCACCCGCCCGGCACCTGCAAGAGGCGGCAGCCCTTCCGCAGCACTTCCTCGGGACTCTTGCCCGCCACCCCGAACCTCTGATGGCCGTCCAGGGCTCGTAGCTTAAACGCCTTGGGCTTCTGAAACACCGCACACATGTTCACAGAGTGCCCACACAGGCAAGACGCGCAGTGTGGCCTCAGTTCACCGGACAAAAGTAGAGGAAACTTCATTAACCAGAAGAGCCAGTGAATGCTGGCCTTGTGCGCAGGCGCAGAGCCCCGGAAACTACATTACCCAGAAGCTTCAGAGAACTTAGTGGTGTAGGCCCTCTTGGTGTACGCCCTGCCGCCTGAAAACTACACTACCCAGAATGTCCAGGAACGTTGTCCAGCCTTGTACGTAAGCGCATAGCGCCAGGACGTGATCGCGCACGCGCGGAGGACCGGGCTCAGTGCCTGGTTGTCATGAGAGCAGAGGCCGCGGCCACGGAGATGGGCCCTGGCCCCCGGGGCTGCTCATCAGCTGCCTCCACCGCTGCAGCTCGGGGGTGCGGGGCAGCCGCGGGTGGCAGAGAAGAAGCAGCTTGAATACCACCACCCGAGGCGTGGCGCTGCGGGGGCTAGCGGAGGGCCCCCGGGGTCTTGCAAGCGCCAGAGTCCAGGCGGGCCTCGGTCCGAGCAGGTACCCGATCGGGCCGGGGGCGCGGGCCAGTCATTCTGGAGGCTGGCTCTGTGGATGTGAGGGCCGGTCTGAAGCAGGGTCTGAGGGGCCAGGGGTCGGGGTCCCAGCGTTCCGAAGGCGGACTTGCAGGTGTGGGGGCTGAGAAGGGGATCGGGTTCACACACACACGCTGGGTCTGAAGGCGCTGGCCACACACTCGCCTCGCCTTGTCCCCGCCTGGATCTGCTACCCCGACTCTGCAGCACCCATCAGCAGACAGAATGAATGGAGACTCTGGTTATGTCCTGCTCTGGTCAGATTTCCATCCTTTTTTTTTTTTTGTTTCTCTGAATTGTCAGATACTCTGAGGCACTGTCAAACCCTTAGCATTACTTGACCATGTGTCATTATTTAATTATGTAGCGTTTGCATTTTATTAAAAAAAAAAAAAGCAAAGTGGAAACAAATATTGTCTCCTGGAAAAAGGTTTTAAAGTTGCTAGTTTGTTTCCATTGGATGTATAGTTTCAGATAACCCGAGGCATATAGAAGGAAGCCAGTAGAAAGCGAGTGATTGATGCTAGGGGAGAAATGTGCTTGTTGGGATTAACGACCCAGGTGTCCCAGGGAATGGAGCCGCCGGTCAGGAAGACTGTGAATAGCAGATTTCAGCAGAAAACTGGTTTTTAAGTTAACCTTCCCAAAAAGTTGTTTTTTTATTATTATTTATTTCAGAACCTAAGAATTCTATAATGATATCCCCAGGCATTTCATGTAACACTTAAAAGTTCACACAGAGGAGACCCTGAAGTACAGCTGGAAGAGTGTGTTTATCATGGGGTCCTTTTCAAATCCCCAACTGCAGTAGATCATTGCAGTGCCCAGACATTTCTGCCTGTTTCCCAAATGCTGATACTTTGGGACTTACAAAGGCAACATAATGTAGTGGACACAGCTTCTTTTCAGACTGAGAAGTGCCCCTGTTTGCGTCTTAGCGCCCCAGCAGAGGCTGTTGGTCAAGGTCAGAGACTGGCCCTCTGAGAACAGACTTTCTGGCCTCAGTGTCAGTCTCTCAAGTTGAGGCAGTGACACGTATGTCAGGGTTGTATGATGGTATAAACACATTTTTGCTGCTGAGGACAGACCTCGCATTCAGCGCTCTATGGTTGGCATCATCTGCAAAAAAAAAAAAAAAATATATATATATATATATATATATATAGCGGGGAGGGGGAGATGACTGTTAAAGAGTAAGTCTCCACAGATGAGACTATATGTATGATGCATTAGACTTTTAAGACTTTCAGGATACATAATCTCATTTATCTGAAAATATTTAATATCTACTATTTTCAAGGTGGAATAGGAAATAAACCAAGCTCTTCAAGATGATGGAAGGATTCAGGGACTTCAGAGCAGAGGTTATAGTTTTGATCCTTTGTTTAGTTAAGTTTTAGAATTCATGATGGAGATAGCACAGTGGTTATGCAAAAAGCCTTTTATGCCCAAGGCACCAAAGATCCCAGCTTCAATCCCCAGAATTACCATAAGCCAGAGTTGAGCAGTGCTCTGGTAAAAATAAAAAAGAATTAATGATAAGAATGAGGATGGCAGCAGCATATTAGATTAGGACAGAATTGGTTGGCCCTTCAATTCTGGACAAGAAGCCCATTGACACTTAAATGGGGACATAAATGATGATGACCTCAACTGGATTGCTAAGGACTCAGCTGCACAGGTCTGGCAGGTGGGGCAGTATTCTCCATGATGTCGTGTTTTCTAGACAACGGGGTGGGATTAGGAAAAGATGCAGAAGTGGATGGAGTTGGTGAGAGGGAAGTAGCCAAGTCAAGGGAGAAGAAATCATGCCAGGCTGAGAACCTCAGCTTGTAATGGGAGAATTGTAGGAATGAGGAGGCACTCTATTCCTGGCAGAGGATGTTGGGGGGCAGGGAGGAAGACAGGTAAACTTACAGCACCCTATGGATTAAATCACACATACTCATTTTTTTGTTGTTTTTGTCTTTATTTCTGAGAGGAGGAGAGAATGAACTAAAATATCAGAGGTACATGAATTGCCTGGGCTTGAACTTGGAATCTCTTGCTTAAGAGCCCAACACTTTACCCACTGTGCTACCTCCCAGACCACACATTCATTTTTTTTGTGCCTACTTTTTATATTTTCCAAATTAGTCCCTTTAATTTTTCTCTTCTCTACTGTGATATCCTTCAGTGATCTGTGTATTAAAAGGAACTGGGATCTTAAATAATAGTTTATCATTCTATTTTTAATGCTTTTGTTCATATAGTGCACAAAACGTGAATGCTAGTCAATAATTTATTGATGTGGGCCTCTTCAAATTCTCATGAAAGCAAATGAAAGATCCCTAATATGCATTATATATATTGAAATAAGCAAATATGCAGTATGTTTATGTTACCTCTGATTGAAACTTTCAGTTCATACTATTTCCGACCCAGAGGACTTTCTAGAGAATTCTTTCAAATCATTTATGTTTGTTTAGTGATAACCTTTCACTGCAGATACTTAAACCTAACTCAAATTGGCTTACCCAAGCAGAATTGGATAGGCTTAAGAGCTCAAAAGGTAGGTTCATCTGTGCTTCTCAACCCTGCTTCAGCCTGTTCTCTGGCAGAATCTCCCTCCACCCACCCCCACGGCCCCCTGCACACACGCACACACACGTTTTTTTTCATGACCACAGTGTCCTTGCATTTAAGTTACATTTATCTAGTTTGGATTCTGTTCTCATGTTCTCATACCTGAAACAGTTACTTCAGGGTAGTTGTGGAGCTTATAAACTAAGCATACACCAAGGACAGGAGCTGAGGAAAATTGGGTAGGAGGGGCAGAATCCCAAGGGAGATTGCAATTTCCAGAGTAGCAGGCAAAACTAGATACCACAACATTTACCTTCAGAATAATGGCCACTTACTATGACACTCAGGTTCACAATTAAAAAATAAGCATTAAAAAAAAAAGGGAGTCTGGTGGTAGCACAGCGGGTTAAGCGCACTTGGCAAGAAGCACAAGGACCAGCACAGGGATCCTGGTTCAAGGCCCCAGCTCCCCACCTGCAGGGGAGTCGCTTCACAGTCAGTGAAGCAGGTCTGCAGGTGTCTATCTTTCTCTCCCCCTCTCTGTCTTCCCCTCCTCTCTCCATTTCTCTCTGTCCTAACAATGATGACATCAATAACAACAACAATAACTATAACAACAATAAAAAAGGGCAACAAAAGGGAAAATAAATTAATTTTTAAAAAACTACTGTTAAAAAAAAAGCATTCAGTCAACTCTGACATATCGCCTTTGAACCAGTCGGGCCCATTGTTCACATTTTGTACTAACGTGTCTTTCTAGAATCTGCTCCCTTCTTTGCCTTGCAATTTTCTTTAGTAGTTATTACCATTTTGTTGATTCAGCAGCCCATTTTCGCCCCTATTTTTTATGTAACTTATTAACACACTTGTTGTATTAGTTTTTTTTATTTTTGTTATTTCATTTATTTTCCTTTTGTTGCCCTTGTTGTCTTTTTATTGTTGCTGCTGTTGTTATTGATGTCATCATTGTTGGATAGGACAGAGAGAAATGGAAAGAGGAGGGGAAGACAGAGGGGGAGAGAAAGATAGACACCTGCAGACTTGCTTCACCACTTGTGAAGCGACTCCCCCGCAGGTGGGAAGCCGGGGGCTCAAACTGGGATCCTTAAGCCTGTCCTTGCGCTTTGTGCCACATGCACTTAACCCGCTGTGCTACCGCCTGACTCCCATTGTGTTAGTTTTTTTTGTTTGTTTGTTTGTTTTTTAAATATTTATTTATTCCCTTTTGTTGCCCTTGTTGTTTTATTGTTGTAGTTATTATTGTTGTCGTTGTTGGATAGGACAGAGAGAAATGGAGAGAGGAGGGGAAGACAGAGAGGAGGAGAGAAAGACAGACACCTGCAGACCTGCTTCACCGCCTGTGAAGCGACTCCCCTGCAGGTGGGGAGCCGAGGTTGGAACCGGGATCCTTATGATGGTCCTTGTGCTTCTTGCCAAGTGCGCTTAACCCGCTGCGCTACAGCCAGACTCCCCCATTGTATTAGTTTTTAATGTAAGAACCTTTCTAGTTGTATCTTAGCAGAAAACTTCACTTGTACCATAACAATATCAGTATACAACAACAAAAATTTGTTCCAGAAAATAGAAATCCAGGCAAAGCTGCCTTCCCTCAGAGGAAAGTAGAGAGTTTTGCTTGGCTCTGGCTTATGGTGATGCTCTGGTTTATAGTGGTGCTGGGGATCAAACCTGGTACATTTAATGTGTCACGCATAAGAGTTTCATAACCATTATGCCATCAGCCCAGCTCCAGAAAGTAGAAATCCAGAGACAAGGCACAGCAGAGTAAAAGTGTTAGGGGATTCCTTCCTGATTCTTCCAGCTCTGGTGCTTCCCATCAATCCCTGACAGTGCTTGCCATATTTCCTACTGCTCCCTTGCCCCCCCTTTTTAAGATTTTATTTATTTATGAGAGAGAGAGAGAGAGAGATCCAAAGCATTTCTCTGGTGCATGTGATACCAGAGATCAAACTTAGGGCCTCATGCTTGAGAGTCCAACTCTATCCACTATGCCACCTCCTGGGCTGCTTGGCATATATTCCCATTGCTCTAGTCTTTTGGCCATAGTTACATGACTTTCTCATCATCTCTGTGTATCTGGATCTCCTCTTCTTTTTCTTTTTACCAGAGTACTAATCAGCTCTGGCTTATGGTGGTATTGGGGGGGGGGGGGTTTGAACCTGGGACTTTGGAGCCTTAGACTTTAGAGTCTCTTTGCATAACCATTATGCTATCTACCCCCAATCTGGATCTCTTCTTTATAAAGACAACAGTCAGACTAAAGTAGGGCCCACCCTAATTTGATGATTTCTACAAAAACTATATTTCCTAATGAGATCATATTCACAGGTGATGGAGTAAAGACTTCAACACAATTTTCAGAGGAACACAGCTCAGCCCACAACAATGAGCATTCATTTGGAGAAAGTCAAGATAATTTAAATGATAAATAGAATTTGGCCAATAAAAAGTGCTTAATAAAAAGCTAAAGTCTCTGAGTGATGAAAAATTCTAATTGTATATGAATTAGCACTTTCAGTGATACAGTACTGTTTAATATATTAAATCCCTTTTTTTTAAAGAAATCTTTCCTGCTTTTCTGAACAATCCAGTGAACAGAATGCCCCACAAGATTGGATTTGTCGTTGTCAGCTCATCTGGACATGAGGATGGCTTCAGTGCCCGGGAATTAATGATCCACGCACCAACTGTCAGTGGGTGGAGGTCTCCAAGGTGGGTTGGCCAAGGGACAGGGCTGGAGCAGTGGCTTTAGGGAGCACATGGATTCCTTGTATTTTAAGCTCTTGATCTGACTGTAACTCAGATATTGAGACTCAAAATGGTCAGAATATTATCTGTCTCTTTTCATGATGAATTTTTTCCTTCTGTCTATGCTTTTGAAGAAGACGTTGGCCTCTTCTAACAACCCAAACTGATTTATAAAATGTAAAGATATAGACAATACAAGAAGGAAAATGATCTCTATAGTTTTACCATACCCCTATTTCAGCCTGGATCTCATCTGTACTTAGTGCAGGAGGTTTTAAAGCTATGGGCTGATGAGCCTCCCAAGTAAGTGTAGATAAGAAGGAGCCAGGAGGTGGGGGTATGGATCGACATGCCAACACCCATGTCCAGTAGGGAAGCAGATACAGAAACCAGACTTTCCACCTTCTGCACCCCATAAAGAATTTTGGCCCTTACTCCCAGGGATAAATGTTAGGGGAATATGACTAGAAATCTCTGAACTCCAATTCCATCAGGACCTGGAGAGAGAAGAGGGGAATAAAAAGGGGGAGGGAGGACACTCAGAAATAGTGTCCATAGGCAGGACCATAGGAAAAAATGGACAAAAATATATAAATATAGATAGATAGTTATAGAAATAATAGTCAACCTATATCTTGGGAGAACTAATGAAGTTTCTGAGGACACAGAATTCCGGTAGTGAGAAAGGTGGGAAATTACACCCCTGTTATCTTATAATGTAATATAATCACTATTGAATATTAATTCACTAAATCACTATTAAATCACTAATAAAAATTTTTTTTAAAAAAAGAAGGATCCTGGAATCTAGTCCAGACAAACTCAAGGCTGAATAGCAGGGAAAGAGCCCTGAGGTGGGAGGACTGGCTGTCATGGACACTTGACCAGGCACTATTCTAAGGGGCATGACTGAGTATGGTCAGAACCATGGAGTGGACATTACAACATGGAAATCAGTAGCTTTTCTCAGAGTCACCTAGGGACAGACCTATCCTAAGTGGAAGGAGAAGAGTGGAGAAAGCTGTTGTGGTGACAGAAGACTGCTCCTTGGGGAAGTGTGCTGAGGTCGTAAGGGGTGGCTAGTGAGAGATACAAAGCCAAGATTTTCTAGGTTATGTCTCTGTTTTCATGTCATAGGTGTAGTGGAAAGAAAAATGGGATCAGGCTGACTCTAGTGAGTAGAGGCTGACAGCAACTCAGAAAAGACCCCTGTGTCCTCAGTGCAGAGTGGCCAGTTGTGGTCAGCAGGTAGAAGTGTGTGAGCTAGTGGGAACTGAGCCAGGAGCAAAGACCTCTCCTGTCTGTCACATCCTCCAATATGCTTTCTGTGCCAGGTGATCCCACACCTGCTGTTCTTCTGAGCCAGTGTCTGCTCAGGAGACATTCAACACAGGCCATGACTACTGTCATGTCCTTAAGGTTGTGCTGTGCAGCCTTCCTGTGTTCATATGTGAGGGCTAAGCAGACTCTGTGGTTTTGATTGTCTCCCACAGAAGTTCTTAATATGTTGTGTCACTTGGAGCAGAATCAGATGTTCCAGTAGTATAGAAAGTGGTAGACTTCTCGGGGGCCAGCAGGTTAAGCACACATTGCGCAAAGAGCATGGATGGGCATAAGGATCCCAGTTTGAGCCCCCCGGCTCCCCACCTGCGGGGGTTCGCTTCACAAGCAGTGAAGCAGGTCTGTAGGTGTCTTTCTCTCCCCCTCTCTGTCTTCCCCTCCTCTCTCCATTACTCTCTGTCCTATCCAACAACAATGACAGCAATAACAACAATAATAACAACAACAAGAGCAATAAAAGGGGGAAAAAATAGCCTCCAGGAGCAGTGGATTCATACCAAGCCCCAGCAATAACCCGGGAGACAAAAAAAAAAAAAAGTGGTAGATTTCTCCAGAAATTTCATTAAATACTGATTGTTGCTGTAACTCAACCTAAGATTCTCTTAGTGAATAGTTTTCCAAAAGTGTGAGTGAATAGTTTTCCAAAAGTGTGTACGTTCCTGTGGGTATTTTTAATTGGCTTCCCCATGCCTGAGGCTCCAGAGTCCCAGGTTCAGTCCTCCACAGCACCATAAATCAGAGCTGAGCAATGCTCTGGGCAAGGGGGAGGGGGGAGATTGAATTATTGTCTTATAATGAATTTCAGATTTCATTTCTAACCATTTACTAGATGCCAGAAATATGCCACATTGGGAAGGAGGCAAATCAAGTCAAATCTTAGCACCAAATTTCAACTCTGGACCATGAAAAACTGAAAGGGGCAGGAACAGTGTTACCTTGTGTCAGGACTTGCAGCCATGGATACCAGGTGCTTAGTCATCCCTGTTACTTGGAAGAGCAGGCATTGACTTCTAGAAAGCCATAGTCAGTGGTAATCATGTAGAAGAAGCAAAAATGTGTTTCATTTCAGGTTCTGCCAGTTTCCACAAGAAATTGTTCTTCAAATGGTGGAGAGATGTCGAATAAGAAAGCTACAGTTACTTGCTCACCAATATATGATTTCAAGTAAAATTGAGTTCTACATTAGTGAAAGCCTGCCTGAGTATTTTGTACCATATCAAGCAGAGCGGTTTCGAAGACTTGGGTGAGAAGGAAATTTAAAATTTATAATGTTAACTTCTATCCTAAGTAATCCTCCTTCAAAGAAATTTTAAACGAATGAGTTGCCCCCTACTCTTATTGCTATGTTACATACTTGTATTTATTCAGAATTACAGTTTCCTAACCCCTGCTCTGTATTGCCTATGCCTCATGCTAATTCACAGTGTTGTCACTGTCACCCATTATATTCAACTTTTGTAATGAATACTAATTAGAATATGGCTTCGAGGATTTTTTCCATAGGTTTTTGTTTCACTGTAGACCTAACTTTCTTTTACAATGTGTGGGCTCATTAGGAGCTAAGGACAGATTTATTGAAAAGCACATTTTCACATCAAGATGATTCTTGGGGCCAGGCAGTAGTGCAGCGGGTTAAGTGCACATGGCACAAAGCACAAGGACAGGCGTAAGGATCCCAGTTCGAACCCCCAGTTCCCAATCCTTAGGGGGGTCTCTTCACAAGTGGAAAAGCAGTCTACAGGTGTCTTTCTCTCCCCCACTGTCCCCACTGTCTTCCCGTCCTTTCTAGATTTCTCTCTGTCCTATCCAATAACAATGGTAGCAATAACAATAATAATAATAACAACAGTGATAAATAACAAGGGGAACAAAAGAGAAAAAATAGCCTCCAGGAGCAGTGGATTTGTAGTGCAGGCACCGAGCCCCACCAATAACCCTGGAGGCAAAAAAAAAAAAAAATATATATATATATATATATATGATTTAAAAAAAATTTTTTTTGCATTATCTTTACTTACTGGATAGAGACAAATCAAGAGGGAAGGGGGTGATAGAGAGGGAGAGAGACAGAGAGACACCTGCAGCACTGTTTCACCACTTGGAAAGCATTCCCCCTGCAGGTGGGGACCAGGGGCTCGAACCTGGGTCCTTGAGCACTATAATTTGTGCACTCAACCAGGTGCACCACCACCCGGCCCCTTAAAAGATGATTCTTGAGTTGTTGTTGTTGTTTTTTTTTTTTTTTTTTTTTTGTCTTTCAGGTATGTCTCTCTCTCTGACAATGAAAAGACTGGTTGCAAAGCTCGGGAACTAAAGTCAGTTTATGTGGATGCAGTAGGACAGTTTCTTAAGCTGATTTTTCACCAAAACCATGCCAATAAATACAACATATATAACCAGGTGAGACACACATCTTCACCATCTTCCCACTTCGTTGTGGGATCATGTCATGTTGTATCTTTTCAGGAAAGTGTGTTCAGAATCTCCTGAGGTGGTATTTTTCTTTTTATAATTTCATTCTTTTTATTTTTTAAAGATTTTATTTATTTATTTATTTATTTATGACAGATTTATTAATGAGAAAGATAGGAGAGAGAGAAAGAACCAGACATCACTGGTACTTGTGCTGCCAGGGATTGAACTTGGGACCTCCTGCTTGAGAATCCAATGCTTTATCCTGCGCCACCTCCTGGACCACAATAATTTCATTCTTTTTTATATGATAGTTTTTTATCTTTATTTGCTTAGTTATTATTGAATAGACACAGAGAAATTGAAAGGGAAGGGGAGATAGAGAGGAAAAAAGACAAGAGAGACAACTGCAGTCCTGCTTCACTACTTGTGAAGCTTTGCAGGTGGATATCAGGGGCTTGAACCTGGCTCCTTGTGTACTATAACGTGTGCACTTAACCAGGTGTGCCACCACCTGGCCCCTGAGGTGGTATTCTTCATTGATGAATTCTGTGATCATCTGTATATGCTATTCTATCAGGAGCTAGCCCTGGACAATAAAGTAAAATAGGATACGTTTTCCTTCCTCTGTCCTGCCTGCACAGCCTTCAGTAACATCTCCATGTTCATAGCTCATCTGAGGGATCCTCAAGGAAGGGGGTGAGGGGAGAATAAGTCCTCCCCTGTGGGAAAAGTCACTGATTTAGACTGAACTATGTTAATTTAAATTCTTACTTCATTATCTAATTTAATAACATAACTGTGACCCCATACTTAGTCATGAGTAGATGATCAAATTGGATCAGAGTGAGGCTATGAAAGCTTGGGAGAATTTTCAGCTATTACTGTTTTAACATCCTTGGACATTAAAATGACTAGTTGACTCTGTTAGAATATTAATTTATGTGACTTACAAAAATTAGTAATGACTACCATTAACATAGTTATATAGTTTAAATTATCATTAACTTTAGCATAATATTTCATAATTAATACATTCTCCCCTTTGATAATAGTATAGATCAAAAATTGGTCATAAAGAGATCAGGGCATCTTAAACATTTGACAATTTCTGTTTAAACTCTTAGGTTGCTCTGGTTGCAATAAATATCATCGGAGACCCTGTCGATTTTGGTGATGAAAGCAATACTGTAAGTTTGTGTAGTTTAAATTCTTTTTTTTGAAATTATTTATTATTAATAAAAGAGAGAGGAGGTGAGAGAGAGAACCAGAGTATAACTCTGGCACATATGATACCAAAGACTGAACTCAGGACCTCAAGCTATACAGTTAAGTGCCTTATCCACTATGCCATCTCTTATGCCACTCTTCTTTATTTCTTAAGATTTATTTTATTGAGCCTACCAGACTGCTCATATAGGAGAGTACTTGCTTTGCCACGTGCTCAGCCCAAGTTTGAGTTACATCTTGAACACACTAGAGGAAGAGTCAGTGGTGTGGTATCTTCCCTTTTCTCCCTCTCTCTCTTTCTCTGAAAAAAAAAGAAATGGTATTACTTTTTACTAGCAGGGTTATTGCTATACTTCAGTGCTTGCACAACTCTACTGTTACCAGTAGCCATTTTTTATGTGAGAGACAGGGAGAGTGGAGTGGGAGAGAGAGATCAAAAGAAGACACCTATAGCACTGCACTACTACCCATGAAGCTGTCCCCCTGTAGGTGGGGGTAGAAGGCTGGAGCACCAGTGCTCAAGCATGATAAATATGCTTTCTACAGGTGAGCCACCACCTGGTCCCATCTCCTCCCCAATCTCTCTTTATCTGAAAAAGCTTTTAGCTGATAAAGCTCCATGATGACCAAAAGAAAAAACTTTATTATATTTATTTCATATGAAGTAGAGAGTGAATTTCACATGAAAGAAAGAAACCAACCTTATACATGCAGTACAGAGAATCAGACTGGGAATCCCAGGCATGTGAGTCCTGCACTCTTAACAGTTGTGCTATTTTCCCAACCATGAGAAGTTTAATTTCTAAGTAAGAGATTTTTTTTTTTTCTGATAGGAGGCAGCAATTTATTTTTGTCACAGACAGTATCATCTTAAAATGAAGGAAAAAAATATATGTATATACATATCATACATACATATATATATTATGTCTTACCCTGTATGTGGCCCACATCTGAGCCTCAGCACCACATAAGCAGTACTATGACACTGCAGAAAACTCCAATGCTGTGACATTTCTCCCATTGTCACTCTGTCTGAATGAAAAAGCAGCCCAAGGGGCCAAGTGATGGCACACCTGGTTAAGCTCATATTGCGGTGTACAAGGTTGCCAGTTCAAGCTCCTGGTCCCCACCTACAGGGGAAAAAGCTCCACTAGTATTGGAGCAGGGCTGCAGGTGTCTCTCTTTCTCTTTCTCTTTCCCTTTCTGTCTTCCCCACCCCTCTCAATTACTCTCTGTCTCTATCCAATAATAAATAAACAAACAAACATTTAAAAAGAGTTATTAAAAAAAAAAAAAAAAGCATCCCAGAGTGGTGAGAAGTACATGCACAAGGCTCCAGCTTCTCAAACAAACGAATTCTGGGGGGGGGGGGGGGGGTTTGCACCAGGTTAAGTGCATATAGTATGAAGTGCAAGGACAGGCACAAGGATCCTAGTTCGAGCCCCTGGCTCCCCACCTGTAGGGGAGAACACAAGTCTACAGGTGTCTTTCTCTCCGCCTCTCCATCTCCCCCCCTCCCCTCTCAATTTCTTTCTGTCCTATCCAATAAAATAGAAAAAAAAAAAAAAATGGCCTCCAGGAGCAGTGGATTTGTAGTGCAGGCACCAAGCCCCAGCAATAACCCTAGAGGCAAAAAAAAAGAAATTCTTTGTAAATTCACTAGTGGGTAACTATTAGGAATTTTCAGCAGATACAGTATATTAAACTTTCTCTTACTCAAGAATTTTAGCTATCTCTTCAAAAGACTAGGATCTTGAAGTTTGCTCATACCTTAATGTCAAGTCATTTCCATTTATAAGATTTATTTATTTCATATGAGATTGAGAGACTGTTTCACATGAGGGAAAATGAGAAACCACTCCTGTACATTCAGTACCAGGTATAAAACCTACACTCTGTTTTATACTCGGCCATTTGATTATTTTCCAGCCACTGTGATCTTTTCATTAAGCGTTTTTGATGTTACTTTTTTCTTCTCTGAGATACTAAGTACAATTCTTGCTCCCAAGACCTCTAGAGAGAAGTTAATCGATCACTATCTGGGACACAACACAGAGGACCCAGCTCTGGAAGGAACATGTACTGGGTAAGAGGACTGCTCAGCCAACAGAAAACACAGACTTCCTTAGAATCATCAAAATGTGAATCATCTAGTATATTCTGCATTTGAGGGCCTCTAAAATCACTTTAGAGCTGGATAAGCCACTGATTGGATTGTTTTAAACATACTTAAAGATTAAGGTCACCTTTATTTAGCACCTCTTCAAACTTGTTTATTTCTATATAGTCTAGTATTACTAATAACTTCCTAATATATATCTTTTTAAAAGTTTTATCAGCCATTCTTCTTTTAATTAGTGATTTATTTATTTATTTACTTTATTTATTTATTTATTTATTTTGCCTCCAGGGTTATCAATGGGGCTCGGTACCTGCACTATGAATCCATTGCTCCTGGAGGCCATTTTTCCCATTTTTGTTGCCCTTGTTGTTGTTATTGTTATTGTTGTTATTGCTGTTGTTGTTGGATAAAACTGAGAGAAATTGAGAGAGATGGGGAAGACAGAGAAGGGGAGAGAAAGATAGACACCTGCAGACCTGCTTCACCAGTTGTGAAGCGACCCCTCCCTACAGGTGGGGAGCCAAACTGGGATCCTTAACACCAGTCTTTGCGATTCATGCCATGTGCTCTTAACCTGCTGCACTACCACCCAGCCACCAGTTAGTGATTTAATAACAGTCAACAGGATTGTGGGATAAGAGGGATACAACTCCACACAATTCCCACCACCAGAGTTTCACATCCCACCCTCCATTGGAAGTTTCCCTAGTCTTTATTCCTTTGGGAATGTGCAACAAAGATCTTTATGGGGTGCAGAAGGTGGGAGGTCTGCCATTCTTCAATACTTGACAAGCTCATAAGTGAATTTTTTTTAATTTTATTTTATTTATTTCCTTTTGTTGCCCTTGTTTTATTGTTGTAGTTATTATTGATGTCATTGTTTTTGGATAGGACAGAGAGAAATGGAGAGAGGAGGGGAAGGCAGAGAGAGGGAGAGAAAGATAGACACCCACAGACTTGCTTCACCGCTTGTAAAGCAACTCCCCTGCAGATGGGGAGCTGGGAGCTTGAATTGGAATCCTTATGCTGGTCCTTGCACTTTGCGCCCATGTGTGCTTAACCCGCTGTGCTACCACCCAACTGCCATAAGTGAATTTTTAAAAGGACTGGGACTATATCTTGGATGGAGCTTGAAGTCAGAAACAAGGATGACTGTGGAATGATCTCACTCATAGACAGAAGTTGAAAAACAAGATCAGAAGAAAAAACACTAAGCAGAACTTGCACTGGAGTTGGTGTATTGCACCAAAGTAAAAGACTCTGGGGTGAGCTGGGGGGAAAGTTCAGGTCCTGGAACATGATGGCAGAGGAGGACCTAGTGGGAGTTGTATTGTTATGTGGAAACCTGGGAAATGTTATGCATGTACAAACTAGGATTGGGGCTAGCAGATAGCATAGTGGTTATGCAAAAGATTTTAGTGTTGAAGGTTCCAAGGTCCCAGATTCAGTTTCTACCAGTACCACTATGAGCTAGAGCTGAGTTGTGCTCTAGTAGTCAAAGGCTGGGGAAGCAGCATAATGGTTATGCAATTAGCTTTCATGCCTGAGGTTCTGAGTACCTAGGTTCAATCCCCAGTACCACCATAAGCCAGAGATAAGAAGTGCTCTGGTAATAATAAAAAATAAAAAATCATTTTATCCACTGCACCAGCTCCCAGACTGTAACAGTTTTTTTTTTTTTAATTTTGTGTGAGAGATGAAAGAGAGGGAGATAGCCAGACATCATTCTGGTTCATGTGCTGCTAGGGATCAAACTTGGAAGCTTATGCTTGAGGGTCCAATACTTTATCCACCATACCACCTGCTGTACCAGTGATCACTTATATTTTTAACACATATTTTATATTTATTGTTTTATATTCTTCAGGTAAAGACAGAGAGGTAGAGAGGAGGAAAACACCAAAACTTCTGAATCGAGGCCAGATTCAATCCTGGGCCTGTGCACATGCCCAAGCAGCGCACTATCCGAGTGACCTATTTTCTGTTTTCATAGAAGTTTGGAATTTGTCCACAGTTCTTGGTGTCATTTTGACTACATACAGTTGAGACTGCTGACGCCAAGTAATTGATACCTAAACTGACTCACAGAATTGGTATAGTCTCTGCTGTCATCTAGAAACCAAGTATGGTGCCAAGTATGGCTGGTTGAGAGAGCCATCCTCTGCAGGTCTACTCTACAAGGCTCAGAGATTCCAGAATACAGTTTAATTTATAGTAAAGAGCATAAAATTCAGAATCAGAGACTACTTTCACAAAAATTATGGGTCTAAAGCCCATTATCAGTTTCTCTGAGACTTTGTTTTTCAGGCAGAGAGTGCTCTCAAATTGGGGTGTTGGGGATAGAGAGGGACACTCTTAGCTGGGTCTCTTGAGTACAGAGCTTCGTAGTGTCACATAGATTAAAACTGGTTCTAAAATGTTTGCTTCTTTCCTTTAGGAAGTCTGACTATATTTCTCCGCTAGATGATTTGGCTTTTGACATGTACCAAGATCCAGAAGTTGCACAGATTATCCGAAAATTAGATGAAAGAAAACGTGAAGCTGTCCAAAAAGAGCGCTATGATTATGCCAAGAAACTAAAACAAGCTATTGCTGACTTGCAGAAGGTATTGCTTCTGGAGGATGTGGCTCCTCTGTGCCTGTGATAGGTTTCAGTATAATTCATATGCTATACCTTAACCCAAATGAACAAGTTACTAAAAGCCATGGAAGTTCATGCGCGCTCACAGATTAACCAAAATGAAAATGAACATCTAAATAGTCCTTTAAAATAAAGTATGTAGGGGCCGGATGATGGCGCGCCTTGTTGAGTACACGTTATAATGTACAAGGACCTGGGTTCAAGCCCCCAGTCTCCACCTACAGGGGGAAAGCTTTGCAAGTGGTGAAGCAGTGCTGCAGTTGTCTCTCTTTCTACCCCTCCCATCTCTATTTCTTGCACTCTCTATCCAATAAATAAATAAAGATAATTTTAAAAAATGTTTCTTTAAAAATTTAAGTGTGTACTGCCACCTCTCCAGACTGCAGTCAGACATTATCACCAGATATTGTGTTGCTCTTATAAAATGGTAGAGAAACACAAATATTACCCTAAACTTACAGACTTTCTAGGTGCTGGTCAACAAGAAGCACCCCAAACTTTATAGGTGGGTGGGGTTTGTCTTTAGTTGTCCTATTGTCCCTTCTCCCCCCAGGATATATTGGTGGTCATTGTCACTGATGCTTAAACACTACTTTGAAAGTTATCTCTGTATTTGATATCAGTTGATCCACAGTTGAAACTGAAAGTACAACTCATGCTTCAGGTTGGTGAGCGTCTTGGGAGGTACGAGGTGGAGAAGCGCTGTGCTGTGGAGAAGGAGGACTATGACCTGGCCAAAGAGAAAAAACAGCAGATGGAGCAGTACCGAGCCAAGGTGTACGAGCAGCTGCAGCTGCATGACCTTGTGGATGCTGAACTGGTAGGTGTAGGCACAGCAGAGGGTCACGGGGTAGCAGGTACAGGGACAGTCTCTGAGGGAGTCTAGTCTTCACAGAAGTGAGCATCTTCTGTGAGTTTTTGATGGTGCAGTCATCTTACTATAGGTCACTTCAAGTCCTACATGCCTCCCAGATAGATTCCTCCCAAGATAAATATCCACAGTAGTGGAACTGGGTGGTAACAGCTGGTTGAGTACATACATTACCATGTGTGTGTGTGTAGGTAGATAGATAGATAGATAGATAGATAGATAGATAGATAGATAAGAAATAGATATAGATATATCCACCGTAGTGGTAAAGAGAATTGACAAGGTGGAACTTCCACAGCTTCTTCCCCATGTCACTTCAGTTCTCCACATGGAGCTCTCCACATGGACTCTCTCAGGAGTCTTGAGCAAGCCTTCAGTGCTGCAACTTGTGGGGTCTGAGGGATAGCTCACCAGATAGGACCCCTGCCTTGCAATGTATATAGCCCTCATTCCAGTACCAGCACTACATGGGAGTATGGTCTGGAACCATGATGTCTCTACCTTTCTTTAACTACCTGAATGAAAAAGCAACCCAGGAGCATTGGATTTATACATGTGTGAAGCCATGGTTCAGCAAAGAAAAATAATCAACAGCATGTAGAGTGTGTACCTTGTGAGGTACTCTGCTTTGCCCCTTAGGCCCTATCCAGGCAGGAGGTGTGTGTGGCACATTGAAGTAGAAACTGAGGCCTTGGACCACACAGAATGTGGTTGAAAGAGCAAACACGGAGCTGTGCAGTCCTGCCATTCTAGTTGTGTGAACTCAAGCCAATTCCTTAGCTGGACTATGGCTCCATTCCCCATCTTGTTTATAGGAGGTAAGAGAGTGAACATTCAATGAACATCTGTACCTTCCCCATATGTAGTCAATGCTGAATCTGTTCAGTGAAACCTGAAAACCACAAACAGCTTGATTTTGCAAGCCCAGAAGAATCAACAGTGCTAAGTTTTAAACACAGATCTCTTTGAGTCCCACCTATATATCTGTTCCCCAACATGCCACGCCACTTTCCCTGGCACATGCTCCTGGGCATGCTTCCAGTGGTAATGACCTCCTGTACTAGGCTCTATTTCACTGGGGTTTCAGTGTATATATCCCTTAGGTAGGTCAGACAGTGACTGTCAGATGTGGAAGGAACATCTTCAGGTTCTGTTATCACCTTGCCTTTCTGAGCTATTGTCAACTTAAAGGGAACAGCGGAGTAATGATGTATGGCAGTGACACTGAGAACTACACATCCTGTTTTCCCTCAGATTCGAAGGCCTTTTGACTTGCCCCTGCAGCCTCTTGTCCACTCTGGCAGCCCCCATCGCCCACAGCCTATGCTAACACTACCACCACAAGAAGAGAGGGTGACAGAAAAGCGATTTGCAGACCTTGTCCTTCAGGAAAAGCCTTCAGCACACCCCCAAGATGTATTTCCACATCCTGCCACAGCAGAACGGCCACTGCCTGCCACAGACCCCCACCTCAAGACCATGGTAGGTCACTTGGTTCCAGACTTGGATGCAATTTATTGAGAGCATATCTGGTCAGGACACCGATGCTGTCACAGGTGCTGACCCAACATTGGAAAGACATCACTGTGCAGAAGAACTTGACACTCTCCTGCACTGAATCTCAGAGGAGGGACATAAATATTGAAGAATAAAGTCTAGTACCCTAGTCTGTCCTCACCATCAGGCCTGTCAGGACTCCCCCAGCTGAGTCTCTGTAAGACTCTGTAAGCATTTTTCTCACTGTAAGACTGAACAGCTATCCACTTGCAATGTTGTCTTCAAAGCTAAACAAGGACTTGTAAGAAAATATATGACATGGGGGCCTGGTGGTAGTGCACACATATTGTCAAGTGCAAGGACCCAGGTTCAAGCCCCTGCTCCCAACATAACCAGGTGAGCCACCTGCAGTGAAGCAGGTCTACAAGTTTCTTTCTGTCTCCCCCTCCTCTCAATTTCTCTCTGTCCTACCTATTAAAAATAGGAAAAAAAATAAATATATGAAATAAAATACATAACATGAAGTAACCTCAGTAGAATGGCAGTACCAGTCTGTGTATTGCTGTTCTACCTGTCAGGAGTGTATGTTGTAAAAGAAACCCTATTCAAACTAAACTCCCATTAGTATTATTTAACCAGAAATTTAGCTTCAGGATAAGTATGATCCAGAAGCTAAGCAGTATCATCAGATCCCTCATCTCCTCCTATCCTCCACCTCTACTTTCTGGATCCATGTCAACCCAAATCTGGCCACTGCCACATGACTTTCTTTTTTCTTTTTTACAATGGACAATAAATACAGTAGTTTATACATGCTTAACATTTCCACAAAACAATACAACCCCTAGCCACATGACTTGCAACTTTAAGTCTGTACAGTATGCCCTCCTGGGGTGGGGGTGGGGGGTGGAGGGAGAATATGTCCCATTCTAAACAAGAATCCTCAAGTTTGCCCAAATTATACCTTCCATCACACACCTACCCCTAAAGGCAATGACTGGGCCAAAGGTGGCCTATGCAATAGTTGAGATGTCTGGGTGCCCCTTGCATCTTCTGCTAGTGTTCGTGTTAAATGACCAATGCTATGATGCCTAGCAATCTGACTCAGGCTCCCATGCATGCCTGTGAGTGTCACATCATCTCTACCAGTAATATCTTATTACTTTATTAAGTGTGTATAAACAGCTACACTTTTCACTGGCTAAGTGACAGCCTGCTAAGTGACAGTGAGTCAGGGAGTATGCTTTCTGTTCTCACTCGATTACTCAGAAAGCTTCTGCCTGTATATTTAATTATCTCCCCTCGAAGACAGAGGCCCATGCTTTCTGCTGTTCCACACAGACACCATGAACAGTCGCTGATGTGACTGATGTGAATTATGTGCTCAGCCAGTATCTCTTGAAGTCACAGGTGAATGTGCCAGGCAGATCCATCCAGAGACTAAGTGAGCTCTGCAGAAAAGTTGCCTTCTAGAGTTTTCACTTTGGCTGCCTATTCTGCATATAAGTCCCCTGGGTTATGAATACATATAAAATCAGGCTTAACCCTTTTGGGCCATCAGTCATGATGTATTTTTCTTTTTTGTTAACAATACACTAAGTTTTTAAATATTTATTTGATAGAACAGAGAAATTGAAAAGAGATAGGAAATAAAGAGAGAAAGATGAGAGCCAGACGGTGGCACACCTAGTTAAATGCACACATTACCATGTGCAAGGATCCAGGTTTGAGCCCCTGCTCCCCACCTACAGAACAGTGAAGTAGGTCCACAAGTTTCTCTCTTTCTCTCTCCATCTCTGTCTCTCCTTCCCCATTCAATTTATTTATCTATTTGTCTTTATTGGGGGATTAATGGTTTATAGTTGACAGTAAAATACAATAGTTTGTACATGCATAACATTTCCTAGTTTTCCACATAACAATACAACCACCACTAGGTCCTCCCCCCATTCAATTTATATCTGCCTATCTAATAAAAATAGGAAGAGAGAGAGGCAATGAGAAAGAGACACTTGTATTACTGCTTCACCACTTGTGAAACTTCCCCCTGCAGATGGAGATAAGGGGCTTGAACCCAGGACCTTATCATGGTAATATGTATACTTAACCTGGTGTGCCACCACCTAGCCCTGATGACATATTTTTCTATGACTTTTCTAACAACCCAGTAAGATTGCTAGTGATAAATACTAATTGAAGCCAAATATACCCTACTTTTTTTTTTTTTTACTTTTTACTCAGGCTGTAATGTTTAGAAAGGAAATAACAACCCTGATCTATTTTTTTCAATTACATTCTATTTGTTATATATTTTATTCTAATCTGACAGTACTGCTATTTAGCAAAAACATGGTTCTTACCAAGTAAGTTCAGAGCAGTATGCCTGCAGTTGAGCACAGTGCCCCTGATGGGAGAGTCCAAGGAAATGCTGCAGCTGTTTTTTTCTTTCCTGCAGCCAGAGTCCTTGCCTTATGATGAACGGCCACTTCCTGCCACTCGCAAGCAACCCTCAGCAGCAACTGTGGAGCCAGAAAGGAGTGACACTGATGTGAGTGAGGCTCCCAGAGGTCCTGCAGGTGAACCCGAGCCCCTAACAGAGAAAATCTGGAGAGAAGCAGGCTCTTCCATTGAAGTGCTAGGCGAGACATTGGTGAGAAATGACAGTTAACATCTGTGTCTTTCTATACTGGGGCGGGAAGGAAACAAGAAAAGCTCCAGTGTTGGGCTATAATGGTGTTGGTCAGTGTACCTTTATATGCATGTGTTGAAAACCAGATCACAGTTCAGCTCTGGCTTATGTTGTTGTTGAGGATTAAACTGTGACTTTGGAACCTGAGGCATGAAAGTATTTGCATAACCATTATGCTATTCACTGGCCCCTGTCATGTTTTTTTTCCTTCTTATTCAATTGAAAAGTCTTTTGGTAATTACTAATTAGAGGAACCAAAAGAAATATGCTGGAATTTAAGAGATTGTTAGTATTCATAAGATGGTGTTTCTTTCTGGTATTCCCAATAGTAGTAATGAAAATCAGTATCTTCTGTGCACTCGAGCTAACTCTAGTAAAAAACAATGCAAAACAAAGATGCAAATATCTCCTTAGTAAAATGAGTCCTGTTGGTTTGTTGTCCCTAGTCCCCATCTTTGAGATATTTCCCTTGGTAGGTATTTCCTGTTTTAGCAGCTGTAAAATTTTTATATTAGAAAGTAAATTTTAATAAACATACACATTTATCCTGTCGAAGTTCTAACATCAGAAAAGATTTTCGTTTTCATTTTAAACAAATTCTCCAGTTGTATAGTGCTGGTGGGGGAAGGTGGAGTGATGTCATTAAAATTCTCACTCTAAAGGCAGAACACTGCTCTTTGGCAGGTTGCTGGGGCCTATTCTAGGACCTGGTCATACCGGGAAGATGCACTGCTTGCCTTGTATAAGCAGCTGATGGAAATGCCTGTTGGAACCCCAAAGGAAGACTTAAAGAGCGCTCTGAGAGCATCCATCTTTCTTATCAGGAGAGCCATCAGAGACATAGTTACCCCGGTGAGTCCACTCCTCCTCCAGGGAATCCAGTGTCTCTGATGCTGTGACATTCCTGAGATATCAGAGTGGCCTGACAGCCTGGTCATGGCATTGTTAGTGTCACTGGGAATTAAGGTTCTCTGGCAAGAAATAGAGTCCATGAAGAGTCTGAAGTTAGACCTTCCTGATTATTCTCTCTGGACTTGAATAGCCTCCGTTTTTTCCAGGCTCTTTGAAGCAGAACTGAGGCCACAGTCACCAGGTCCAATCAGTGTTTAGTGAGTGTTTTGTTTTATTTTTTTAATTTCTAATCTTTATTTATTTATTGGCTAGACATAGCCAGAAATTGGTAGGGAAGGGGGTGATAGAGAGGAAGAGAGACAGGCACCTGCCGTACTACTTCACCGCTTGTGAAGCATTCCCCCCTGTTGGTGGGGACCAGGACATTGGGTCCTTGCACACTGTAACATGTGCACTCAAGCAAATGCACCACCACCCAGCCCCAAGTATTTTATTTTTCATGGAACTAAGAAACTAGAAAATTACTATGAATTTTTCTAACACGTGAAAAGCCCATAAGAGAAAGCATTCTGTAATGGCCCCATTGTCTGTATTTGCACAGAAGCTTATCCAGTTACACCAGAGCACTAGATATTTGGCATCAAGGGAAAATGTGTGACACAGTAAAATAACCACATATAAATTCAGTATGCAAAGTGCTGTATTAAGAAAACAGTTTTCAACTTGCTGTTTTCAGCTATTAAGATAATATTCAATATAGTGGGCGTATTTATTATTTTCTAGTAAATTCCATTCTTACCTTTGAGAAAATTCAATTTTAATTGCTTACCTTTTTTTTTTTCTTTATCATTCTAGGTCTTCCAGGCTTCTTTGAAATTGTTGAAAATGATCATTACTCAGTATATTCCTAAACATAAACTGAGTAAAGCTGAAACAACTCACTGTGTGGAAAGAACTGTCCCTGTCTTGCTTACCAGAACTGGAGATTCTTCTGGTCGTCTCCGTATTATGGCTTCAAATTTTATTCAGGTATGAGCACCACTGTAAAATTTGAGATCACAGATAATAAACATTCCTACATATATTCAGCTTAATACCTTCAAGCTTCCATCTCTACTCAATAGCATAATAGATTGCCCTTAGAGATTGTACTTTCCTGCTGCTCTTAAAAGTAATTTTTGTCTGAGACATTAACTTTGATTAAAGTATACCTTTTGGGTTTTCTAGTGTTTCTCTTACTCAGCATGTGCTATTAATTTTTAATATATAAAAATGCACAGAATATTAAATGAACATAGGAAATTAAGGTAAAAGAAATAACAACTAGGGGAGTTGGGTGGTAGTGCAGTGGGTTAAGCAAGCGTACATGGCGCAAAGCGCAAGGACCAGCTTAAGGATCCCGGTTCGAGCCCCCGGCTCCCCACCAGCAGGGAAGTCGCTTCACAGATGGTGAAGCAGGTCTGCAGGTGTCTATCTTTCTCTCCCCTCTTTGTCTTTTCATCCTCTCTCCATTTCTCTCCGTCCTATCTAAAAATGATGACATCAATAAGAACAATAATAACTACAACAATGAAAAACAATAAGGGCAACAAAAGGGAAAATAAATATAAAAAAATTTTTAAAAGAAAGAAATAACAATTGTATAATTATCTTAACCTAAATATTTTCATTCTTGGAGCCAGGTGGTGGCACATCTGGTTAAGTGCACATATTACAGTGCACAAGTACCCAGGTTGGGCAAACGCTAGAAGAAGAAGTACCCAGGTTCAAGCCTCTGGTCCCCACCTGCAGGGGAAAAGCTTCGAAAGTGGTGAAGCAGGGCTGCAGGTGTCTGTCTCTTTCCCTCTCTATCTCCCCCCAATTTCTCTGTCTCTACCCAATAATAAAAAATTATTTTAAAAATTAAACTATAGGGAGTCGGGCTGTAGAGCAGCGGGTTAAGTGCAGGTGGCGCAAAGCACAGGGACCGGCATGAGGATCCCGGTTCGAGCCCCGGCTCCCCACCTGCAGAGGAGTCGCTTCACAGGCGGTGAAGCGGGTCTGCAGGTGTCTATCTTTCTCTCCTCCTCTCTGTCTTCCCCTCCTCTCTCCATTTCTCTCTGTCCTATCCAACAACGACAACAACAATAATAACTACAACAATAAAACAACAAGGGCAACAAAAGGGAATAAATAAATAAAATAAATATAAAAAATAAATAAATAAAAAATTAAACTATAAAAATAAATATTTTTATTCTTTCCTCCTCTAGGCTAGGTGTCATGGGAAATATTGAAATAGAAGTCAGTAAGTGGGGAGTCGGGCTGTAATGCATCGGGTTAAGTACAAGAGGCGCAAAGCACAAGGACAGGCATAAGGATCCCAGTTTGAACCCCTGGCTCCCCACCTGCAGGGTAGTTGCTTCACAGGTGGTGAAGCAGGTCTGCAGGTATCTGTCTTTCTCTCCCCCTCTCTGTCTTCCCCTCCTCTCTCCATGTCTTTCTGTCCTGTCCAACAATGATGTCAATAACAACAATAGTAACTACTACAATAACAATAAAACAACAAGGACAACGAAACAAAATAAGTAAATAAATTTAAAAAATGAAGTCAGTAAGTGAGGTTTTTGGTATATGGGTATACATACGGTTTGCAATGTTAAAATCCATTTTACTCTCTTTAAACTAGCTAATGAAAAACTAGTATAGGAATTCTTAAATGAAGTTCTATAGTTGGCTTCAGAAAGTATAAATTCCTAAAAAGCTTTTTTTTTTCTTATTAAAAATTTATTTATTTATTTATTTCCTTTTGTTGCCCTTATTGTTTTATTGTTGAAGTTATTATTGTTGTTATTGATGTCATTGTTGGATAGGACAGAGAGAAATGGAGAGAGGAGGGAAAGACAGAGAGGGGGAGAGAAAGATAGACACCTGCAGACCTGCTTCACCGCTTGTGAAGCGACTCCCCTGCCGGTGGGGAGCCGGGGGCTCGAACCGGAATCCTGATGCCGGTCCTTGTGCTTTGTGCCACATGCGCTTATCCCACTGCACTACCGCCGACTCCCCCTAAAAAGCTTTTAACAAAATTTTGTGAGTATGTATATCTTCCTTGGGAATCCAAAACCTTTATAGTTTCATTTTTTTGCCCCACCAGCATTATCACTGGGGCTCGGTGCCGGCACACAAATCCACTGCCTCCAGTTATCATTTTTTCCTTTTTTTATTTGATAGGACTGAGAAAAATTTAGAGGGAAGGAGAGATAGGGAGAGAGAAAGATAGATATCTGTAGACCTGCTTCACCTCTCATGAAGCATCCCCCCTGCAGGTGGGTAATGGGAGTTTGATCCCTAATCCTTACGCATGGTAACGTGTACTTAATTGGATGTGTCACTGCCCAGACCCACTTTTAGAGTTTCTCAAAAGGATCTTTTCCCAATCTAGAGAACCACTGATTGCATTTGGGTAAATAAACTTAAATTTTTAGGAAGTGAGTAAAGAAAAATAAATTTTATCATAAGCCACATAACATCTTAGTCAGTGACCACCCTCTATACAACCTGGGTATGTAGTCAACTGTGTCCTTTAGTTTTGTGTTCACAAAACAAAATTACCTGAGGATACTTTTGTCAGTGTCTCTGCTGTTGAGCAACACATGACTCTTAATACTAAGAAGAAAGTAAAAATAAGTTATATTCAAGTACAATAATATACTCCTTGTTGTAGAACCTGAACTGGAATTGGCGTATTGTAGCAAAGTAAAAGACTCTGGGGTGGGTGGGGGGGAAAATACAGATCCAAGAAGGATGACAGAGGTCCTAGTGGGGGTTGTATTGTTATATGGCAAACTTAGAAATGGTATGCATATACAAACTTTTGTATTTACTATTGAATGTAAAACATTAATTCCCCGATAAAGAAATTAAAATTTTTTAAAAAATAAATATATATGGAGTCAGGCTGTAGCGCAGCGGGTTAAGCGCAGGTGGCGCAAAGCACAAGGACCAGCATAAGGATCCCGGTTTGAACCCCGGCTCCCCACCTGCAGGGGAGTAGCTTCACAGGCGGTGAAGCAGGTCTGCAGGTGTCTATCTTTCTCTCCTCCTCTCTGTCTTCCCCTCCTCTCTCCATTTCTCTCTGTCCTATCCAACAACGATGACAACAACAATAATAACTACAACAATAAAACAAGGGCAACAAAAGGGGATAAATAAATTAAATAAATAAAAATTTAAATAAATAAATATAAATATATATATATATATATATTCCTTGTTAATATCACTTAAAATTTGCAATAGGAGTTGGGGAGGTAGCACAGCCAGTAGCATACCAAACCTGCATGCCTGAGGCCCCAGAAGTTCCAAGTTCAGTCCCCAGTACTGTCATAAACCAGAACTCAATAGCTTTCTGGTCTCAGTCCGCCACCCCCATCTTGCTTCATTAAAAATAATTTTTCAGGGAGTCAGTGGGTTAAGCGCAGGTGGCACAAAGCGCAAGAACCAGCGTAAGGATCCTGGTTCGAGCCCCCAGCTCCCCACCTGCAGGGGGTTTACTTCACAGGCGGTGAAGCAGGTCTGCAGGTGTCTATCTTTCTCTCCCCCTCTCTGTCTTCCCCTTATCTCTGCATTTCTCTGTCCTATTCAAGAACGATGACATCAACAACAACAATAAAAAATAAAAAACAAGGGCAACAAAAGGGAATAAACTAATAATAATAATTTGAGGAATAGGCCATATTTCAAATGATATATTAAAGTGAAATCATATCATTGTTTTATTTGTTTGTAAGTTATATTGGTGAATAGTAGTGCTGAAATCTCCTGTTTGAACTCACCATAGAGCAGTTTATTGCAGTTAAAATTCTCATTCTGCATCAACATCTCAACTAGTTGACTTTAACTGTATTGTATCTGCAGCATCTGTTTGTCATTTAAGACTTGACTTGACTTTTTAGAATGCTCTCAATTTCTTTTTTAATTATATTTGTACAGTTACTCATAGACCCAAATATCAAGTTAGTTATACTGGCAAATGAAAGGGTTATTGAAGAGATCAAATTGCAGGCTGGTTAAAGGCAGATTTATTTCTATGTGGCAACTCAAGTGCTTCCATATTTTATCATTTCTTTCATTTTCTGTGTCTGACTACATCAATTATAAATACATTTATTGGGGAGTTGGGCAGTAGCACAGCAGGTTAAGCGCACATGGCGCCAAGCACAAGGACTGGCTTAAGGATCCTGTTTCGAGCCCCCAGCTCCCCACCTGCAATAGGGTCACTTCACAGGTGGTGAAGCAGGTCTGCAGGTGTCTTTCTCTCCCCCTCTCTGCCTTCCTCTCTCTCCATTTCTCTCCGTCCTATCCAACAATGACATCAATAACAACAACAATAATAACTACAACAACAGTAAAAAACAAGGGCAACAAAAGAGAAAATACATATAATTAAAAAATTTTAAATAAATATAGTTATTATAGAAAGATTTGGGTTTTTTCAGAGGTACTTTCATTCTTTCATCTTAGCACATAAACAGTCACGTCAATCAGAATATCACACATTATTACACACACTTGGTTGCCTCTTTTTTTGTTTTTGCCTCCAGGGTTATTGCTGGGACTGGGTCCCTGCACTACAAATCCACTGCTCCTGGAGGCCATTTTTCCCATATTTTTTTTTGTTGCCCTTGCTGTTGTTATTATTGTTCTAGCTCTTGTTGCCCAATAAGACAGAGTAATCAAGAGAGGAGAAGACAGAGATAGGGAGACCTGCAGACCTGCTTCACTGCTTGTGAAGCAACCCCCCTGCAGGTGGGGAGCCATGGGCTCAAACCCGAATCCTTGCACTTCCCGCCATGTGCACTTAACCCACTGTGCTACCACTGGCCCCTGACCTTTTTTTTTCTGCCAAGGTTATCCTGTGGTTTGGTACATGCACAACAACTCTATCACTAGGTGGCTTTTTTTTTTCTTCTTCTTCATCCTCCTCCCCCCACCTTTATCTGATAGTTACAGAGAAATAGAGGAGACAGAGGGGGAAAGGAAAGAGAGACAGAGAGAGAAGGATATACTTGCAGCACTGCTTTACCACTCATGAAACTTACACTCTATAATCTTGGACCAGTGGCTCGAACCTGGGTGCTTACGCATGGTAACATGAGCACTGTACTGGCTGCATCAGTGTGTGTTCTCTTGGTTGACATTTAATAAATACTGAAGTGGGGAGTTGGGCGGTAGGTAGCGCAGTGGGTTAAGCGCACGTGGCGCAAAGCACAAGGACTGGAGGAAGGATCCCGGTTTGAGCCCCCGGCTCCCCACCTGCAGGGGAGTCACTTCACAGGCTGTGAAGCAGGTCTGCAGGTGTCTGTCTTTCTCTCCCCCTCTCTGTCTTCCTCTCCTCTCTCCATTTCTCTCTGTCCTATCCAACAACAATGACATCAATAATAACTACAACAATAAAACAACAAGGACAACAAAAGGGAATAAATAAATAAATAAAATATAAAAAATTAAAAATAAATAAATACTAAAGTGGTGGTTCTCACAGAAAAATTAATTTCTTTTCGATATTTAGAAATTAGGGTTTTGTCTTTTTGTTTGTTTTCTTTTTTTATAGAGGCAAAGAGGCAGAATGGTAGAAAAAGAGTAGAAAAGATCACAGCACCTTTACTGTGCTGGCGGACCTGGGCTCAGACCTAGATAGAAAATCTTTTTCTTAAGTTTGAGAGATCCTGAAATCTTAAGTTTTCAGGTCATGTTTTCTGTAAAGCTTTCATTAATCCCTGAGCAATCACAACATTTTTCTTATGTTTCTGGCTTTTAACTATCACTTTTGGAAAGGAAATATAAATCTTAAGATCAATGATTTTACTGCTGTATATTAAATTGTATTGAACTGCTTCTAGCATACTCAGTGAAAATTCACAAATTATATTGGTCTTTATAGGAAATGGCTTTGTTTAAGGAAGTTAAGTCTCTCCAACTTATTCCATCTTACTTGGTACAGCCATTAAAAGCAAACTCCTCAACTCATCTAGCCATGAGCCAGATGGAACTCCTGGCCCGGCTGTTGAAAGATCTGGGCACTGGAAATGCAGGTTTCACCATAGATTCTGTGATGAAGGTGAGTTGTATGCATGTGGCATGGCACTGTGGTCTTAGCATGGACACAGCACTGAGACCTGCTGCCTAGTCAAGCTTCTTTTAAAATCTTGAATGAATGATTTCATAAAAGTGACCGTTGTTCATCTCACAAATTAGCACACTGAGGTCTCCTGCTATTTGTGTCTTATTCATTGTTTTGGGGTTTTTGTTTGTTTTTTCTTTTGAGGTAGATCTTAGAGAACATTTATTTTTCAGAGATAAACTCAGTGTTCTAGAGAATATCACGTTTATAGAAGTATATGGATTTTTTGTGATTTGGATAACTTAATACTTTCAATTTTTTGTAATATTCTTTTATTTTGGAAAAATAATACCTTTGCTATTTTAAGAGCCAATTCCAAGTGCCCTTAACAACTCCTCCTCTGTTTTATTTCTAGTTTTCAGTGAGTGCTCTGGAGCATCGAGTCTATGAGGTCCGGGAGACAGCAGTTAGAATTATTTTGGACATGTACAAACAACACCGGGATTTTGTGCTAGACTACCTCCCTCCAGAGGACAATACCACACGCAAGAATGTGCTTTATAAAACAATTTTTGAGGGATTTGCTAAAATAGATGGCAGACCTACAGATGCTGAAATTAAGGTAAATTACCTTTACAAAATTCTCACTTACTCCTGCATTGAACTTATTTGACACACAAATAAATGGGCACAACACTGAAGCAGCATATACAGGAAGAAAGCACTGGATACTAAGAATGCTGGTTTTGAAGGTCAGCCCTGCTCCCCTCTATCATGCAGGTGACAGCTGTTTTCCTATCCTTAGATAGCAATGCTAGTAGCCAGGGGGACATTTGCAGTTTTATCTGTCAGTGAGTATTTATTTAATTAATCTAGTGAATTTATTTTTAACTCTAGTTACATTATTAGTCTTAGTAACTTAATTATATATTATTTATAATATGTAGGAACCAGAATTTGCATGCTATAATTTGTTTACCAACTTCTAAGACTATCCTAAAAAGCTGTTCTGATAAGAGTAAACATTTCATGCCAG
Organism: Erinaceus europaeus; assembly: GCF_950295315.1. NCBI lineage: Eukaryota > Metazoa > Chordata > Mammalia > Eulipotyphla > Erinaceidae > Erinaceus > Erinaceus europaeus. The sequence goes on along the minus strand of NC_080172.1, from coordinate 38,405,680 downwards.
GCACAGAAAAAAGCAGCTACAGAAGAAGCAGAAAAACGAAAGAAAGAAGAAATTAAAGCTTTACAAGGGCAGTTGGCAGCACTTAAAGAAACCCAAGCCGAAGTTCAGGTAGGAAAACCTGACATGTATTTTCTTCAGTGTCAAATCACATAGCATATATATTATTTCATTATATGTTGCACAAATGCATAGCATCCTTAATTTACTTTTGATGGAACTATACAAATTGTATATTTTATTTATTTATTTATTTTCTGCTACCAGAGTTATTGCTGGGGCTCAGTGCTGGCACTACAAGTCCACCACTTCCAGTGGCCTTTTTATCTTTCTTTTTTTTTTTAATTGGATAGGAAAGAGAAGTTTAGAGGGGGGGATAGAAAAGGAGAAAGAAAGAAAGAAAGAAAGAAAGAAAGAAAGAAAGAAAGAAAGAAAGAGACATTTTCAAATCTACTTCACTGCTCATGAAGCAAACCCCCCCTCCCCAGGTAGGAACCTGAGTCCTTGTGAATGATAACATGCACTTAACTGGATGCACCACTGCTTCACCCCCTGTGAATTGTATCTTTATTGCTTCCTTGTTTGTTTACGAGAGAGAGAAGAGAACCTGAGCATCACTTTGGCACACTCAGTGCCAGGGATTGAACTCAGGACTTTGTGTTTGAGAGTCCAGCTTGTTTGCCACTTTCAGGGCTGCCTGAATTACTTTTAAAATTAGCTGTAAGATGACTAAAAGAATCCTCTACTAGATTGTATGATTTAGATATGAAATATGATCATCTAAGTTTTTTTGTCTTCCTTAGTACAGTGCTAAGGAAGTTGCTGTAAATGTTTAGAGGAAGCTTCCAGGCTATGAGAGGATGAAGGAAAGGCTAGAGAAACAGATTTGTCCATGGATCCACACCTTCTTTAGAGACACTGGAAGAAAATAAGCTTGAATGCAAAGACCTGATTTCACTACATTGAAAAAAGGCAGTGTTTCACCTCAGTAAGCCCTGCATCCTAGCCTCCTATGAAGGTGATAAGTGGTATCTGGTTGAAGGCAAACCTGCACTTTGGAAGTGCCCTGCTTCTGTGCTTTAAGTTTGATTCAGAACACTGATACTGTGCTTAAGTTCCTTAAGTTGAAGGAAACTTTCTTTTAAAAAAGAAAGAAAAGGGAACTGGAAATTAGGTGATGACACTGGGTTAAGCACATATAGTATGAAGCGGAAGGACCCGTGCAAAGATCCCAGTTCAAGCCCCCAGCTCCTCACCTGCAGGGGGGAGTCACTTCATAAGTAGTGAAGCAGGTGTCTGTCTTTCTCTCCCCCTCTCTATCCTCCCCTCACCTTTCAGTTTCTCTCTGTCCTGTGCAATATAACAGAAAAAATGGGCACCAGGAGCAATGGATTCATACTGCAGGCACCAAGCCCCAACAATAACCCTGGAGACAAAAAAAATAGAAAGAAAGAAAGAAAGAAAGAAAGAAAGAAAGAAAGAAAGAAAGAAAGAAAGAAAGAAAGAAAGAAAGAGAGAGGGGGCGAGGGAGGGAGGGAGGGAGGGAGGGAGGGAGGGAGGAAGGAAGGAAGGAAGGAAGGAAGGAAGGAAGGAAGGAAGGAAGGAAAATCGGGAGGAGTTGCTGATCAGCGTGTTATGGTCTTCAAGATAGCTGTTGAACCAGCAGTTTGCATGCCATGTGCTTCAGGTCTGAAGGTGGGTCTCTGTTAGGTGTTCTGACTACAGTTTGTTTTGTTTTGTTTTGTTTTGTTTTGTTTTGTTTTGTTTTGTTTTGTTTTTAACCAGACCTCGGAGCCTCAGGCATGAGTCTTTTTGCATAACCATTATGTTACCCCACACATACACACTACAGTTTTTTAAAAAGAAAAAAAATGGGTAAGGATGATGAAAGAAAAAATGTGATTCAATATATGTTGAAGTGTCTGTAGAATGAAATCACAGTAACATTATATCTAAATTCTGGAGCTTCAGAATAACTGTGAGGAGAGGAGAGACCATACAGACATGAGAAAGAATTGTGCCGGGGGGGGGGGGGCTGGGGGGGGCTGGGAAGGGGTAGTTACTAGGAGACTAGGACAGACAGAACCCCTCTCCTCTCACTCATGTTCCCTCAGGTTCTTACCACCACCCTCTGTTAGCTACTACAGATGAGCAAATAAATTCAGAAAACCAAAATGACTTTCAGAGTCACAAACTAGAAAGGGGTTAAGACTTAACTAAAACTTACTTACTACTGAATCCCTATCCTCCTGGTTTCAGCACAGGATCTAGCAGTAATGACTCCTGTTGTAGGGCTTAATCTCAGGTACTGCTGTTGTCAACTAGGGCCATGTGTTCCCAAGATCTCTATAGTGATGGTGTGGAAGTTCCTAGGAGAGAAGTAGGAAAAGTGGAGCCATTCAGGCCAAAAATCTGAATATCTGAGGTCAACATAGAAGAAACTGAACTAGAATGCCCTTAAGTAGTTGCTAAAAGCTATGGTTCGGGGGCTAGGCGGTAGAGCAGCGGGTTAAGCACACATGGTGCAAAGTGCAAGGACTGGCAAAGCACAAGGACCGGTGTAAGGACTGGTTCCAGCCCCTAGCTCCCCACCTGCAGGGGGTTGCTTCACAAGTGGTGAAGCAGGTCTGCAGGTGTCTATCTTTCTCTCCCCCTCTCTGTCTTTCCCTCCTCTCTCGATTTCTCTGTCCTATCCAACAACAACAATAGCTATAACAACAATAACAACCACAACAAGGGCAACAAAATGGGAAAAATGGCTTCCAGGAGCAGTGGATTGATCGTACTGACACCGAGCCCCAGTGATCCAGTGATAACCCTGGATGCAAAAAAAAAAAAAAAAAAAAAAGCTATGGTTCAATGCTCACATCTTAAAAGCCAATTTATTGGTGAGATGAAACAGGTTTACTTTCAGATAATATCTGAGAAAATGGTAAATGCACGACTTGAAAAACCTTCTTGTTTGTAGGCTGTGTGGACCTAGGGTTTTATAAGGATAGAAAGAGAAAAGGAGCTTACAAGGAGCAATGTGCTGGTGAGGGAGGAGGGATCCAGTCGCCAGATCTTCCCCCTGACATCAGTGTTCATTCTGGCCTCCTAAGCTTTTAAAAACAAATTCAAGGTTACTTTATTGTGGAAAGTTCATGTATGGAGCTTATAACTAGGATGGTAGCTAATTTACAATTTAAAATGGAATCTGTCCTATTCTGTTACAAGTTCAGTACAAGTCTTCCAAGATAGCTCACCTGGGAGCTTGCCTGCTTTGCCATTCACTCAACCCAGGTTCAAATCCAGCCCCTACTACACTGGGGAAAAATTAAGTGCTCTGATGTCTTTCTCTCTCTCCTTCTATCTCTCTTTCCTTTCCATTTAGAAAAAGTCAGCACAAAACGGTGAAACCCTGATGGTGACAGGGAAAAAAAAAACAAGGTCAACACAGACAAGCCAAAGGACAGGAGCGTGGGGGTGGCTGGGGGAAACTACACCAGTGTCAAAAGGTGCAGGTAGTAGCCTTCACCATACTTTCTTGGAGAGGGAATAAGAGCCCCATGGGGGCTTGAAGAGTAGGGGATTACTGCATATGTTTGGTGTTGTTGATGCTTTAATTCATGTTTCATTTGTTGACAAAAGTTCTAAAACAAATCTGAAGATCATGCTTTCAGAATTAGATGTATCCTGCATAGACTTTGCTCATTCTGAAACCATTTGTCCCTTATCTTTCTGCTTTTCTGTCATAGGAAAAAGAAAGTGATACTCTGAAAAAAGAAAGTGATACTCTGAAGACAAAGAACCAAGGTAAATAAAAAGTATATGGTAAGAAATCTACATGGAGGCTCTGGGCACCCACTTGAGTGCACACATTACCATACGCACTGACTGCTCCTTACCTGCAGGGGAAGAGAGGAGCTTCACAAGTGGTGAAGCAAGTCTGCAGGTGTCTCTCCCCCACACTCCACTCCTCTCATTTTCTCTCTGTCCTATCAAATAAAATAATAAGGAAAAAAAAAGAATGGCCACCAGAAGCAGTGGATTTATAGTGCCGGTATGGAGCCCCAGCAATAATCCTGGTGGGAAGGAAGGGAGGGAGGGAGAGAGGAAAGAAAGAAGGAAATCAACATGGATATAGGAACCACTTTTTTTGTGCAGTTGTATTGATCCAAGTAGACCTTTTTCCTCCCCTCTGAATTTGAGATAGAAAGGGAAAGAGAGACATCACAGCACTGCTCTACTGCCCATGGAGCTTCCCTTTAGTGCTGTGCCTAGTGCTCCTATGTGGTGCCAAGGAATCAAAACTGGGTTGTCATGCATTCTAAAATATGAATTATCCTGGGTAAGCTGTCTTTAGCCCCAAGTTGGAACTAATTCGGTCCTTTGAATAAGGTCTGCTGAAACGTGCTGCATTGCAGAGGTTCGTGAACTGAATGTAAAGTAACACTTTCTTTATTGACCTGATAACCCTTTCCAAATAGATTTCACCCTGAGCTGGCTACTGAAAATATAAACATGTTTCTATGAAGAGTTACTTAGATTTATTTCTGTCTAATTTCTTTAGACTCTCAAGGAAGGAAAGCAGCCCTACCTAGCACTCCAGAAATTCCAGATGATCACTATTTAGATAAGTGAGTAAAGTTGTCTTCAACTCATCATGTCATGATTATGCTATATTCACCTTAGTTTCTGAAGATTATGTAAATTAATGGACTTGTCTCATGAACTTTAAAAGCTCAGAAAGTTGCCTCTGAAAGTGATAGCTGTGCTAACTCTGAATAAGTGAGGATAATGTTTCCTATCATCGCCCTCAGAAGTCAGCTCCCTATTTGTCAAAATTGCCAGAACAGACACTACAAATTATAATGACAGAAATATTTTTACCTGTATAGTAGCCAAGTCATACATACAGAGAATTTTGGGGAGCCTTTTAATTATGATTTTAATATCCTATCAACTTGCTTATGCTGACAGAATTTGAAAGAGGGGCTGGGTGGTGGCGCACCTGGTTAAGTGCACATGTTACAATGCGCAAGGACCTAGGTTCGAGCCCCCAGTCCCCACCTGCAGGGGGAAAGCTTCACAAGTGGTGATGCAGTGCTGCAGGTGTCTCTTTATCTCTCACCCTCTCTATCCCTCCCTTCCCTCTCGATTTCTGGCTGTATCTATCCAATCAATAAATAAAAGATAATAAAATAAATAAATAAATACATTTTTAAAAAAGAATTTGAAAGAATATGAAGCTGATTTATCTCAAGCACCTATTGGTAAAGTATTTTCTAGGGTGCTTTAACAGAGGACCCAGCCAACCCCTCCTGAGATCCTTCCCATGAAACATAGCTACTGCTTCACAGGCAAACTGAATCATGGGCAGGGAGAAGCGGGGCTAGAGGGGAGTGTGTGTGTGGCAGGGAGGGAAATGGCTGATAAATTAGGAATATTGGTCTTCTGGAGAGTCAGAGCAGAAGGGACACCACTAAGCTACCTGTACCTTCATTCCTACTCCTCTATGTTGTTTCAGTCTGTGTATTTTTTGTGGGGAAAGGAGCGAGTCCTTCACAGAAGAAGGCTTGGATCTCCACTACTGGAAGCACTGTCTCATGTTGACAAGATGTGAGCACTGCAAACAGGTCAGCTGAGCTTCTGAGTCCACACTGGCTCTTGAAAGGCCTATTGCAAAAATAACCCTAGGCATATATTTTCAGAAGAAAATTTATGGGCAAGGGACCAGGTGCACTTGGTAGAGCAAACACATTACCATGTGTGAGGACCTGGGTTTGAGGTCCTCCCCAACACCTACCCCTCAACCCCCCACAGGGAGGAAGCCTCACAAGCATTGGAACAGTGCTACAGATATCTCTCCTTTTCTCTCTGCCTCACTCTCTCTCACCTTCTGTCAAAAAAAAAGTGACCACCAGGAATGATGGAGTTATACAGGCACCAAATCCCAATAATAACCCTAATAGAAAGAAAGAAAAAAAGACGGGGGAAAGTAGTTAAATAACATCATTCTCTTAAGTTTTTATAATGTGTATATGTATGTGTACACAGCATAGCACTCAGTTCAACATGAGTACAAAATAAACACACTTGTGTGACAAATACCCAGACCATACACCCTTCCAGGTATATTACTTCTCCTAGTCATCCTGGTCTGATTTCTAGGCCTCATATTACAGTAGAACATCATTTTGTGGCATGCTTGGCTTGGCTTTATAGTGTTCTGTTGTTTAAATGTACCACTGCTGTTCACCCATCCTACTGTTTATGGAATGTGGTTTGTCCAATTTGAAATTGCTGTGAATAATGTTGCCACAAATTCTGTTGTATACATACATCTTTGGGTGAATACCTAAACTGTGAGTCCACACTCTAAAACAAGCAAGCACAAGCAGCCCTCAAAAGGCTGTCCTTATCTGCACACCCACCTCAGTCTTTCCATTTTAGATGTCCTAATGCCATTTTGCCTTGCCTCAAGTCTGAGTTGTCCTGACAGAGGGACGGACATGGGGTGCCTGCCATCTGTCTGTTGGCTGTCCAACTGCCTTTTTTTGTAAAGTGCCTTCTAGGCTTTTGTTTTGTTTTTGTTTTGACCAGAGTACTGCTCATCTCTGGCATTTGGTAGTACTGGGGATTGAACTTGAACTATGGTGCCTTGGCCATGAAAGTCCTTTTGTGTAGCCATTATCCTACCTTCCTGGTCCTCGTTTATTTTTTTTTTTTAAATGAGTTGTTATCTTTTTTTCACTATCATATACCTGGATGCATGTTCTCACCCCCTATCTGTTCTGTGTCCTAATCCTTCCACTTCTCTGGTCTTTTAATCATTTGAAGGTGTCCTTTGATGAACAGGACTTTTCCATTGTCATCTCATCCACTTCCAGATTGTTATTTATGGTTAATACTTCTTGTGTTCTGTTTTAAAAACTTCCCCCACTCCAAATTCTTAATCTTCTCTGATAAGTGGGTCCCTCTTTTGATAGAGGAAACAAAAAGGAGACTGAATGCCCATCATCTATTCTCAGGACTCTCAGACTTAGAGAGGAAAGAGTATACAGACCTCACCTTCTGGCTGAGTTCCAAACCCTGATTGGCTTTTCCAGTAGTATAAGAAAACATGTGGTATGAAGCTTTAGGATATAGTAAGGCACTCCTGCCAAAGATGGCAACATGATGACATTTCCTCACAATCTTGTTCTGCATACATACTCAGAAATGTCAAGGAATTGAAATGTGACCCCAAACTACCCCCCACACACACACATACTTAGCCACTGAGTTGTCCTGTCCCAAAATATTAAATTACTTAAAGCCCCACCCCATTCTTAGTCATGCTCTTTGTAAACTGCTAAAGTAAATGACCAGAAAGACATGGGCGGGCCTTTAATAGAGTATAAAAATAATCACAGGTGGACTAGGAGGTAATGCAGTGGATAAAGCATTGAGCTCAAAAGTATGAGATCTTGAGTTCAGTCCTCACTACTCATATATCAGAGTGACTCTCTGGTTTCTCTCTCTCTTTCTCACAAATCCTTTTTAAAAGTAACCACAGGGGTGGGGGTGACAGCATAATGGTTATGCAAACAGACTCTCATGCCTGAGGCTCCTAAATCCCAGATTCAATCCCCCACACCACCATAAGCCAGAGCTGAGCAGTGCTCTGGTGTTTCTCTGTGTGTGTCTCTCTCTGCATCTCTCTCAAAAATAAAAAAATTAATTAAAAAAAAATTTTTTTTAACTATTTAAAAAAAAAAAAGTAACCACATGGGGGGTGAGAACCAGAAAGAAAACGTGTGTGCTAGGGACCAGGCAGTGGTACACCTGGCGAAGCACACAGATTACAATGTGCAAGGATCAGAGTTCAAGCCCACGGTCCCCACCTGCAGGGGGAAAGCTTTGCAAGTGGTGAAGCAGTATTGCAGGTGTATGTCTGTCTGTCTCCCTATCTCCCCCTTCCCTCTCAATTTCTGACTGTTTCTATCCAATAAATAAAGATAATAAAAAGAAAAAAGAAAATGTGTGTGCTTACCTATGTAACAGTCCAGAAAACTGCTGGTTTTTATAAGCATAGGAAGAAGTGAAGACATTGCAGGTTTTTGGCCAAAACAGGACCACACACTGGGTCCCAACACTGTATTTCTAAATCCAGGTGGTCGAGATATCCAGTTTGACAGAGCACTTGTTGACAGAATGTGACAAAAAAGATGGTTTTGGAAAGTGTTATCGCTGTAGTGAAGCTGTTTTGAAAGAAGACCTTCCCAGACACATAAAAACAAAAGAATGTAACCGTGAGTGTTGCCCCAGGGTCCCCACCAAGACACACACCCCTACACCCCCACAGCCTATCACACCCTCATGCCCTCCGTGTCAGTTGGGAAGGCCCAACTGTGGACATGGTATCATTTAAGTGTCTCAGGGACCATGGATTGCTGTGTCTGCTGGTCTGCCTCAGTCAGTGTCAGAGGAATAACCGACCTTTTTTATTCAATCATTTCAGCTGCCAAACCAGAGAAGCTGGCAAACCGGTGTCCTTTGTGCCATGAAAATTTCACACCCGGAGAAGAGGTGAGAGGTCTCACTGGGAAAAGTTAACAAAACTAATTTTGGAAAGTTAAAGCATGCCTTTGCAGGGCTAGAGAGATAGAATAGTGATTAGGCAAAAAGACTTCCATGCTGGAGGTTCCAAAGTTCCAGGTAGTTCCAGCCAGAGCTGAACAGTGCTTTGGTAAAATAATAATAATAATTGTTATTATTAATTAGAATGATAATAATAAAATACTTCCTTGTATAATAGACACTCTTTCACAGTCCTGAGACTAGAAATTTAGAATCAAAGTATAGGCAGGGCTGGTTGCCCCTGAAGTCTTTCTCCTTGGTAAATAAACATCCATCTTCCTCAGTCCTTATACTCAACTAACTAGCCCACTTCTAGGTGATGACAGTGAAGAAGCTGTCAGTGCTGGGCCAGAACTGTGGTAACATTCTGAGTGTCCAGGAAGCAGATATGTAATAGACTACATTCACATAAGTTTTATTATAATGCCCTTATAGTTGCTTATTGTTATTATTATTAACCTCTTGTTTTTACTGATGAGTGTGTAAGTATAGGGACAAGCATAGTGTATATAGAGTTTGGGCCTATACCATAGGAGTCTTGGAATGTGCCCCCCATGGATATGGAGGAGACAACTGTACCCACTTGTTTACATGATTTCCTGCCATCACATATATAAGTGTCTCTTTGGGGAAACTCTCAAGTCTCACTGCTTTGAGTTATAAGTTTGAAATGGCTTTTTCCACTTACTGATTTTGTCTACATGGGGGAGTCCAAACTGGTATCTCAGTCAGACTATATAACACACTGGTTTCTTCTGATTAATAAAAACCACCCAGCAGGTAGCGCAGCGGGTTAAGCGCATGTGGTGCAAAGTGCAAGGACCGGCATAAGGAGCCCGGTTCGAGCCCCCAGCTCCCCACCTGCAGGGAAGTCACTTCATAGGCGGTGAAGCTGGTCTGCAGGTGTCTGTATTTCTCTCCCCCTCTCTGTCTTCCCCTTCTCTCTGTCCTATCCAACAACCACCAACAACAATAATAACCACAACAAGGCTACAACAACAAGGGCAACAAAGGGGGAAAAAATGGCCTCCAGGAGCAATGGATTCATGGTGTAGGCACCGAGCCCCAGCAATAACCTTGAAGGGAAAAAAAAAAAACACCCAGTTCAGTTTGGAATTTCTACTTCATGCGTGATCTCAATCTCTCCTGCCTTCCTCATTGTATGCTACCTTGTGACGTGGCAGTCTAGAGTAAGGAGAACAAGGTCTTTCATTCCCATTCTTTCCTCTCACATGTCAGACCCCTTAGGTGTTGTTCCTTTCCTTTCCTGCTACATGACCAGCTGGCAGTCCCCTCTGTATATTAGGCAGCCATGCTGAGCCCCTGTGTATCAACCCAGAGCTGGGGCCCAGTTCTGAAGACCAGCCTATGGTTGGTTCAGCCATGTCTATTTCCATCCCCCTTGGCTTCTCCTGCCCACTGTCTACCCACTGTGTCCTACTGCCTGGCTCAGACTCAGCAATACCCACTCACTTTCCCTTTACCACCGAAACTCCCTGACATACAACTGCTCTCTCAGCCCTTTTATTCACACCCTTCCTGTGAGCTCCCATCCTGTGTCATGTTGAAGAGTACTGCTTCCTTTCATGGTTTCTGTCAAGCTCTAGAAAGGCCATGTCAGCATCACAATTGTGTCATCTCCATCCTCCCAGCATTGTTCTGTTGCCAGGAAGCTCATAGTGTCAGGTGACTGTTTCCAGGATCCAGAGGAACTCACTGGTATCACTTCTATTTCCTGCCCCCTTTTCTTTTTCTTTTTTTTTTTATTTGTTGTTTAATTGTTTTTATAGTTACTGTTGTTATTGATGTTGTCATTGTTAGGACAGAAAGAAATGGAGAGAGATGGGGAAGACAGAGAGGGGGAGAGAAAGATAGACTCACTGCCTGTGAAGCGACTCCCCGGCAGGTGAGGAGTCAGGACTTGAACCAGGATCCTTAAGCCGGTCCTTGTGCTTCATGCCACATGAGCTTAACCCACTGCACTATCGCTCGACTCCCTCTGCCCCTTTTTCTGACAGTTTGACAAGAAGACCATTTGTCCCATAGGGGGTTCCATGGACTACATTTGCTGATTATATCCCTCTTTCTATTCTCTATATTTCCTATGAGTTAAATATTTGTCTTACAGACTTGCCACACACAGGTTTGAATTTTCCTATTTTCCCCCTTTGGCTACTTCACTGGCAACAATGCCCATGTCCAAGAACTAAGCAGGGACTGCAAAGTCTAGATCTCCTACTATGCCATTCCTTCTCATTTATTAGCTAGAATATTCCTCAAGTGGAGGGCCTCCCTCATCTCCCCTTCAGTCACTGGGTAGGCTCTATATTGGAAAGGCATGATGAAAGTATGATTCTCCTTCAATTATTGATTTTCAGTAGCAGGTTGTCTCTAAGCTGCTCCAGTGGCTGTTTATCTGTATATTTGTTTGCTTTCAGTAGTAGTCACAGATGTAAACTCTTAGTGTATTCTAGTCATGGCAGTTATTGCCTCAATGATTTAGGAATCATCCTATCTCTGGCCAGTGATGCCTTTCCTGTGGATTGCCAGGGCTGGCACATGGGTTCTGTAACTACAATAGTGACAGAACAAACAGCTGCAAACAGTGCTTACAGTGACAAAGCTTCACTCAGAGGGAAGCAACAAGGCTGCTCCTATGCCATTTTAGCATCACAGTAGTTGTTGGTTGGCCAGAGAGCCCCACGGTCCTTGGTTGAGAGTCATTTTGGCAAAGGCCTTGGTGAGACCCACATCTCTTGTTGCTGGCTGGCCTGGCCATGGCTGCCCACGTAGCAGCAGAGTACACCAGCAAGACATGTCGCTGCAGCCATTTCTCTGATTTCTGTCTACTAGCATCTCATCATCTAAGACAGGGGGTTGGGGTGAGGACACTCCTACCCCCTTTGACCATCTCTGGTTCCTTTTGTTATGGCAGGTAGTCTGGGATACAGGGAAATAGCAAATCCTGTGCCTTAATGATGCCTCTTGTGTTGCAGGCATGGAAAGCTCACCTGATGGGCCCTGCTGGCTGCACAATGAATCTTCGCAGGACACATGTGCTGCACAAGGCACCAAGCCTACTGCCTGGTAAGGCCAGGGCCTGCCTGCTCACTGTGCCAAGGAGGTGGGGGGAGTCTCTCAGTCCCTCAGTTTCCCTGACTCAGGGGAACAATCTACCAGCATCTTTTTGTACTGGTCCTGGCTCCTGACTGAGTAGACTGATCATGTAGCTAGAATTCTTCCTACAGAAACACAAAGTCAAACATAGTGCCACTACTTGTTATGTAAGTCATCAGTTTAGTACTTTTGTCTCAGATGTAGGATGCCATCAACAAAATACAGTAGCTTTCATCAGGAAATTACTCCTGGCCAAAAGACAGTAAGCCACCACTTTTATTGTTTATTGTTATTGTTTTATTGTTTTTATTGTTTATTGTTGAGATGCATAAGAAATGAGGAATCCTGAACACAAGTGTCAGGCACCAGGTACCATGCCCATGACCAAAGTGGTGGCATTCACAGAGTGAGCTCTTTACACATGAGTAGCTAGAGATACAGACAGTGTCTGGTGGGGCCCTCAGAGCATCTCTGGTCACATACTGTTTGTTTCCTTCACTCAGGGGCTGATTTCAAAGATAACTGGGAAAGAACCCCTTGTCCTCCGCCCTCTACCCTTAACTCCAAGTCTCCCCAACCAATCCCTCCTGCTCTACAGTTGTCCCCATGTCTCATTTTGTCCTGTGCAGCCTGGCCCCTGTGAATGGGTGACCCTCCCTCAGTCTGACCACCAATAAAGTTGCCCTAGTCCTTCTGTCTGCTCCCCAAGGTCTGATGAGTCCTAGTTCTTCCTGCTATCTCTGTGGCTTTGTACTCTGTGCTTTAATCTCCCTTTTAACATGGTGCCTGTGTTTATGTGTCTCTTTCCACTGTAGCTAAAGGCCCAGTAGTGACCAAATCGGGGACCTCAGGATCAAAAGTTGGAAGCAAGATTCCAACCCCAAAGGGAGCCCTGAATAAAAACTCTAGCCGGACATACATGAAGCGATGACATGACACGTCTTTGTCTCTCTAAGGAACCAAACAAACTTTCTGATTCTGAGTTGCTTCTCCTAAAATCCATTTGCACCTGCCAAGCCAGGCTCTGCCTCTCTGCCCCTGGATTCTCGCTTTGCCAGAGCCAAGCATGGAAATGACCAAAGAACTTTCTTCTAAAGTTAGGAGTGACCTTACTGAAGGTCAGGCATTAGGGTTTTCTGACTTTGGCAGTTCACGGCATGAAGGAAAGAGAATTCATTGTGTCTGAAGAGAATCAAGTCCTTCCCAGGAGATTCACTCCCACTGCAAGCAGCTTCCATGCCTCTCCCATTAAGGGAAGAGTGCAAAAAAAGAGCATCCTGTTTCCTCAGTCACTTGAATGATCTCTATGGAAACTTCATTATAGACTTAGTCTCTCCCGTGGTACAATTTTGATCCTGGTGGTGGTGCAAGAGACAGGAGTAGTGGTACAATTCTGATCCAGGCAGTGGTACAAGGAAAACTAGAGTACGATGGTATGCGGTATGCCCTTTGCCTTCTCCATAGGAATCTTCCACGCAGTCCAACCCAGCACACATGGCAAAGAGCCAGTGCACTCTAATGAGAGGTACAGTAAGTGACCACTAAGAGTCCCCTCAGTGTGCACCTCCCCTGATGCTTCATCCCAGCTCTGTCTGTGGAGTGTCCTCCCACCCACTCTGCTGTCCCAGATGAAACTAAGCTTGCCACTGTGACTCTGCTTTTCCTCAGGGCACTTTTGATCTTTTACATGTGTAAAGTCCTCCAAAATAAATTCTGAAATGACCTTCCAACTCAGTATGCTGTGCTCACCTCACATGGTGTATGCACTCGCCTCAAGTGTCAGAACAGTTCATGCTTAAAACCTTGCAAGCAAATGTTTGTTCTTGACTCTACTTTGTTCAGTATTCACTAGAGCCTTCCATATGGCCCAGCAGATCACATCTGGTTTAGGCCCTTCCCTCAAAAATCCATACTGTAATTGAAACTATAAGCTCACTTTTCTCAGACACTTTGTATGACACTTAAAATACCAAAATATCACTTGAAAATGAAACAAACCTCCAGTACCCTCCCCAGCTCCTACCCAGCGTTTCTATCTCATGGAAGTTCAACTTGTTTCACATTCAGGTGTGGTAGGGAAATCCAGAAACAAGGTCACCATCAGAAAAGGAAGTCTGTACTTCCTGTGTACTGAGTCTTCCAGAGACCCAGGAGCATTGGTCAGAGTTATACTTTGTTCCTAAGAGTTAGGCAGGCTTTTAGAATGCCAGCTAGATGTATGTGGAATTAATGAAGTTTGTACTACATTATGTATAAACATTTTAAATCCCCAATCTACTGAAACAGCAATGTATGTGAACTAATAACTGTGGGCAGTGTTCTCCCTGCATACGTGAGTAACCATAAATTTCACTAATTAGTATCATTTTGGGTAAACTAGTGCCATCTTACAAAGTTGACTCAAGATATTTAACAAGAGTAAGATTTGACAAGAGAATAACCCTTTGAGAAATACTGTTACAAGTGTGCAAGTATGGAGGGAGAAAAAAAACATAAAATTTCACTAGACAAAGCAGTGATGCCAAGGTGATTATAATATATGATTCCAGTTAAAAAAAGATGCATGCTTTTTTTAGAGATCTATTTATGAGAGAGAGAACCAGCGCATCACTCTGGCACATGCAATGCTGGAGGTTGTACTCAGGACCTCATGCTTGAGTGTCCCAAGGTTTTATTTTCTCTTTTAAGATTTTATTTACTAACACAAGACAAAGAACCAGAACATCACTCTCACACATGTAGTGTTGGAGATTCAACTTAAGACTTCATGCTTCCAAGCTAATGCTATAGCCACTACGCCACCTTCCAGGCTGCAATACATGATTTTCTATTCTAATCCATTTCTGAGGTACAGGGGGAAAAATACTTCTATAAATAGAACAATAATGAGAAAAGTTAACCATGAAATTATTCTTTTCTCTCCAGTCAAAACTACTCAAAAAGAATCAAACATACACAAGAAATATGTAATGTCTATATATTGTAACTTTAAAAAGATACTTGTAAAAATATTTAAGTGATTGACAAACATAGTTGGGTATTTTTAAAGCCACTTAGTCTTGCTGGTTATGGGAGAATCATGTGTTAGTGTTGAAATTATTCCTGGCAGTGATTAGTATCTGTTAAAGGCTATACAGTTATACACTCTTAAGTAAACAAAAATAAAGGATAGGAAATTTTTAATTAGTTGTAAAACCCCTCAACCATTTATAAATAAATTTGAAACCATAATAATTGAATTTTCACAAATACGTTACAGATTTTTAATGAATATTAACACAAGAAAGAGGAGAAGAAAAGAGAACAATCAGCATTGCTCTGGCATGCCAGGGATCAGGATCTTGTGCTTTTTTGTTTGTCTTGTTTTACCAGAGCACCGCTCAGCTCTGACTTACTTTGGTGCTGGGGACTGATATTTAAGCTCAGAGTCTCAGGCATGAAATTTCTCTCTGTGTAACCATTCTGCTATCTCCCCAGCCCACCTTGGGCTTTTAAGTCCCAACACTTCAGCCACTGTGTCACCTCCTGGGCCACATGTTGTGGATATTTAACAATATTTATTTCTATTACTTTCATACTTCAAAATATTCTATTATAATTTGAAGAATTGTACCTGTACATTTGGTATTGGAGTACAAATGTAAATACTTTTATGGAATATTTGAAGTTTTTTTTAATGTTTTAACAGTTTTCTATTTGTCTTTATTTCAGGTGCAAGGATTATAAAATAAGTAATATATTTTTGTTGTTTTAGGGTTTAGGGGATAATTCACCCTGAGTATACTAATGTAATAAAAATATCACTAAATTTTTGTCACTTTTATTTCTAGATTACAATTAAAGAGAAGTTGGGCTGGGATATAACTCATATCTTAGTGCACACACTTTACCATGTAAAGTCCAGTGTTGTAATTTAACTTAAAAAGGGGTTGGGGAGCTGTGGCGGAGGATTCACTGTGGGGAGCTGAGAACAGGTTTCAATAATAGAAGGTTTTATTAGGGTAAAACGGATAAAAAGCAAAATAAGCAGTTATCATCAGGGTTAAGGTAGGTCCATAAAGTCTGAGTATAGTTATGAAAAGTTTAGTCCCATAAAATAAGCAATTATCAGCTGAGGTAAAGGTTGCTCATGGCTGTAGAGGGATCTAAAAGTTTTCGGGCTAGCAGAGTCACACGTGTTCAGTTCCCAGGAGAAGTAGCCATGGCAGATACCTGGAGCACCTCTGCCAAGATGCTTTTGACCAAAAAAGAGTGACTTGCTCCAAGTCTGAGCTTTTTATATATTCCCTTCTCTGTCACACCTCCTCAGGCTGACGTCATTCATATGCTAATAGTCCCAACTGTTGGGGTCACAACAGTCCAAGCCCTTTGTACTGTATGCAAACATCATGTGTGGCAGTTTTATGAATAGTTGAGTGGTGTACTGATGTTTCTCCTCTCTCCCTATGTTTATCTAAGATTAAAAAAGGGGAGTGGGGAAGCGCCTGCCAGGAGGAGACATGAAATTCCAGCCCTCCTGACCACTACCACCCAAAGAGCTGTTGGGAATTTATACCCACATTGTGAATGTACAAGGTTGCTTCCCTACACTTCTGGACAGGGAGGAAGGAAAGACAAAATGTGAATGAGAATGTTAAGCAGCAGCGCAGCAGATTAAGCGCACATGGCATGAATTGCAAGGACCAGAGCGAGGAGCCTGGTTCAAGCCCCTGGCTCCCCACAGGAGGGGGCGGGTCACTTCACAAACCATGAAGCAGGAATGCAGTTGTCTTTCTTTCCCCCTCTCTGCTCTCTGTCACACACACACACCCCCACCCCCGATTTCTCTCTGTCCTATCCAACAACAATAACAAGGGCAAGACAATGGGAAAAAATGGCCTCCAGGAGCAGTGGATTCCTGGCAGAGGCACTGAGCCCCAGCAATCAAAAAAGAGCACTGTTAAAATCTCTGTGAAAGAGGGTTTTTCTTTTTTAAAAATACTTTTTATTTTAATTTTTATGTTTATTTATTGGATAGAGACAGCCAGAAATCAAGAGGGAAGGGGGCTATAGAGAGGGAGAGAGACAGACACCTGCAGCACAACTTCACCCCTTGCAAAGCTTTCTCCCTGCAGGTGGGGACCAGGGGCTCAAACCCGGGTCCTTACACACTAATGTGTGCTTAACCACATGTGCCACCACCCAGCCCCCGAATGAGGGTATTTCTGCAAGCCCTCAGATCTGTTATGCTTTTCAAATAAGTGAAAATGCAGCATTTCATCTTGTTTAGATTTGTAGTTTTAATAATTTTATCTATTTTTTTTAACCAGAGCACTGCTCAGCTCTGGTTTATGGTGCTGCGTGGGGACTGAACCTGGGACTTTGAAGCCTCAGCCATGAGAGTCTCTGTATAACCATTGTGCTAGCTACTCCCAATTTTTTTTTCAATTTTTATTTTAGTTATTTTTTGTTTTGCCTCCAGGGTTATCACTGGGTTTCGGTGCCTGACTATGAATCCACTGCTCCTAGAGGTCGTTTTTCCCACTTTTGTTGCCCTTGTTATTGATGTCGTTGTTGGATAGGACAGAGAGAAATCGAGAGAGGAGGGGAAGACAGAGAGGGGGAGAGAAAGATAAGACACCTTGCTTCACCACTTGTGAAGTGAACCCTCAGCAGGTGAAAAACCAGGGGCTCAAACCCGGATCCTTATGCCAGTCCTTGTAATTTGTACCATATGAGCTTAACCTGCTGTGCCTGACCCAAACCCCCCCCCCATTTCTATTTTAAAGTTAGAATATATAGCTTTCCTTTACACAAATATATTAACAGAGCATATATCATATTACAGTTTACAGTGAAAATGACAATCTTCTGTTAACTTAGTGAGGTACATGAGAGAGGCCAGGTGACTGTATCAAGAAAGAGGAATACAGAGCTCTCTTTAAAAGAAAATAGGGTGCTGCACAAACTGAAATAACATCTGCTCATCTCAGGAGTGGCAGGTTTGCCAAGGAGAGTATTTACAGTGTGCTACTTTTAATTTTTTAAGATTTTACGAGGAGAGGAGAGGGAACTTAAGCATCACTCTTGTACATGTAATATTAGGGTTTGCGAGTCTTATGCTTTTCCACTGCACCACTTTCTCAGGCCATCAATAGGCTGCTTTAAATTCTGCACTTAAGGTTGACAAGGTAGTTCACCTAGAAGGGTGTCTGCTTTGTCATGCACACAACCTGGATTCTAGTTCAGTCCCACTACACTAGGGGAAGTTTCCATGTTGTGGTCTCTCCTCTCACCCTTAAAGATTCACACATTTATTAATGAGAGAGAGAGAGAGAAACATTCCAACATATGTGATACAAGGGATTTCATGCTTGAGAATTCAACATATTATGCACTGAACTACCTCCCAGGCATTGTCTTTCTATCTTAAAAAAAAAAAAAAAAAAAGTCTGATGGAAACAATAAAACCTCAGAAACGAAACTTAATCAGTTAACTAATTAAATAATAAATTCTCTGTTCATTTATGCCATGGATTAAAAAAGTAAAACAAGTTGTTTATTGTAGGATAATTTGGATGAAGAGACAAAAGATCTTTAAACAAATTATAAGGAGAGGTGATAAATTATACAAAAAATCAATTGCTTTATGTTTTTCTCTAAAATCTATTTAATTTGATAGGACAGAGAGATATTGAGGGGGAAGAGGTGACAGGAAGAAAGGAGAGACATCTGTAGCTCTGCATCACCATTCATGAAGCTTCCCATCCTGGGTTCAAACCCAGATCCTAGCAGTGTGTGTGTATGTGCGTGTGCGTGTGCGTTTTCAACTGGGTGTGCCACTGTCTGGTCCTCAATTACATTTCTATTAACCAACAAGAAATACTTCAAGGATAGCAATGGTTATAAAACATTTATGAATACATCTAGTTGTGCATGACCTGAACTAAGAAAACTTTTAAGCTTCTCTAATACTAAGGATTTAGATTCTAAGGTTGAAGTATTCTTGATGAAGTTCTTAAATGATTTCTAGATTTTTTTCTAATTAGGATGAAAAAGATTTTTAGTGGAACTTGAGTACATTGATTTAAATTTTTATACAAAAGGGGTGGGGGTAGATAGCATAATGGTTATGCAAAGAGATTCTCATGCCTGAGGCTCCAATGTCCCAAATTCACTTCCCCATATAAGCTAAGCAGTGCCTGGGTAAAAAAATAATAGATAAATCAAAAGAGTACTCCATACACTAGAAGGAGGGGTTGATGAGAGGGGAAAGTGAGTAGAATGAGAAGGAATTTCCCTCCCATAAAAGCAGGCCCCTGTGCAATCTTGATTAGGATAGAGATCTGTATGCAAAGAAAAGTATTATCCTTATGGAAAAATCAAATACAGTCCTTCCCTCATATGAAACAGCAGCTCCAGGTGGATGTCAGTATCTCAACAACTTTGTGGTTCTTTTAGGTTTTCACCCAGACTCAGGATGATGGCTCTATGTCCATGTTTTAATTTTTTGGTATTTATCATTTATGTGGGGTACACTGGGAATGACAACAGATTCACAGCAAAATCCCTGCTAGACATAAATTTATTGATGATACTAGACACAACACTGCAGTCTCTCATACATGTACCCTTACAGCATAATATTAAACAGAAGTCAGATACCAAGAAGCATGCACATTACATGTGAAGTGCAATCGTGAGCATAAGGAGTCCATGGTATCTGAGATCAAGATAGTCATTTTCCTTGGAACTTTAGGGGACTTTGAGTGGTAATAACGTGTTCATTTTGTGCAAAATCAACTTAGACACACGTGGTTTACTGAAAATAGACAAAATTCAGGTCATTTTTACTAAAGAATCAAACTGAAGACTTGAACCCAAAAGAGCTTTAGCCTAGGAAGTCTTCAGATTACCCAGAGAGAATTAGGCCCTACAGTGGTTGAGTGTACACATTTGAGGGGAGAACAGAATAGATAGCTTAAGACTTCTACAAATATTTTTAGTATGTCATCTGACTTGATGTTAACTATGCATTGAGGCAAATAGGGTCATTTTTTTCCTTTTACCTCCCCCTTTTAATTCAGGCTTCTGGAAACTGGGAATTTGGGACATCATGGGACCGTTGCTGGGACTTGGTGCCTGCACAAGGAATCCACTGTTTCCGGTGACCCTTTCTTTTTCTCTTTCCACTTTTGATAGAGACAGAAATTGAGAGGGAATGGGGAGGTAAGGAGGGGGAGGGGGAGAGGGAGAGGGAGAGGGAGAGGGAGAGGGAGAGGGAGAGGGAGAGGGAGAGGGAGAGGGAGAGAGACTGACTCCTGCTGCAGTGCTTTACCATTCATGCATGATGCTTTTCCCATTTGAGGACCAGGGGCTTAAACCATGTTCTGTGTGCACTTCACCAGGTGCGCCACTGCCTAACCCCTATTTTTAAAGTCTTTTTTTTTTCAGTGACAGAGAAAGAGACCCCAGAACACTACTCATTCATAAGCAGTGCCAGAGAATGAAAAATTGGAGGGTCGCAGCATGCAAAGAGCACACTCTACTGCTGAGCCACTTCAAGAGGGACAGGGAATTTTGTTTTTAGAGTCAAGGCTGAGCACTGGTTGTACAAAAGTCTTGCATGGAGAGTGCTGAACAGTAGCTTTCCCCAAACCTTCCCCGCCCCCTCTGTACCCAGCCCCCAAGGATTCCAGCTCTTTTAAGAGTTGGGCTATTCTCAGTATATAAAATGTGACATCAAAGTAACCAATATTTTTTACCAGACATAGAGAAATTTTTCTTACAGGCACAATTAAGAAATGCTTGTGTGAAGTCAGGTTATTCTATTTCTGCAGCTGATGCATCGCTTCTTTTTATTTAATATTTTGTTTATTACATAGAAACAGAAATCAAGGAGAAGAGGGAGGGAGACACCTGCAGCACTGCTTCACCACTTGTGAAGCTTCCCCCTTGCAGGTGGGCTGTTGCACTACTTCTTCAATGCAGTCCACAGTGCTCCGGCGTCTCAGCAGGTTCTCAGTAGGTCCTTCCGGCCAGAGCCGGAAGTGACCTCTGCCCCCGGAGCGACTGGGGAGCGGCGGAGCGATGGCGGCATCCGCGGTGTCCGAACCCTGGCCGGAGCTAGAGCTGGCGGAGCGGGAACGCCGGCGGGAGCTGCTGTTAACCGGACCCGGGCTGGATGAGCGGGTTCGAGCGGCTGGTGGGCGGCTGCCGCCGCGGCTCTTCACGCTGCCTCTACTGCACTACCTGGAGGTGAGCGGCTGCGGGAGCCTGCGGGAGCCGGGGCCGGGCCTGGCGCAGGGCCTCCCGCAGCTACACAGCCTCGTTCTGCGCCGCAACGCGCTGGGTCCAGGCCTCAGCCCCGAGCTCGGCCCTCTGCCAGCCCTCCGTGTGCTCGACCTGTCGGGCAATGCGCTGGAGATGCTGCCGCCGGGCCAGGGCCTGGGCCCCGCCGAGCCGCCCGGCCTCCCGCAGCTGCAAAGCCTCAATCTCAGCGGCAACCGGCTGCGCGAGCTGCCCGCCGATTTGGCACGCTGCGCCCCACGCCTGCAGACCCTCAACGTCACCGGCAACTGCCTGGGCGCCTTTCCCGCCGAGTTCTTCCAGCCCGGTGCTCTCCCCCTGCTCAGCGAACTCGCCGCCGCCGACAACTGCCTCCAGGAGCTGAGCCCGGACATCGCCCACCTGGCCTCCTTGAAGGTGAGTTGGGGTGGGGTTCGGGGTAGCCACCTAGAGGGACTTCCCAGGGGCTGAGCTTTACCTGGGGACTTTTAGACGAGCCAGGAAGAGCCCAGGCCCGTTGTCCCCACCACTGGTCGTGCGTCCCCACCCTCATGTCCGCGTCCCATTAACCAGGCCTACACACTACACCGCCGGCTGTCTGTGCTCGCCAGACAGTTCTCAGTTGGACTTGAACATATAACAAGCTGTTTGTAATTGTTAGTAGATTAGACTGCTCTATCATGTCACACTAGGTCAGGAAAGGGGCCCCGTGTCTGTCTCCCAATATTTGGAGAATAACTGGAATTGGCATAGTAGTTTATTCGTGTATGACATTCCTTTAACCGTTTTTTAAAATATTATATTTTATTTATTCCCTTTTGTTACCTTTTTATTGTTGTAGTTATTACTGTTGTTGTTATTGATGTCGTTTGTTGTTGGATAGGACAGAGAGAAATGGAGAGAAGAGGGGAAGACAGAGAGAGGTAGAGAAAGACAGACACCTGCAGACCTGCTTCACCGACTGTGAAGCGATTCACCTGCAGTTGGGGAGCTGGGGACTTGAACTGGGATCTTTACGCTGGTCCTTGAGCTTTGAGCCACCCGTACTTAACCCACTGCGCTACCGCCTGACTCCCAGAACTTATTTTTAGATTTTTTTTTAAACTTCTAAAAAATATTTTATTTATTTTCCCTTTTGTTGCCTTTACTGTTTTTTATTGTTGTAGTTACTGTTACTGTTGTTGTTGACGTCGTGGTTGGATAGGACAAAGAGAAATGCAGAGAGGAGGGGAAGACGGGGAGAGAAAGATAGATACCTGCAGACCTGCTTTACCACCTGTGAAGCAACGCCCCTGCAGGTGGGAGGCCGGGGGCTCGAACTGGGATCCTTAAGCTGGTCCTTGCGTTTTGCAGCCCGCTGGGCTACCGCTGGACTCCCTAAAGATTTTTTTAAAAGAATTTATTATTTATTTATGACAAAGATAGGCAAAGAGAGAAAGAACCAGACATCACTCTGGTACATGTGCTGCTGGGGATTGAACTCGGGACCTGATGGTTGAGCATCCAGTGCCTTATCCACTGCACCACCTCCTGGACCACTGATTTAGAAAGAGAGAGAAGCAGAGCATCATGTTGGCACACTCGATGCCAGGGATCAAACTCAGCTTCTTGCTGGAGTACCCCAACACTTTGTCTACTGCACCACCTTCTGGGCTGCTGACTCTTCTAAAGAATGTTTTTCTTATCATACTTCAGAGCAAAAGGATTCTTTAAAGTAAAAAGCAGATGGTTTGAGTTTCCTTATAGATAGTATAGTTATGGGACTGATTTCTAGGAATTCTTAGTTAAGTCATTTGTGGCCCCCAAGCCCCAACAAAATGCTTCACTCATAATAGGGCCCCTTAATTCTGTAGAGGAAGAGATGGGAGGATGGGAGTTGCAGAGACAGTTTCAGAAACCAGTCTTCATACTCAAACAGCATTTTTTTCCTCCATCCCACATGTTCTTCTTTCACTTCATCCTTAAAAAGGATAGTACCATATTTCTTCCCTTTTTCTTCTCTGAGTTAATGCAAACTGCTTAATGACACCAAAATGTGTATAAAACTTAGTAGTTGATATATTTATTTGCAGCAGAAATTGCTCTCATGATACTTGTCTTATAAAAATGTCTGTCTATAAATGTGTGTGCTGGCACACCTAGTTTTGAGAAGTAACCAGCCTAACACATCCCGAATTGCTAGCATTTCTAGTATGAGTCTCTGGGACTCTGGTTATCTAGGCTACTAACTTCTCTCTTGAACTGCAACACTTGGTATATACCACCTCCCACCCCTTCTCCTTGGATATATCTCAGTAGCAGATGCAGGCTAGGTGTGAAGAAATGCAAGAGCAAGGGGAAAAAAATCTTGGTTTCTGGACTTGTGGGCTTGGTTTCCTCAAACCAAGGCTGCATCACTGCCCCAAAATAACAACTGTGTTTACTGACTATTGTCTCATGTGAGTCATCATCTGGCCAAAGCCTCAGGACTGAATTTAACTAATTGCTGGAAAGGTTGGTCTTCTCTCTTTCTTCTCATCTCAGGACCTCTCCCTCCCCAGCAAGCTAGGCTTGTTTCTTAAGAGGTAAATGACTCAGACTTCCTGAGAGCATAGAAGCTGCTAGGCCTTGTCAAGTGTATAACTGATACTAGTACCTTGTCGCTTCTACTTCCTACTCATTATTAATAGAGCCCCATCAGGGTTAGTGGTAGATATCACACAAGGTTGTGAATACCAGTACATAGGCTATAGTAATTACTAAAATAACAACAAGCTTGTTTCAGTATCACAGGGCAGGGGAGGGAGGGATGTCTAAGGACCCCTCTTTAAGTAACTGCTCCCTTGGGAACCCCTGGCCTTGCAGCTGTGATGGCCTGACCTCCTTCCTCTTTTTTATTTTTATTTTTTAGTTATCTTTATTTATTTGATAGATATCCAGAAATTGAGATGGGAAGGGGAGATAGAGAGGGAGACAGAGAGACCCCTATAGCACTGCTTCACCACTCGCAAAGCTTTCATCCTGCAAGTGGAGACTGTGAGCTTAAACCTGGGTTCTTGCACATTGTAACATGAGCACTTAACCAGGTGTGCCACTGCCCAACCCCCTTCCCTCATCCTAGTTGCTTGGGACACAAAACTGAGGAACCACCAGTAATGGTAATGAGTCAGCTCCCTTCCTTACTGACTGCTGAACCATTCCTTTGGGTTTCCCCACAGCTGACATCATAGCTTCTTTGTCACTCCTGCTGCATGTTAAGGAACCCAGATCCAAAGTACCAGCCCTCCTGAACTATGGAGAAGAGTTGGGATTGATGTCCTAGCACTTGTGAAATGGGGCCATGCTTTACTAAAAGACCACTTTAACCAGGCTGTCCCAGGCCTTTCCAGGAATTGTGACCACTCAAGTGTCCTACATGGCTCATACTGAGGTTTTGGAAACGCCTTTCTCACGTCATTGTTTTCTCAGTGCTTCCAGCAAGATGGATTGGCTTGGTGAGGACAGAGTCCAGGTTTCACTGCTGCTCTGGCCATTGGCCATCCGAATGAGCAACAAGGATCATGCCTCCAGAGGTGGAACCTTCAGTCTCAAAGTTCCTCAACCAGAAACTTTGAGTTCTTTCTCCAGCTGTGCATCCTGTGCAAAAGTGACATTCCCAGGGGGTGACTGTTCATCTAGGACCAGAGACCTTAGAGAACTGGGGTGAAACAGGCTTCTGTGTTGCATCCAGGAAACTGTAGGCCACTCTGCATGTAGTTAATTTTCCCTTTTGAGGGTTGGAGGGCACAATTTTATCAAATGTTCCCTATAGGAATGTAAAAACTATATTCCTGCTCCACTTCAGGACTTAAGCTTGTTCTGTTACTACCCTCCTCAGGTCTCTCCTGGCTACCTTTCTGGTGTTAGCACACTGATGGGAAACCTGAGATGGGGAACCTGGCAAACTCAGACCTAGGCTCAGAACTGTGGCCTGGGTCTGTGTTAGTGTCTGTTAGTCAGTGTTCGTGCTGCTTACGATTAGGCGAACATTCCAGGGTAGGAACCTCTTGGTAGAAGAACCTGCAGAGTCAGTGCTGGGCAGGATGTATGAAACCTGGAAGGGTGTCACACCACCTGGCTGTCTTCATTCCACCTAAGAGTGGGCCAGGGCTTGGAGAAGAACAAAGTGGCAAGAATTTCATGAAACTGTATTAGCCCACCAACACAGGATTGCATAATCCTAGTGGTAACTGAAGACACGTTGGGTTTATTTGTTATGTTTTATATCTCACTACTAGTTTGGCTGTAAGAAGAGAATCTGCTTTATTTTATTTTATTTATTATTTATTTTTATCATCACCAGGGCTTCAGGTGACTTTAGAGAGGGGAGGAAACCACAGCACTGAAGCTTTCTCCATTCAGTCCAGAATTTCCCATTGACCATGGAAGAAAATGAGAAAGAACTCATTCATTGTGATCAGTGCTGCAAGGCAGTTGTCAGAAAAGAGAAGAGGAGGGTGGTAGTGAGCCTTCTCTAAGAGGTGCTCTGCCTTGCTTACACCAGCCATAGAGGGGGAGGACACTCTGCTTTGGCATATTTCTGGACATGAACCGCCCACTATGAAGAGGGTGCCATAGTTCCATCTGTGTCCTGGACTCTGATAATGAGTGATAATGAGTGTACCTCCTACCACCCCACATGACTCTGATAATGAGTTTCCAGGATCATGGAAGGTGGCTGTTTGTTTCATTTAGTGATACTGAGTCTAGTCACACATCCAGTCAATAACAATGACAGGTTCTTTCACATGACCTGTGTTAGGATTTCACAAGCCACTATGGTGCAGAGGAGGTCCTGGGGCTGGGCAGTGGCATGCCAGGTTAAATGTACATAGTATTAAGCACAAGAATCCAGGTTCAAACCTCTACTTCCCACCTATAGTAGAGACACTTCATAAGTGGTGAAGGTCTGCAGGTGTCTTTCTCCCTCTCTATTCCCCCCTTCCCCCTCTTAATTTCTCTCTATCAAATAAAATAGAAAAAAATGGCTGCCTGGAGAGCAGTGCCAGCACCAAGCCCTAGCAGTAACCCTGGAAGTGGGGGAGGGAACAGTGGACACCCCTCCATACTTTTCACAGATCACAACAGAGGGCTTAGAACCATTCAAGTATTAGGGCCAATTTGCTCTTTTTCTGCAAATGTGAAATAGGATGGCATGTGTATTTTCTAGCTGTGGCATGTATTTCAGTATGCAGTGTGTTACTCTTGCTGTGCTTGTTCTTTTTTGCTCATTTAGTTAAACCAGCACCATTTTTGTGGGATCAAGTGAAGTAATTTGTTCATTATTATTCTTCACCTATTCCTTGCCACCTTTGTTTCTCCACCCAAGCTACTGCTTTGAAATTCTTGTAATTATCATACCAGGGAACTTGACATCAAGCAAGGAGAATAAGACATACTTTTATATAGACTCTTGGTGATCATTGCCAATCCCTTAAGAAAGTGCTTTGATTACAGGCATCTTTGCTGGGTATAGAGTTGACTGAAAGACACACTCTGTAGTGTGACCTCATGTAGTATGTACCTGGTCTCTCCCCCAGACACTGGACCTCTCTAATAACCAGCTGAGTGAGATCCCTGTGGAGCTTGCTGATTGCCCCAAACTCAAGGAGATCAACTTCCGGGGCAATAAGCTGAAGGACAAGCGCCTGGAGAAGATGGTAGGCAGCTGCCAGACCAGGTCCATCTTGGAGTACCTGCGTGTTGGGGGTCGAGGTGGGCGCAGCAGGGGCAAGGCTGATGGACCTGAGAAAGAGGAAAGCCGCAAGAAGAGGAGGGAGCGGAAGAAGCGGGAGAACGGAGAGGGGGGTGAGGAGGAAGTAGAGGAGGCCAGCCGACTGTTCCTGAGGGTTCTGCATGTGGCAGAGAACCCCACCCCACTGACTGTCAAGGTGAGCCCCGAAGTCAAGGATGTCAGACCATTCATCGTGGGAGCCGTTGTGAGGGGCATGGACCTACATATTGGAAACGCCATCAAGCGGTTCCTCACCTCTCAGGTGTGTGCTCCCAGGGACAGGGTGAGGGGGTGGGATAGACACACCATGCATGTGGCTTCAGGTGGAGCTGTGAGAAACAGGCACAGGGCCAGGTAATCCTGACCTGTCTGTTAGGTGTGCTTCGTTTTCTTCACCTAGGCTATGAGAATGTGGTCACTGAGTATGGGTTCATGCAGTAAACACAAGGACCCGGGTCTTGAGCATTCCCTGAACCTTAATGCACAGAGACTGTGGGGCAGCCAAGTACACCCCAGCAGATACTGCCTAGGTAGAAACAATCACACCTTCTTGTTCTTCCAGGCATTAGCCATGTTTGACCATGCTACTGTCAGTGTTTTGGTGTTCTGTTTAAATTTCTGATTTCTGTAATGAAATTAGTTTTGTATTAGCTATAGACACTGCATAAGATAGCATGAAAACCATTACATGTTGCCAGTATGTTCTTAAGGGATTTTAGTTTTTGTTAGGTATGTAGCTAGGTGAAATTCTTTTTTTTTTTTTTTAATATTTTACATATTTAAATGCTTTACATTCAACAGTAAATACAGTAGTTTCTACATGCATAACATTTGCCAGTTACACTTGTTTTTTATTGTTGTAGTTATTGTTATTTGATGTCATCGTTGTTGGATAGGACAGAGAGAAATAGAGAGAGGAGGGGAAGACAGAGGGGGAGAGAAAGATAGACACCTGCAGACCTGCTTCACCACTTGTGAAGCGACTCCCCCACAGGTGGGAAGCCGGGGGCTCGAACTGGGATCCTTAGCCGATCCTTGCACTTTGTGCCACATGCGCTTAACCCTCTGCACTACCGTCCGACTCACAGTGAAATTCTTAATTTGTTGTTTCCTAAGAAAGCTGCCTGGATTTTGTGTATGTGAGAGAGAGAGAGGGAGAGAGAAAGAGAAACATCTGTAGCACTGTTCTACTGCTTGTGAAGTTTCGCCCCTGCAGGTGGAGTTGGGGGAGCGGTGTTGAGTCCAGGCCATCATGCATGATAGTGTGCACTCTGACAGGTGAACCATCACCAGGCCCCCTGCCCAACTTTTAAAGTTCAAGCACACAGTCATACATGGGAGCCCCAGAGCATGGACCTATGGGGCAGAGGCAGCCATTTGGAAGGCTATGCATCAACTTTTTTTTTTTTTTCTCCAGGGTTATGGCTGGGGCTTGGTGCCTGCACTATGAACCCCCTACTCCTGTGGCCATTTTTAATTTTTTTTGGGGGGGGCAGGGTAGGACAGAGAGATATTTGAGAGAAGAGAGGGAGAGAGAAAGAGAGATACCTGTAGACCTGCTTCACCGCTTGTAAAGTGACCCTGCCAGAAGGTGGGGAGCGGGGGCTTGAACCAGAATCCTTGTGCTGGTCCCTGTGCTTTGTACTATGTGCACTTAACCCTGTGCACCACTGCCTGCCTCCCCCCCCCCTTTTTTTTTACCAGAGCACTGCTCAGCTGTAGTTTATGGTGGTGTGGGGCATTGAACCTAGCACTTTGGAGCCTCAGGCATGAGAGTCTCTTTGTATAACCATTATGCTATCTACCCACACCCTCCAGGCACCAGCTTAAGCTTCCTACACCAGGAAGAAAGCCAAGGTGGGCTGGGAAGGAAAATGTGCTGTAGTTACTTTTCCATATATATATATATTTTTTTTTTTTTTTGACAGGACAGAAATGGGGGGGGTGTGAGAAAAACACCTGCAGCACTGCTTCACCACTCATGAAGCCTTCCCCTTGCAGGCAGGTACTAAGGCCTTGAACTGGATCCTTAGGCATTATAATGTGTGTGTTCAGTCAAGTCCACCACTGCCCAACCCCATTACTTTTATTTATTCAGTTATAAATTATAGTTGAGCGTGAGTTTATTGGGGTTTTTTGTTTGTTTGCTTGTTTTGTTAAGCCTTAAAGACTATTCTAGAATTAGAGAAAAAAAGAAAGTCTAATAAGGGGTAACAAAATAAATGTTTGTTTGGGGAGGGGGAATAAAAAAGGAACAGAGGAGTGGCCAGGAGTGTCACAGCAGATAAAGGCAGTGGGGGTTCTTTATTTTATTTTATTTTATTAATTTTCCCTTTTGTTGCCCTTGTTTTTTATTGTCGTAGTTATTATTTATGTCATCGTTGCTAGATTGGACAGAGAGAAATAGAGAGAGGAGGGGAAGACAGAGGGGGAGAGAAAGATAGACACCTGTAGACCTGCTATACCACCTGTGAAGCGACTCCCTTGCAGGTGGGGAGCCAGAGGCTCGAACCAGGATCCTTACGCCAGTCACATGCGCTTAGCCTGCTGCTCTACCGCCCAACTCCCAGCAGTGGATTCTTAAGCATGAGGTGCTGAGTTCGATCCCTGGCATCACATGTGCCAGAATGATCCTCTGATTCTCTCTTCCTCTCCTCTTTCTCACTAATAAATCTTTGAAACAAAAGGAAAGAGAAGAAAGGCATCCTCTCTGCTCTTGTGTTGCAGACAAAGCTCCATGAAGATCTTTGTGAGAAGAGAACAGCAGCCACTATCGCAACCCATGACCTCAAGGCCATCAAAGGACCCCTCCTGTACACAGCTCGCCCACCACAGGACCTCAAGGTGATTGCACACCCCTTCACATGCTCATGATTTGGAGGTTGCCTCTTGAGCTTTTCAAAAATAAACGTAGTAGTGATTGTGCAGGAGCATTTTAAAGTAAATCTGACAGTTTCTGACAAGTTATAAAATTATTTTTAAAAAGAAAGCAAGAAAGACCAGGCTACAGTTACTTTCGAAAGCATTCAGGAAGTCAGTAATTCAAAAGTGATTTTATTACATTAACATTTAACATTAATGCTCATTAACATATAACCAAAAATCATGGTTTATATCATAATTGCGAAATCCCTAGTTTCAAGCCAGAATAGAGTGCACTTGGTAGGTCCTGTGCTTTGCCAGGTTTTGTACATTGCCTAGGTTTGAGTCTTGGCAACATGTGGAAGTATCATGGCATCAGGGAAGCTCTGTTAAGTTGGCCCAGAAGCAGGGAACCTGACAAGTACATGATCCCAGTACCCCCAAAGAACTTCAAAAACAAAAACCCTAATTTGGGATGATCCTTGTGTGAGTTGTTCCAACCTAAGGTGCAGGTTCACTGCATGTGTCATGGTACGCTAGACCTCTGGGCCCTGCTACACCTACCAACTTGACTGTCTCGGGCTTCTGGCTTCTCTCTTCCCTTTTCCTTCTTATGATCTGCATATCTTAGAAGTGATGTGTATTAGGCAGATTTCAAGTTGAGCACAGGTTCTAAAGTACTTTGAGTATTTAGATATTTGGGTCCCTGGAGTGACCTCTGTGATCCCTCATGCTGGTCAATCTTTGGTTAACTCTGTGTCACATTGCCAGTGGGAGTTGAAGAGATACTGGCGCTCAGGACCAGAGTTAGTGAAAGGCCAGTTGTTCCAAAATGCAAACTCTTCCTGTAAGTTTGCTAACTGAGGTCTCCACCCTCCAGATAGTCCCCTTAGGGCGGAAAGAAGTCAAGGCCAAGGACCTGGTGCGACAGTTACAGATGGAGGCCGAGGAGCACAGGAAGCAGAAGAAGAGGCAAAATGTCTCAGGCCTTCACAGGTTGGTCAGTGCTTACAGAGTGAGGGTGATATACCTCAGGTCTTTGGAAAGTACCTGCTATAATGAGAATGAGGGGTGTGCTCAGGAATGCTGTGCACACTAAGGAAAAGATTTACACACATTTGTCCTCTGTTTAATTATCTTATGCCATTTAGGAGATTCCTAAAGCTACCAAAGTCTGATAACTCCTTCTTATGTTAAACAAAAAGAAAAGGGCGGAGAAGGGAAGAAAGTGCCTTTATGCCAGTCTCTTTATGTAGAGACTTACGTACAAGGTCCAGGAGGATGTGGGCCTAACTTTAGAGGGCCCAGGTGTGAACAGTGAGGGTTTTGTGGCATTTTAAAGGAGGAATTGACTCTAGGGACATAAACCATATATAAGAGAGTGGGAACACTAGCAGCAGAAGAGATAGTCAGACCTACAGCTATCTATCCAGATCTTCTGGGATAGGATACAGGCCCAGTGAAGGTCACTGGACCACCTGACAGACAAGATCATCTGAAGTTGCCTGGTTGACATCCTTATAAAGGCAAACTTCAGAATATTTACTTTTTTTTAAGTGCCAACCGTGCATTTATCCAAATATAGCATATATATTTATTATTGGATAGAGACAGAAATTGAAAGGGAGGGGGACAGATACCCACAGTCCTGCTTCACCACTCACAAAGCTTTCCCACCCTGCAGATGGGGACCAGGGGCTTGAACCTAGGTCCTTGTGCATTGTAACATGCACTCAACCTTGTGTGCCACCACTTGGCCCCAAATATTTACTTACTCAGGGCTGCTTAAACATGCTTTTGAACGTAAAAAATGCTGTCTGGTTTACCTGTAGGAATATATTTTTATATATATATTGGTATTCCCTCCTACTCAGATATCTTCACTTACTGGATGGAAAAGAGAATTACCCCTGTCTTGTGGATGCAGATGGAGATGTGATTTCTTTCCCACCAATAACAAACAGCGATAAGACAAAGGTCAGACTTTCGTGTGTAGCATTTAGATGTCTTTTCCACGCTGACATCCCATCACTGTGCAGAATGGAAAGTGCAGGCACATAGTGGTCCCTTCAGGGGTGAGGTCCTGGATTTCCAGAGACAAATGTCACTGCTTATGTTCCTTCAGGCTACACCACGCATTCTTGTCCCTTTTAGAAGGGGGCAGTCTGTGTAATACCATTTTCTTTAGATTCAGTGTTGCAACTGTTGATGCCTACTTTTGAATAACTTATTTTCTGAAGTCTCTCAATTTCTTTTGAAGATTAAGAAAACGACTTCTGATTTGTTTTTGGAAGTAACAAGTGCTATGAGTCTGCAAATATGTAAAGATATCATGGATACCCTGATTCTGGTGAGTGAGTTGACTCTCCAACCACAGGAGACAGACGGGCCATTTGTACAACCACTTCTCATAACAGTCTGGGTTATAGCAACATGTCTTCCCTGGGGCACCACTAATCTTTAGTTACAAAGATCTTTTCATTTGTAGAAAATGGCTGAAATGAACAAGTACACTTTAAACAATAAAGAGGAAGGATCACTCTCAGATACTGAAGCTGATGTGATTTCTGCACACCTCTCGGATTCCAAGATGAACCCAACTGCTGAAAGAGATAGCAGTTCCTCTCTGGTGGTAGAACAGGTTCGGGTGGTGGACATGGAAGGGCAGCTGAAGGTGGTGTATCCGTCCAAGACAGACCTGGATTTTTCTGCCTCCCACATCACTGTGCTCCGCTGATAGCAGGGCACTACTGCTGTCAGAGGCATTTGGGTTTGCCTGCTCAACGGGTTGATATGTGGTCATAGTAAATTATGTGTTCTGTTTCCATCTCGGTATTTTTTTAAAGATATATCAGTTTCTCCGGACAATTCTGACTTGAAGTGGTACCATGTTGTCATGTACCAGTTGTTTGCCTTTACAGCACCAAACTGACTTTAGCAATGTTTTATGGGATTATTTGAATATTGGAATTATACAGCACTCTCTAAAATCATGTAGGCATACAGCAAATGACTGTTGTGGGTGAGGATGCTCATTTGGTTTAAATACTCAATTCTACATTGAGAAGCTAAGTGGCATGTGTTGTATTGAACTGCACAATTATTTTTCTATGATATATCATCTTTCTAAATTACACTTTGCCAGTTGTACAACTTAGAAAACACTGTGTTTTCTAGCTTGCAGGGAATCATAACTTATTTTTTAAAAAAACTTAATACAACCTTAGAATTGGCAAAATCATTTTTCTCAATGTTCCTTTGGATGTTTTAGGGGATGTGGAGACCCACGGAGTCCTCTACCGGGGCTGTAATTGTAAACGAGCCCCAGGCAAAGAGCGGAGTTTAGAATCACATCTTGCTCCCAGAACAGGACAGATCCCTTTGTGTATTGTCATCAGCTAGCTATAAGACAGACAGTGGTGACTGGAGGAGGCTTGAGATTTTTGAAGCCAGAAAGTATAAAGTATGTGTGGCAGGTGATGAGTTATTCAGCATTTTTCTTTCTAGATATTTTCAGTTTTCACTGTCCCAGTCCTATACAAAGCATACCTCCAGTGGACTTGCCCTTCTCATAGGAGTATGGCCCTCCTGACAGGTCGAGGCACATTAGTTCAAGGTGAGCTCAGCTTTGATACCCTGGAGGCATCATTTGCTCTCTGATTAATGGCACCATTAGTGCCCTTCATCTCCCACCCAATCCTGACACTTTCCTTTGACATTTCTGGCATCTATGACATAAATGTGTGCATTTGTTTACGTATAAGCACATTCACACTCATCCCTCCCCAGAGCAGAATGCTCTTGGGCCCACTGGACCACTGACAAGAGTCTATGGGTTTTACTAACCTCAATCCTTTCAAATTGAGCTGGAATATGAGAAACTGGCTCGTGAGTTGGTTGTTAATGACATTGTTTGGTGGTCTTTGACCTGCAAAAGGCTGTTTGTGTGTTGTGTTGAAATAGTAGACTGATATTTTGGCAGCATCTACACAAACACCCACTGAGCCCATGCACATAGCCATCAGAACCAACATGTATGAGGCACAACCCCTGCCCCCCCCCACCACCACTACCACCAAATTGAGAACACACTCCAAAGCCACAGCTTAACCAGCTGTGCCCCAAGGCCCCTGTGTGGCTGTCCTTCACCTTTTCCTTCTATTGTGTTTCCAAAAACCCTGCCAAACATCTGTATGTTGGTGCCTCTGGCTTGTCATTTTATGACTTCTGGACTGTGTTGGCTCTGGGTATGGGCCCTGGCAGGGCCCTGCTGGAAAGCTATCACCCCAGTGCTACCACTGACAGACCCATCAGTCTTGCTGCTGTTTTCTGATAGCTTCGTTATCTTTGAGATTTTAGAATGTGACAGCAGAATGCCTCTCAATGTTCTTGTTTTTTGCCAGTCCAACTCTCTAATAAAGGATTTTTAATAAGGACATTGTGCCTCCTTCCCAGTGAATTTGCTGCAGTATTTTTGGAGGTGGGGGTAGGAAGTATCTTTGGGAAAACTGAAGACTTCAGATTGCGCCTCTTCCCAACCCAGATTTTGCCAGCAAATATCAATAAGCAGTTAGCTATCACACAGGTTCAGCCCAGAGAAGCCATTGTACTAGGCCCAGAGGCCAGCTTCCTCCAGCATCCTACCTTGTTGTGCCTTGCACTGGACCTGGAGGTGTCCAGATTCCTTTAACACCAACCCAGGGGCATACTCTAAGCTTAGAGTCAGGTCTCTGACAACTACCCTAGCAGATAATCCTGTCCCAGAATTGCCTGTAGGTGGGAAGGCTGGGCTCTATTCCATCCTCTTCCTAACCCTTCCAGGGCATCAAGGACACAGCTGCTGCCTGGCCCCTCTGGGAAACCTACTGGGAGGCCAGGTTTGTCTCATCCACTTGACTTGGGTGAAGGCAGGAGTCCCCCAAGGGCCCCTACCTTGGCTTCCCCTACTGGAGCTGAGCAGAAGGTGCCAGCAGAGCCCACAGCAAGGGTCAGGGTACATCTACTAGGGCATGGACTATGTACTAAGCTCTTATCCTAAGACCACCTGACTGTAGGGCCATAGGCAATGACCAGCCATACCTACGCTGGACCTGGTGTTGGCCTCTGCTATCTGCTGCCATCCACAGGGTTCACCCAGGTATTTGTGAAAGGCCTCAGTGCCACCTAGCAGTACTGGACCAAACTAGATCCCTTCCCAGGTCGTTTACCATCTTCTGGTCCCCATGATACTTCAGTCTTGCCCAGGACCAGTCACATGTGACCTGTCCATAGCAGACTGCTGCTGGAGTGAGCAAGCAGGAGCTAGAGCCCTGGAGTCTAGAATCCAAGGAGAAAGAATGGTGATGAGAGCAGCTGGGCCCACCCGCAATCTCTCACCCTTCTGAGCCACGCCAACCTCCTTCCTCAGGGCCAGGGATCAGCTCTGCTTGCCATCCACCTGCCGTGGAAAACTTCCAGTGGACTTGCTCTCCTCAGAGGAGTCTGGCCCTCCTGCCAGGTGGGTCGAGCCTTCTGTTTGTGAAGTGTACATGAGGCACATTGGCTTAAGGTGAGCTCAGCTTTGACACCCTGGGGGCATCATTTGCTCTCTGATTAAGGGCACCCAGTCCCACCACTTTCCTTTGACATTTCTGGCATCTATGACATGAGTTTGCAGTAGGTACCAAACACCTGAAAGAACCACAGAGCCTGAGACATTGCTATTACTTAACACACACACACATACACACACACACACAAACACACACACACACACACACACCAGAGCCAGCAGGAGGAACACGAGCTGCGAGTCATGCCTGCCCTGGGTGACCTTTGGGAGAGGCCATTACGCATCTTTCATTCAACAAAGATTTAATGACCACCTTGGTGCACAGGGCACTTGGGGAGGAGCTGGCCTGCCCCAGGGGATAGGCAGTCCAGGGAAAACCATGCCCACTTTTTTGGAGGGAGACATGCTGGCTATGGAAGAAGTTAGGGGTCAGCCCAGGTCATACAGTCCTGCGCAGTGCTCACCAGCAAGACCCAAGTTTTTAGGGCTGCCAGGCCTGGGTCCTCAGCTACACTCACTCATATGCTGGGGACTTGGGGCAGGGTGGGGTGGGGGGCAGTTTACACTGGTGGCCCTGGGCCCAAGAGCCCAGCCTGGGCAGTTGTTCAGGCTGACCCAGTAATGTGACCATGTGTGGCTCATTGTCTCTAGTCTCCCCAAGTGCCTATGTCTTTGTGTATTTGTGTCTGTCTGGCTGTCAGTGTGAAAGCCTGGTGTCTGAGCACCAGGTGTGTCTGCCTGTGTGCTGTGTGTTGCATCTGCCCCCCTGGGGCCTATGTATAAAGAAAGGGTTTCGTGTATAAAGGGGGAGGAGGCTCTTTGTATGGGAGGGTGAATATGGAAGGATCTGTGTAGATGGAGGGAATTCTCATAATAGGCTACCTGCCCCTCTAAAGCTGTGCCCTCAGCCTCTGGGCATGCCTATTTGCACTTATGCACATAGGAGCCAGTGATGTAGCCCAAGATGAAGACAGCCCAGAAGAGAGCCACGGCACTCAGCACCTTCATGGCCACACTCAGCTTGCCCCACCACAGCATTCAGGAAACTCTAGGGTGAGAACCACAGAACATGAATCTCAGCTACACCTCCTGAGTGGACTGGGTGAGGGGGAGGCAGGCAGGGGTCTAGTGCTTTGCTGGACTTGGGAGATGGGGTGAGGGGCATGGGAGAGGTGGGCACTCAAGCCAGCATGCAGGCAAGGCCCATGAGAGGTCTAGAGTATCGGGCTCCTCACCTATCCCAGCTGGAAGCCTCTGCTATGGTTGGTACAGCTGCCATGCTCACTTCATCCTGGCTGACGTCCTGCCACCTGCTGTAATGGACACTGCTGTCCTGGGGCTGCATGTTTGGGCTGTAGTGGCTGCTACAGGCAGACTCTGCAGGGTGGGAAAGGCACTGGCTTCTCTGTACAGTTCAGCAGATGTGGCCTGGGGCAGGGAGAAGGGCACAGTCAGGTGGGGTGGCTCCTATGCCCACACCCACTCATAGGCCTAGTGTAGCACAGGAGGCAAAGCAGGTGTTCCACCCCAGGGGCTATGAGTCCCCAGGAATGTGAGAGACTGCTGCCTGCAGGAATGTGAGAGGCTGTGTTTCTTCCCTGTCCACAACCCAGGAGGCCTCCCAGCACAGCTGCTGCCACCTGAGACAGGACACCAAGAGGCCTTGGCTAGGGCACTAACTGCTTGCTTTTCCTCCTGGAGACTTGGAAGGGAGGAGGCAGGCTTGGGGCAGCAGAGAGGAGGCCTGGCTGGCCCTGGTCTGTGGCTGCAGTTACTTCACCAGCCAGTCTGGGTTACAGTCCTTCCTTCACCCATAGCTTGTGAGAGGAATTGGGTTTGGGAGTTCCTGACCTTCCCAGTCCAGGGCTGCAGAAGCAGGCCCCTTACTTCCAAGGACTTTGCTCAGCCTTCAGCAGCCTGGGTAGTGTGGGGGAGCTGAAGGGGGATACTGACCTTTCTCCAGGCTATCTTGGTCTCGGAAGTTTAAAGGTACAGCACTCAGTTAGCTGCAAGAAACCAACTCAGAAACCCCTGAAAACTGGGCAGTTCTGAAATCTGACATCTCAGGCAGGTGAAGGAAGGGAACTGGCCACAAAGCCGTAAAGCCTGTCTTTCAAGTGGGAGCTCCTGCTTTGTGGCAGCTGCTCAGGTGGTTCTGAGGCCCAAAAGAAGTGTAGCATTAGCTGAGGGTGGATTCTGCTTTCCCAGGGGTGTATGGAGAACTATGAGCTGACTTTGTTAGGTGCATAATATCTGCCTTTCTCTACAGTGGGCACTGCTGCAGGATAAGGTAGTCTTAATACTCTTGAGTCCTGCCTTCCCATGTTATTCACATGTGGGCAGAGTTCTGGGGGAGAGAGAGAGAGAGGAGAGGAAGGCAGACTTGCTTTTTTAAAAAATATTTATTCCCTTTTGTTGCCCTTGTTGTTTTATTGTTGTAGTTATTGTTGTTGTTGTTGTTGGATAGGACAGAGAGAAATGGGGAGAGGAAGAAAAGACAGAGAAGGGGAGAGAAAGATAGACACCTGCAGACCTGTTTCTCCTCCTGTGAACCGAGTGGGGAGCGGGGGGGGGGGGGGGGCTCGAACCAGGATCCTTACCTGAGCCCTTACACTTTGCACCATGTGCCCTTAACCTGCTGCACTACTGCCAAACACCCATAGACTTGCTTTCATGAAAGAAACAGCAGCCAGTTCTTTCTGCCTTAATGTGATAGCCGGAGATGCAGCAGCCACCTTGCATACCTAACTTTTGCCACAGCACCAACCCTGATGGAGCTGAGTCTCCAAACCCACACCAGTTACCTAAGTGTGAGCGTCAACCCTGATCTCCTCAAGCCTGGGACAATGGGTTCCTATCACTTGCAGAGCAAGTTCGTGACTGGTGTTGGCTATGAGGCTCTTGGGTCATCCTGGCTAGACAAAGCCACCAGAAGCTGGTGAGCTCCTGGGAGCTAAACTGGGGGCTTTACTCACTTGTAAGTATCTTTCCAACACCAATAAGAGCCAAATCTGGGGCCTGAAAAGCACCCCTGTCAAGGTCTGGGAACCTCAGGGGGTGTTGCCTAGTGTATGAGGGTGGGGTTCTACACAACTTACACCCCTGCACATCCCCCTCCCAAAACACCTGGAGTAACCCACAATATACAAACAGAGTCGTGGCAGAAGGTTCTGCGGCTCAGGAAGACAAGAGGCTGCCCTATGGCTTGCTCCACCCGGCGCCGTGTGGAGGTGCAATCGATGACCCCAACCTTTAAGAAAAAAATGAAAGGAAAGGTGAAGAGGCACGGTCTGTTTAGGGGCTAGTAGTGCTCTGTGGTGTCCCAAGGGGCCAGCAGCAAGCTGCTAGGGAAGTTCTGGTGGGCTAGATCAAATAGATGAGCCCCCTTTCCGCCTCTACCGCCAACTCCCCAGCCCCTACCCAATTCTCCTGGAGTGATCAGTCTCGTAGGCTCTGGAAGGAAGGGGGCTGCCGCTGCCAAACTCACCTTCTTGTGTGCGTGGAAGCTGCACACTGATGTAGATCTCTCCAGTGTGCCCCAGACCACTGCGCTCACCTCGTAGGCCAACTCCTGGTCCCTAGGGGGCGGGTCCGAGTGGGCGGGTGGGGCTGAGTCTAGGCACAGCCCGCCTCCCAGAAGAGGTCGGTCTTGGGGAGGGGCGGAGCCATTCACTGGGGCGGGACGTGAGCGGAGCCACTCGCTGGGTCGGATCGAGACTGGGATATGGGTGTGGCCACTCACGGGGGCGGGGCGAAACCCTTGTCCAGTGGGCCGGGCCCCAGCTGCGGAGAAGCGAGCTGCGTAGGCGAGGGGCACTTGGATTGCTGCAAGGACTACCCGGTGAGAAGTCTCAGAGCATAAACTGCAGGGATGAGGTGGCTGTCCTCAGGGGGCTTGAGGAGGCTTGAGGTAGTTAGAGGAAGCCAGGAGCCCCTGGGTCCCTCAGGCCACCCCAGTTCTGTTGCAGCCTAGCAATGGCTTCTGGATCTTCCCAGGAGGCCCAGAGGACATGGGTTTAAGTACAGAAGTAGTAACCTCTGGACATATCTGGGTTTGAATAGGAGAGGCAGGCAGCTCACTGGGGGGCATCCTGTGTGTCTATGAGGCCTAATCAATGACATCGGAGCCCCCAGCTGCCAACTGGCCCTTTGTACCTCTGAGGATCTGGACACTACGTGCCCTGCACTAGACTGAGAGGTGGCTTCAGGAGTGCACGGCCGGAGCATACTTGCAGGTGGGCACAGAGAAGGCACAATGATGACGGATTCTTCAGCACTGGGGACCCACCAAGGAAAGGCAAAGGCCCGTAGGCGAGCCCTGCCCTCCTAGAAATAAGAGCAGAGCTTCTCCACACCCTCCCCACTTCCTTACAAAGAGGCAATATCCCAGCCACACCCCACCCTCAGCTCCCTGAGATCTCACCTGGGTGTACTAGCATCAGGCCTCCTAAACTGGGACCATGGGGAGGACCCTGTGTGTCAGGTCTCCCCAGGAAGGACCCAGAGGCTTGAGCTGGTATGCTGAACCCCAACATGAGTTTTGGAAAAGGAGTGTTGAAGTATTTGAGTGCTCCCCCAAGAAAGCCTCCCCTGTCCCATGAGTATTGGGGAAGGAAAGGGTGAGCCAAAACCAACACTGGGTTTAATTCTGAAGCAGAGGGAAAAGCAGGGTCTCATGGGGACACACAGATGGCTCTCTACACTGGGCAGACCACATTTGGGGCCCTGGACTAGGTCTACTTGGGAACTGTCTTCTTAATCTTGTTAACTGAAGAAAAGATCTCCGATGGGTGCAAGGGAGGCATTTTGATTCCTTTCTGTTTCAGTTGGTTGTAGTAATCTGTCCTCTCCGTGATGATGGTCTAGGAGAGAAACAACCCCGTGGCCCAGGCCCTGCAGCTCAGGACAGCACCTTCTCCTCCCCCAGCAGAGCTCTCTCAGCAGAGATGTGCTGTGAATATTTACCACCAGCTTAAGATTGAGGGAAGGTATCAGTTTGGGAGGTGGTGCAGTGGATAAAGCACTGGATTCTCAAGCATGAGGTTTTGAGTTCAACCTCCAGCATCATGTGTTAGAATGATGCTGGTTGCCTCTCCTTCTTTCTCTTGCTTTTTTTTTTTTTTACTTTTTTTTCAATTTTATTTATTTTCCCTTTTGTTGCCCTTGTTGTTTAACGTTGTTGTGGTTATTGATGTTGTTGTTGGATAGGACAGAGAGAAATGGAGAGAGGAGGAGAAGACAGAGAGGAGGAGAGAAAGATAGACACCTGCAGACCTGCTTCACCGCCTGTGAAGCGACTCCCCTGCAGGTGGGGAGCCAGGGGCTCAAACTGGGATCCTTACTCTGGTCCTTGCGCTTTGCCCTTCTTTCTCTTATAAATCAATAAATCTTAAACAAAACAAAACAGAACAGAACCATATAGCTGGTGGTAGAGGAAGCTCTGATCTCTGAGAATGAGCACTCCACCGTGGTCTCTTCAACCACAGAGATGAAGCACAGAGCTCAGCCCTAGAAGGGGTGCATTCTATGTGTTTCTTCTCCCACTCAATCCTCTGAGACCTCAGAGGTCAAGTCTGACTCTTTAGTTCCACCAAGATGGCAGAACACACAAGACAATAGACTTCACCTCTTCCTGCTTATATGATGAAATGACAGGGATGTATAGCAACAGTATAGAAAGATCAGGCAACCAGAGGATCACAGAAAGGGGACACAAAACATGAGGACAAGAAACATGGTAACATAATTAGGAGCTGGGTGGTGGAACATCTGGTAGAGAACACATGTTACTATGCCATGGACTCAGGTCCAAGCCCCCTAGTTCCCACCTGCAGGGGGTAAAACAGATTGCAGGTGTCTCTCCTCCCTCACTCCCTCCCTTCCCATCTCTCTCTTTCTCTCACCCTTTATCAAAGAAGAAGAGGAAGAGAAAAAAGAAAAAAGAGTGAAAGGGGAAGGGGAAGGGGCCTGGTGGTGGCACACTTGGTTGAGCACACATATTACACAGTACACAAGGACCCATTCCTCACCTACAGGGGAAAAGCTTTGCAAATGGTGAAGTGATGCTGCAAGTGTCTCTTTCTCTCTGCCTCTCTGTCTCCCCTTCCCTCTCAATTTCTGGCTGTCTCAATCCAATAAAGAAAGATAATTAAATGTAAAAAAAGAGAGAGAAAAAGAAAAGGGGGAAAATTTACTGCTGGGAACAGAGTCATGAAGACACTGAGCCCCAGAAATAACTCTGGCGGCTTATTTTTTTTAAAAAAAGTAACATAATTTTACGAGTAATGACACTGGAGAACTACTACCCAAGAGAGGAAGGGACAACTGTGCTTTAAACTGAAAGGCTCGTGCCTACATTAGACACCCCAGTTCCTGAGGACAACATCAGTGAAGGGACCGCATGCAGACAGGTACAGAAAACAGAGCATCTTACTTCAGACAACAGTAGAATGCTGGGGAGTAAAGATTCATAAATGAGTACTGGGGGAGCAGACACATGTCAACAAGGCAGATGTCACACTGCTAGAAATCAACCAAGGAGTGTGAAGCTCCCCAGTTCCCTACGACTAGAAATGCCTTGAGGCCATGAGACATTCCTTATGAACACACAGCTCTTGTCCAAGGAAGTGACTGACAGCTTACATCTACATGCCCCATGTACATATGGCCTTCCAGAGACCCTGGTGAGTGGAACGTGCTGGAAGCTGAGCAAAATCCCCCTGGTTTCTCTCTACAACTAGCTTCCATGCTGTATATTTTTGTCTGTTCTGCTTCAACCTGGGGCAACCACTAAGCCTACACATTCAACTGAGAAACTTGGGAGCCTCTAGTCAGAACTTAAAAGCACTCAAGCAGTAGGAATTTGCCCTTCCAGAGATGAAGTCCTACTCAAGGAAGTTGCTGGAAACAGCTCACTAACAGTTGTTCTGGGCCACAATCCCAGAAAAAGGATAAGAGACTGTCTTTTATGGGTAACTCCCCGAGACCCTGAGAGACACCCGCTCCTGATCAGCTTGTAACAACTGATTGGGTTCAAGCCCACAACTTCAGGATGGCTCTGCTCCTGGGAAAAACACAGGTTATAGAACCTGCAGACCATAGCTGAGTCATAACTGAGGGGTGTTAGTGTAAGCCTGAAGCTGGGAGAAATATCTGGGGAGGAACTGGCCCAGAGGAGAGGATGCATTCAGGATGGTATGGCCATAAACTACTTGCTATACAAAGAACTAAGAACTGCAATGTATAAAGAACTCAAAAAACAACAGCAGCAGCAACAACAACAACAAAAAACCAATCTCATTAAAAATGGGGAGAGGATATGTGTAGAATGTTTACTAAAGAAGAGATCCAGATGGACAAGAGATAAGAAAAAAAATGCTCAAAGTCCCTGATTATCAGATAAATGCAAATGAACACAACAGTGAGTTACCATTTTCACCTGTGAGGATGTCATACACTAGAAAGGATAGAAACAAGTGCCAGAGAGGATATGAGGAAAGAAGAACACTTTTTTCCATTTTAAAAAGATTTATTTATTTTAAATCCATCTTTTTAATAGTTTATTTTTAATTAATTGAATAAATACAGAGGGAATGGGAAGGTAGAGAGGAAGAGAGACAGAGAGACACCTGCACCCCTGCTTCATCACTTCATCACTTGTGAAGTTCTCCCTTTGCAGGTGAGGACTGGGGGCTTGAACCCGGGTCCTTTGGCATGGTAATATGTGCCCCCAACCATGTACACTACCACAGTTCCCTTTTATTTTATTTATTAATAAGAGAGAAAGAGTTGCTTGAGGGGTGCTTTATTCAGTGCAACACCTCCCAGGCTGCAGTACTAGACTCTCAAGTATGAGGTCCTGAAGGTCCTGGGTTTGATCTCTGGAAATACCTATACCAGAGTAAAGTCATGCACCTCCCCCTCCCCCAAATAATAAATAAATAGAGGTAAAAAAGAAATAATAGCATAAAAGAACATATTAATTAAACCTTAAGAAAGTATAACAAGGGGTGGGTAGATAGCATAATGGTTATGCGAAGAGACTCTCATGCTTGAGGCTCCAAAGTCCTAGGTTCAATCCTCCGCACCACCATGAGCCAGAGCAGAGTGGTGCTCTGGTAAAAAAAAAAAAAAAAAAAAAAAGCAGATTTAACTGTAGAAAAGTAGCAACTGATAGAATCATCAAGCTGGAAAATACCCAAAGAAACCAACAAGAGGGGAAAAGAATTAAAAAGTATAAAACAGCATGAGAGCCTTATGGAGTAACATCTCACCCCTGTGAAACATATCAAGTGGGAGCCTCCCCAGCCAACTCAGAGAAGTCCAGAGACCAGCCCACAGCTTCACGGCCCAGGGCCAGGGACACCTCTGCATGTACCTGTAGGGCTTCCAGGATGTCATTGTCAGAAATCTCTGTGCTTGTAGACTTGATCCCAGTGATGTTGAAAGCAGCCTGGATGATCTTACTTCTCAGCCTTTCGAGCTACAAGCAGAAAGAGTGACCATGACCATGGAGGGCTTTGCAGGGAAGGATACACCACCCGTGAGAGGTCACTAAAGGAAGCTCATTCTCTGAGGCTCTGGGCACTAGAAATGACCA
The DNA here is from genome assembly GCF_950295315.1 of Erinaceus europaeus. NCBI lineage: Eukaryota > Metazoa > Chordata > Mammalia > Eulipotyphla > Erinaceidae > Erinaceus > Erinaceus europaeus. Next base: position 38,361,931 of record NC_080172.1, on the reverse strand, counting down.
GAGGTCGTAGACATTTGAGATAGAACTGTGTAGACTAACCAAACACTCAGCCACACCATCACAACTTTATTTTAATTGAGAAAATAAAACCTGAAAATGGGCTGAAAAAAAATCAAAACATCACAAAAACTCCCAACAAGCCCAGGGCATTATCTCCACCCCTGGAGGAACAGGTCTCATCTCTTACTGACCCTAGGAGACAAGAGCTCCTGGTCCCTTGCCCTGTCCCCATTTTTGGTATTAACAGAACACTTGGTGACCCCTCCCTCTACTGCACTGAATAATTATTGCCTCTCTGCTCTTCCTTCTTTCCTTCCTTCTTTTCATTTATCTGTTTGACAGGACAAAGAGAAAAATTGAGAAGGGAGAGGGAGACAGAGGAGAAAGGAAGAGAGAGACAGAGAGAGGGAGAGGGCAAGGGCAAGAGAGAGAAAGGGAGAAGGAGAGGGAGAGAGAGAGAGAGAGAGAAGAATAACAGCACTACTTCGCCACTCTTAAAGCTTCCTTCCAGTAGGTAGAGACTGGGGACTTGAACCTAGGTCCTTATACATGGTAACATGTGTGCTCAACCAGATGCACTACCACTTGGCCCACCCCTTCCTTCTTTCCTTCCTACCTTCCTTCCTTTTCTTAATCGACCTTTCTTCCTTCCTTCCTTTCTTTCTTCTTTCCTTCCTTCCTTCCTTCCTTCCTTTCTCTCTTTCCTCCCTTTTCTTGCTTGCTTGCTGGAGCTTCACCACTTCTGACTTTTTCAGATAGAAAAAGAAAGAAACAGAGACCAGGGGTGGTGGAGACACCACAGAACTGAAGTTTTCTTCAGTGCTAGACTTGAGCCTGGGTTGCTCACATAGCACTGTCTAATTGTCCAGCTGTGCACTGTCCAACTATTTGACGAGCCCCTTTTGCCTATTAGTGACCCAGAGGCACTCTGTGTTGTGGACATCTGCACAAGTCAAGTGCTGACCAATCATTAACCAGGATGGGCTGCTAAGGCTGGCTAGTCTTTTGCTACATCAGCATCCTGGTCTGTGGCTTGGGACCCAGTCACTTCTCCAGGATCAAGCTAACTACACTGCCCAGTAAATTCAGAATGAAGGACTCCAGTCTATGACCTAGAATGTCAGACAGGGTCCCCAAGTCAGAAAACAAGCTTGGCACCAGCTCCTCACTCTGAAGTCCCAATGGGGCAGAAATGCCATGTACAAGCCTGACTGAAGAGACGAGCCTTGCAAGACACTGCCACAAGGAGTCTTGCAAGGAGGAAGGGTTTAACTAACATTGAGGATGTCACAAGACATGAACTTTGAGCTGGAGAGGCATTCCTTTTCTTCCTCCCAGTATGCATTGGTACAAACTCTGCTAGGTATTGTGTTGGATATTATGGTTACTAAAGGGTGGTGGGGGGAATGTCATGTTCTGTATCTGAGGTAGTTCCCAACAGAACAAGGGGTGTTTCCAGACCCTGGACCTGCTTCAGGTATCACTTGTCAGTCATAGCACTACTTTCTGCTACCCTCACACTCAGCCTCAGAACCTTCCACAACACAGTGTTCCAGGCTCTGCCAAACTGATTTGAAACTTTTTTTAACGGTAGAAACAGAGGAGAGAAAAAGAGAGAGAGGGAGGGAGGGAAGGAGGGAGAGGGAGAGAGAGAGAGAGATCACAGCACTAAAGTTTCATTTAATGTGGTGGGGGCTGGGTTCAAACCTAGGTTGTACACATGAAAAGCAGCTAAGTGAACTATTTTGCCAGCCCAAAATGAATGAAACCTACCCCATTGACCCACCTCATGCTTTAGCTGGAGATACAGCTGATAAAAAGATAATTAGGCAGATCCTCAAGGGTACTGTTCAAGGCTGTCCCTTATAGGAGGGAGGGCACCACTGGGGCATGCCTGTCATTCCTTGTGGGTGAATAGGGAACACACCACCTATTCCAGCCTATGTCTCAGCCGGAATTTGGATTCTGTTTCTGGGATATCTCTCCTCTGATTTCCTTCTCTGGTCCCATGCAGCTGCCTCTCTCCAAGCCTGCACTTGGAGAGGGGCCCATGCCCTCATCCCCAGCACTACCTCTATGCCACCTGGACTCTCAGATAGCTTAAGATTCTCTCCTGTGGGGAGGGGATGGTATATGGAGCTGTGGTGGTAGGAATTGTGTGGAGTTGTACCCCTCTTATCCTATGGTTTTTGTGTTTCCTTTTTATAGATAAAACAATTTTTTAAAAATTAAAAATCTCCTGCAGCAGCTTCTTATCCATAAGGTGGGGATACTAATACAGCCTTACTGAATAGTCTCTATCCAGGGATTCAGGCTGGTGAGGTGGCTCAGTAGTTGTGTGCATGAGATCATGTGTTTTGATCTCCAGTACTGTGTGTGATGGAGCAATGCTGTAGTCTGTCTCTCATAAAATAAATACATCTTTAAAAAATCGGGGGGGGGGCCCAGGTGGTGGCACAGCTTATTAAACACTCACATTATTTTCCAAGTATGACACCATCTCCCCAGACAATAACTTAGGTCATCTGCATATTAGATGTCAAGCTCAGGCAAAAACTAGTAAGAGTTCTGGGTCCCTTGCAATATACCTAAAATAGACCTACTAGCTTCTTCCAAAACGGAGACCCCAAATCTTCATCAGCAATATTCTTGTCTTTAGGTTCATGATTAGTCAACAATTTGTTCTGCCTTATATCCTAACTCTTTTTCAGCCACCAGGTTCCAGACACTATCATAATGCTAACCTAACTTCCCTGGGCAAACAACCCCACCAATGTGTCCTGGAGCCCCATCTGCCCAGATACCTACCCCACTAGGGAAAGAGAGAGACAGGCTGGGAATATGGAGCGACCTGTCAACACCCATGTTCAGTGGGGAAACAATTACAGCAGCCAGACCTCCCACCTTCTGCACCCTATAATGATCCTGGGTCCATACTCCCAGAGGGATAAAGAATAGGAAAGCTATCAAGGGAGGGGATTGGATATGGAGTTCTGGTGGTGGAAATTATGGAATTGTGCCCCTCTTATCCTATGGTCTTGTCAATACTTCATATATATATATATATATATATATATATATATATATATATATATATTCTCACATTATAGTGTGCAAGGACCCAGGTTCCAGCACCTGGTCCCCCCCTGCAGGGGGAAAGTTTCATGAATGCTGAAGCAAGTCTGCAGGTGTCTCTCTGTCTCGCTCCCTCTCTATCCCCCCCCTCACAATTTCTCTCCATCCCTCTCAATTTTTCCTCCATCTTATCAAGTAATAAATAAAATGTTTTTTTTTTAAAGCAATACAATATTTATGCCAAGAACAATGTCTCCATGAATGGCAAGCACTTCTTCTTCTAGCGTTTGCCCTTCTTCCGTAGCCAGTCAACAGCATCAGGTTGAGCCTGATGTAAAGTTTCGAGACCTCCTTTGAATCTGGAGAGGTGGCAGTCGTTGACTATGTGGGTCATAGTCTCTGTAGCCGCAGGGGCAATTCGGGTCGTCTCTGACTCCCCAGCGATCATATGCAAACTAATGCTCTGATCTCTCTCACATAACCTAATAAATACATCTTTAAAATGACAATGCACACGCCATCAACTCTTCTTCCCTCTCTCCAGAGCAGTGGAGGAATAGAAGCTCTGCCGTGACCCTGAGGGCTGCAGGTGTGTTTTCCACCACATTCTGTTGGGGAGGTCTTGAGGCATGAGTCAGCAGGAGAAGATACAGCTATGTAACTTACTAGGGCCACCTAACCCTGACCTGTAGCATCCACCTTCTCCTTCTAGCATTTGCCCTTCTTCCGTAGCAAGTCAACAGCGTCAGGTTGAGCCTGATGTAAAGTTTCGAGACCTCCTTTGAATCTGGAGAAGTGGCAGTCATTCACTATGTAGGTCATAGTCTGTCTGTAGCCGCAGGGGCAGTTCGGGTTGTCTCTGGCTCCCCAGCGGTGGAACATGGTGCACTGGCCATGGCCTGTTCGATAGCGATAGAGGAGGGCCCAATCATAACGTGCTAGGTCAAAGCCAGGTTGACGCTTACAGGGGTCTGTGATGAGGTGTTTGTTCTTTACCTCAGCTGACTGCCAACTCTGTTTCCAAGAGTCTGGAACAGAGAAGTTCAGTGTAGGCGTAGGGGACCAGATTGGATGACGAGACGTCAAGCGTTGGACAGGGTGAACCAAGATATCCGCATATATTGGCAGGTCTGGTCGAGCGTAGACGTGGGAAATGAACTTAGATGATGCCGCATCCCGATGAATATCTGGCGGGGCAATGTTGCTAAGAACTGGCAGCCATGGAACCAGGGTGGAACGGATGGTTCCAGAAATTATCCTCATGGAGGAATATAATTTGGAATCGACCAAGTGGACATGGGGGCTACGGAACCATACTGGGGCACAGTATTCTGCAGTGGAATAGCATAATGCCAGAGATGATGATCGTAGTGTGGAAGCGCTCGCGCCCCACGAGGAGCTGGCCAGTCCTGCAATGATGTTATTCCTCGCGCCCACCTTTGCTGCAGTTTTTATGAGATGTTCGTGAAATGACAGAGTGCGATCGAGAGTAACGCCAAGATAGACTGGCTGGGCTTCATGCCGGATTCTCGTATCGCCAAGCTGCACATTAAGCTCACGCGAGGCCGAGGCATGGTGTAGATGGAAAACAGATGATACCGTTTTTGCAGTGCTAGGGATTAGTCACCATTTTTTACAGTAATCAGATATCAGAGACATGTCTTTCGTGAGTGTTTCCTCGAGGATATCGAACTTTGATGCCTGAGTTGCACAGCAGATGTCATCGGTGTAGATGAACTTCCTTGAAGAAGTTTCTGGGAGGTCATTGATGTAAATATTAAATAGCGTAGGAGCCAGAACAGAGCCCTGGGGGAGGCCACTTGAGACAGGTCTCCATCTGCTAGACTTGTCACCCAGATGCACCCGGAATCTTCTGTTTTGGAGAAGTAACGATATAGTGTTGGCCACCCATGGAGGCAGGCATCTTGAGATCTTGACCAGGAGACCACGGTGCCAGACCGTGTCATAGGCTGCTGTGAGATCAACAAAGACAGCACCCATCTTTAAATTCTTCTGGAATCCATTTTCAATGTAAGTTGAGAGGGCCAGGGCTTGTTCGCAGGTAGATCTTCCTGGGCGGAAACCAGCTTGGGCGGGTGATAGGAATTTCTCTGTAAGATGAGAAATACGTGACAGAAGCAGCCTCTCAAGGAGTTTGTAACACACGGAGAGGAGAGAAATTGGTCTATAGCTGGCGGCCAGTGTTGGGTCTTTCTTTGGTTTCAAAACCGCTATAATCTTCGCATGACGCCAAACTTTGGGCATAGACTCAGATTCCAAGATGTGGGACAGGAATGAAGCGAGCCACTTCTTTGCTGTGGGACTCAGGTTAAGAATGAGTTCTGGGGTGATGTTATCATAGCCAGCAGCTGTTCCCGGTTTAACCCTCTTCAAAGCGTCTTCCAGTTCAGACAGTGTAAAGGGAGAGAGTTTTGGAGATGGACAAGATTACCGGAAGTGGGATGACCACTCATGGGAAATTTCTCTTTTCCAGACTGGGTCGATTTTAGCATGTCCAACTTGAGTTAGGTGACTGGCCACTGAGTTTGGAGATACGGGAGGATGGGAGACGGGAGGGGGTTGGCTACCGGCACCCAGTCTGTGAAGAAGCTTCCAGGCCTTCCTACTTGAGTGGGTGAAGTTCAGTCTTTCCGTGAGTTGTTGCCAGCGGGCTTGGCGTGCTGCATCCAGGGAGGCAATGAGATGGTCAGCCACATCTGGGTCGCCCGACTCATCATACTGCTTTAGTAGTTGCTCGCATTCAGCATCAAGACAAGGCGTATAGTTAGCACGTCTCCCACGAGGAATGGCTTGGGAAGCTGCTTTGAAGATGGTTTGGCGGAAGCGCCTATAGGAATCTTCAGAGGGGATAGAGTTAATTGGAATTGCAAGGAATAGATTTGTTGGTAAGATCACTGAACAGACGCCAGTTTGCTTTCTGAAAGTTCCATCTTAGTTTCTCCGAGCACAGAATCAGTGGGAGCTGGAGACCAATGTGGATGATAGCTGGGCGGTGATGACTGTGCGGGAAGATCTTGAGAACTTGTCTCGTAGCGGGAAAGGCTTGGCCGTTGACTGTGCTAATCCAGCACAGGTCGGGTGACGAGTCTTTATTCCATCTAGCACTGTGAAAAGAGCCTGGCTGTTTGGGATCGTATAATAGGGAGAGGTCATTCGCTGAAGCCCAGTCGGCTAAGATAGAGCCGTCAGCACGAGTGGAGGAATATCCCCAGTCTTGGTGATGACTGTTAAAGTCACCAACGTAAACGGCTGGGTGATTCAGGCTAGGCAGGACCTCATTATCCCATGAGGCACTGGGAGGCTTATATACGTTGACGAGCTGAATAGTTCCAATAGTAATGGAGTCGGAGAAGGTCGAAGAGGCCGTGTGGTAAACGTCCAGCAAGACACGATTTGGCGTAGATGGCTCGGCCATGTTTAGGATGGAGATTATAGCATATTAAATCGAATCCACTGATGGTGAATCGAGCAGCTTCATCGACTGCTATATGTGTTTCTTGGAGGCAGATAACATCTGCCTGATGCTGTATCGCCAGTTGGCCAAGCACTCATAACTGATAATAAAATCCTTTATTACTATTTGCCCCACCTGGGTCATGCCTTTCCTCTTCCTGCCTAGCCTCATAGTTTAACCCAAAATGTACTTGGCAAACAAACCACTCAGGTCATGGTACTCACCCTACTATTCAGCTCCCACTGCCACCCTACTATTTAGTGTCCATACTCTCTCAAACCCTTGCTCCTGCCTCCAAGTTTCTGGAGCTATGATTCCTTGCTGGTGGTGGTTGGGGGGTGGGGTTGGGCATGTATGCTGGGCTAGAAGAAGCATGAATCAGAGCCCTCACTCACTCAGTGGACAGTGTCTTTGCATTAGCAGTGGGCCAGGACACTGTATCTCCTACTGACCAGCCAGGAGCCTCCAGAATGGGGAGATGGGCATACCCTGGACTGGACACTTTCCAGGGCCACGCGGAGCTGTTGTTCTGCTTGATGTATCGTCTCGTTCCTGTTCTGCATATCTTCCTGCAACTGCTTCCACCTCTGAAGATGGTTCTGGTGCTGTTTCACCTGTTCTTGCAGCTGGTTGACTTTGATGTTAAAGTCTGCGATGGTCTGATCCCGCTTGGTGAGCTCAGTCTCCAAATCTGATACTTTCTGGGGGGGGAAGAGGGAAGGAGAGTTCAGGGAGGATGAAGGAGTAGGCCCACTTGGCCCAGACTGGTTACACACAACCCCCATCCCTAATATAACTGTCCCCTCAAAAAAATTACCAAGTCTCACTGAGTTCCCCAAGCCAGTGAGGGGAACTGAACCACATGGAGTCCTTGTGTGGGTCTGTGGTTCTGAGATTTGTGGAGTGGAATTCTGTCTGAAATGAGTGGGTGCCATGTCCACTATGAACCATTTCCCTGCTTCTGTCTCCCAGTGAACTGCTCACCCAACCTTTGGACAGTTGTTCACCTGTCGGAGGTTCAGGTTATCCTTCTCAACCAGTCCCAGCATCTCTGCTTGTTTCTTTTCTTCCCGGAGGTTGGAGAACTGGAAAGCAGATGAGGAGTTGGCCCGGGGCAAGGACACAAAGTGAACACTTGCCTCTATTTTTCTCCCTAAAACACAGTGAGATGAAGGCAGCAAATTTTCTGCAGAGGATAGGGAGAAGAGAAGAAAGAATGCCAGGTTGAGGGCTGGGTGGAGGCTCACCAGGCAGAGTGCGAGGACCTGGGTTCAAGTCCTGGTTCCCACAGGGAGGAAGCTTCATAAGCACTAGAGCCGTGCTACCAGTGCCTCTCTTTCTCTCTGCCTTTTTCCCCACCCCTTCTGTGTCTCTCAACATCTATCAAAAAGAAAGAAAGCAAAATGGTTGATAGGTATAGTGAAGCCATGTAAGCACTGAGCCCAAGTCATAACCCTAGAGGTATAAAACAGACAAAACAAACAAAAGCCAGAATGCTTGAAAATTAAAAAGAGGATCCAGCAAACTAAACTCTAAGCCTCGAGAGAAAAAGTTAAGAGGCCAGATGGTGGCACACTTGGTTAAGCACACATATTACAGTATACAAGGACTCAAGTTCAAGTCCCTAGTCCCTACCTGCAGGGGCAATGTCTCATGAGTGATGAAGCAGTGCTGCAGGTGTCTCCCTGTCTCTCTTCTTCTCCCCTTTCAATTTCTCTCTGTCTTTGTCCAATAATAAATAACTAAATATATTTTAAAAAGAAGAAAGGTTTAAAACAAGTACTGAAAGTCTCAGACCTCAAAAGTGTGTTCTACTATATACCTGAGAGAATGGCCTACATCAACAAAATAGGAAATGACAGGTACAGCCCCTTTGAAAGACTGTATGGAGAGTCTTTACCTAAAAATGGAAATGCTGGGGGTTGGGTGGTAGCACAGTGGGTTAAGCACATATGGCGCAAAGCGCAAGGACCCACTAAAGGATCCGGGTTTGAGCCCCCCCCCCACCTTCAGGAGGTCACTTGGCAACAAATAGCCTCCAGGAGCAGTGGACTTGTGCAGGCACCAAGCCCCAGCAATAATCCTGGAGGCAAAAAAAAAAAAGAAATTCCTTCTGATCTAGCAATACTACTCTTGGGCATAGGAAACTCAAACACTAGTTAGAATAGACATATGCACTCCCACATTCATAGCTGCCTTATTCATAATAGCCAAAGAGTGAAAGCAGCCTAAATACTAAATGACAGATGACTAGATAAAGAAATTGTGGTATAGGGCTGGGGAGACAGCTTAATTGTTATGCAAAAGACTTTCATGCTTCAGGCTCTAAGGTCCCAGCATCACCATCAACCCAGAGCTGAACAGTGTTCTTATCTCTGTCTCTCTCTCTTTCTACCTCTCTCCCTTTACAATAAAGTAAATAAAATACTTTTAGAAAGAAGTGTTGGTATATATTCTACGTGGAATACTAGTCTGTGATAAAAAAAAAAAAAGATGATACTGTGTCCTTTAGGACAAAATGGATGGAACTGGAGGTGATTGTGCATGGCAAAGTAAGTACAGAGATGAAAGACAACCACCAGATGGTTTCACTTGTATGTGGAATCTAGAGAGCTGATACATATGAACTTGCAAAAACAAACTGTTTCTAAGATTTTGTGAGAACTATGGTGGTTATCATTGGGAAGCAGGAGGATGGAGACACAGAACTTTGGTGGTGGGTGTAGTGTGGAACTATACCCTGCAATCTTACAATCTTGTGAATTTGTTAATCACGGCGCTGGGTGGTGGCGCACCTGGTTGAGTGCAGAATGTGCAAGGACCCAGGTTCAAGTCTCTGGTCCCCATCTGCAGGGGGAAAGTTTCACGAGTGGTAAAGCAGGGCTGCAGGTCTCTCTCTGTCTTTCTCCCTCTCTACCTCCCCCTTCTCTCAATTTCTGGCTGTCTCTATCAAATAAATAAAGATAATTAAAATTTTCATTAATCACAAACAAAAAAGTAATTTGTGGGGAAATAGGAAAGAAATTCATGATGCCTGGCTCTCCTGCCTATGCAGGCTCAAACAAGGATGGCTTCAGAAACTTAGCGCTACAGATGCCCCTTTACACTTGAATAGTGGTCACATGCTCCTTTCCTTCCTCATAGGAGACTAGTTGTCTGGGATACCACAGAGGATCCGTGCCTTGGGATATACTAGGCTTAGTTAAGGGGCAGACAACATACTCTGCTGTGGATGTGGGTGGGAGTGTGGAGAGTCCACTCTCTGCCTCGATGACTCCCTGCACACCAGCAGCTAGACCTTTGCATCACAGCAAGAAGTTCTTCACGCTTTCTCAGATTTTAGGGCACTCAAACTAAACCAAGAGGAAGAGGCCTGACAATACCATCAATAGCCTCTCCATGAAAGATCCCGAGAGCTCATTTCTGCATGAAACAGGCACTGTGGTGTAGTGAAGCTCTTGCAGAGAGACCAAAACAAATTTACAAAAGGAAGTTGGAAACAAAAATGGTGCCAGAAACTTGTAAAGCAAAAACAACTATCACTAGTGTTCTCAGGGTAAGAGAAACACTCCTGAAACAAGAGAAAGTAAAAGGAAAGAAGAAAGAAAGGAAGGAAGGAAGGAAGGAAGGAAGGAAGGAAGGAAGGAAGGGAGAGAGAGAGAGAGAGAGAGAGAGAAAGAAAGAAAGAAAGAAAGAAAGAAAGAAAGAAGAGAAAGGAAAAATTCAAGAGGCCAGAAAATGATTCAGTAGGTAGAGCATATGACTCCCATGTCTGAGGTCCCAAGTTCAATACCTGACACTACATAAGCTTGAGTGGTGCTCTAGACACACACTGTCTCTCCCCCTCATTAACTAAATATTTTTAAATGACATTCAGAGAGTGCAAGATCTAGTTCGAAATGTTATTGTAAATGAAAACTCAAGGGTAGGGCTATTGAAAGTTCAAGAAATCTAGAAAGAAAAGAAAAAAAAGACAAGATTGGCAAGAATGAATAGACAGGAAACAAAAGACCAATGGGGGGGGGTTTGAGGACCACTGTTAGTGAGGCCAGTGGGACAAAAGAGGAAATTTCCAGATCAAAAGGACAAGAGCTTCAAGTAGACCTCAAAGTGCTCAGGACAATGAAAAGTGGCCTTCAATAAGGTTCCACTTTGCTGACCAGTTTTGGAGCACCTGAGACAATCCACAGGTTCTTGCAACTTCCTTCCTTTCTTTCTCTCTCTTCTTTCTTTCTTTTTATCTCTTTCTTTCTTTCTTTTTCTCTCTCTCTTTCTTTCTTTCTTTCTTTCTTTCTTTCTTTCTTTCTTTCTCTCCTTTTGGTTTGTGTTTTGTTTTGTTTACCAGAGCACTGTACAGCTCTGGCTTATGATGGTGCAAGGGACTGAACCTGGCACATCCCAGCCTCAGGTATGGAGGTCTTTTGCATAACTATTATGCTGTCTCTCTAGCCCATGGATGTTTTGACTTTCCAGAGAGGAACTTGGCTAAGGGCAGTGTCCAAGGAAATCAGGATGGCTTAGGCTCCCTGCAAGTGAGGATGGAACAGTTCCTGCACAGCTGATAGAAGATGCTTTCCGAGGGATCAGGCAGTGGCGCAGTGAGTTAAGTGCATGTGGCGCAAAGCACAAGGACCAGCATAAGGATCCTGGTTTGAGCCCCCAGCTCCCCACCTGCAGGAGGGTCACTTCACAAGCGGTGAAGCAAGTCTGCAGGTGTCTGTCTTTCTCTCCCCCTCTGTCTTCCCCTCTTCTCTCCATTTTCTCTCTGTCTTATCCAACAATGATGACATCAATGACAACAACAATAACCACAACAATGATAAAACCACAAGGACAACAAAAGGGGGGACAAATGGCTTCCTGGAGCAGTGGATTTATGGTGGCAAAAAATAAAAATAAAACTATAGTAAAAAAAAAAAAGATGCTTTCCAAACTGGAAGTGTATATCCAGCAAACTCTGTGAATGTGTAGCATAAGGAAACTGGTAGACACTGAGTGTCCCACAAACTGTGTCCCCCTCCCCCTTCTCAAAAACCAAGCAAACCAACCAACCAGTGGAGGATGTGCTCCAGTGGAAAGGAAAGTGTCAATAAAGAAAGAACTTCCATGCAGCAGGCTTATCGTGAAGCTTATGAATCTTAACAGTCTTTCACAAATGTGCATGTGTCCTAATGCAGCACATGCAATATTGATCTTAATGGTATTTCCAGACAATGGCAGCATATGGGGGTCAGATGGGAAGAGCCCCTGGGGGGTTGGGTGGGAAAGCAGGGGAGGAAAGACGGGAAACATCTGATAACAGAAAGAAGATCTATAATGTGAATTCCAAGCTTGCTGTCTAGAAATCCAGAGGTAGCTATCTGAATACTGTTCCAAGGGGAAGGGGATGATGGTGTACCTAGTTGAACACACATGTTACCACCATGTGCAAGGACTTGGGTTTAAGCCCCTGGACCCCATCTGCAGGGGAGAAGTTTCACAAGCAGTGAATCTGTGGTGCAAGTGTCTTTCTTTTTCCTTCTCTATCTTTCCCTCCCCTTTCAATTTCTTTCTGTCACATCAAATAAGAAATGGGAAAAAGAAGAAAAAATGGCTATGGGAGTAATGGGTTCATTGTGTAGCTATTGAACCTCAGTGATAACCCTGATGCCAATAAAAACAGAAAAAAGATAAAAGCTTTTATAGAAGACTTGAGGGACAGGCAAAGCAGAGAGAAAAGACTGGAAAGCACGCAATTTTTTTTACATCACAAGCCTTGAGGCAATTTAAAGTTCCTTTCATTAGGTACATTAAACAAATCAACTTTCAAGAAAATGAAAATTGAACACACTTAATAAGCCTCCCTAAGCTTTCACAACCCCCCAACCTCCCAACTCAGGAGCTTGTAGATGCTTGTCCAGGAGGTGTATGACCCTATAGAGAGGCTCAAAGGGCAGCACAGGCCCTTACTGGTGCATAAGCCTCCCACAGACAAACTGTGACGCCTGGTCTGCTACTGCCAGCATGTGACCTGGGACATCCAAGTGTCAGGAGAGATGGTGCCACCCCCAGAGTAAACAGTAAATGCAGTGGGAAAGGACAGATCAGGCAGACACACAGGGTAAATGAGGGCACAGCCACCTTGTCAGACATGGTCTGCAGCTGACACTTGCGCTCTCGGAGCTCCTTCTCCAGCAGCTCATTCTCCCAGTTGATCTTTTGCAGCTGGGATTCTTGGTAGTCCACTTGGCGTTGTAAAGACATGATGGCCCCTGAGTGAGCGGCGGGAGAGGAGAGGCCGAGCAAGTAGGGGTGATGGACGTGGGGCTCTGAGACCCTGGTGGAGGGCTGTGGCTCCTGCCCAGGGCTCACTGCCTCCTTCAGTTCCCTTGGACACCCCCTCCCATGGCCCTGATGGGGGGACTGCATGCCTCATGCTGGCCTGTACCCCCTGCGCCCACCTGTTGCAAGGGAGTATCTGGCTCTGGTGACCTCCAGCTCAAACTGGAACTCCTGCATCACCCGCTCGAACTCCCCCAGGTGCATCATGAGCTCCTCTTCGAAGGTATCTTCCATAGAGCGAGAGCGTCTCCACTCCTCATTCAGATTCTCCTTTTCCTCATCCAGCTCAATCACCGTGTCCTCCTCCTCATGATCCTTCTCCTCCTCCTCCTCCTCCTCCTCCTGCACACCCCTGGCCTCAGGTGCAGACTCCTTGCTATCTGCACTGCTCTTGGACACCTCATCTGTTGCCCTCTCGTCTTCCCTTTTCACGCCCTCTTGCTCCTCAGAGATGCCCACTTCTGGCTCCTCACCTCCACCAGCCACTATTAAGGATATGATGCCTGTCTCCTGTGAGAGGAGGAAAGGGGTGTTGGGCAGGCCACTTGAGGTACAGATGCCCTGGAAGCAACTACCAGGGACTTCAGATGCTCCTGCTGTCTGCTTACCTTGGAGCCTTGGCTGAAGGTCATGTCCTGGCTTTTGCTTTTGAGAAGGTCCTTGAGCTGCTTCTTCAGGGCCTCCTTCTCCTCCTGCAGTGCTTGGATCTCCCTGTCTTTCTTCAGTATCTGAACCTTCAGCTCTGACAGCCGGTGCACCTCTTCCCCCAGCATAAACAGACAGTGGTCCTGTTGGGAGATGGGCCAGATTCCTTCAGCCTCTGCAGCCGGCTCAGCACCATAGCCCCAGCCTAGGGAGGGAAGGCAGGCCTGCCATCCTGGGAGCCACAACCCGAGTCCAAGATCCCTGCTTCTTAGTACTTTCTGCCCCATCTCAGGACAGATCTGAAACTCATAGTCACAGCCTCTTTCAGCCTGACTCCTGGCTGATCAGAACCCTGACTGAGACTGAGGACCCCAGCCTTCTTTCTAGTCAGCCCCCACTGAATCAGCAACATCTCCAGGAGACACACTGGGAATTGTTAGGAGCTGGGCCCACTGCCCTCCTCCACAAACTGCCATTAATTTTTTAAAATTTATTGGGGAATGAATGTTTTACATTTGACAGTAAATACAGTAGTTTGCACATGCATAACATTTGCCAGTTTTCTATATAACAATACAGCCCCCCACTAGGTCCTCTGTCATCCTTTTTGGACCCGTAATACAGGTCCATTTTAAAATTTAATTCACAGTGGTCCAGAAGGTGGAGCAGTGGATAAAGCATTATTAGACTCTCAAATATGAGGTCCCAAATTCAGTCCCTGGCAGCACACATACCAGAGTGATGACTGGTTCTTTCTCTCTCTCCTCCTAGATTTCTAATAAACAAATAAAATCTTTAAAAAGGTTAACTAAAATTTAATTCACAGGTAGTTCTGGGAGGTAGCACAGTGTATAGAGCTTTGGACTTAAAAACATGAGGTCCCAAGTTTGATTTCTGACATCTATGTGCCAGAATGATGCTCTGGTGTGTTTCTCTCTCTCTCTCTCTCTGTCTCTCTCCTTTTTTTTAAATTTTTAAATATTTTAAAAATATTTATTTATTACCTTTTATTGCCCTTGTTTTAGGACAGAGAGAAATGGAGAGAGGAGGGGAAGACAGAGAGGGGAGAGAAAGAGAGACACTTGCAGACCTGTTTCACTGCCTGTGAAGCAACTCCCCTGCAGGTGGGGAGCCGGGGGCTCCAACCAGGATCCTTACGCCGGTCCTTACACTCTATGCCACATGTGCTTAACCTGCAGCACTACTGCCCAACTCCCTCTTTCTCTCTTCTTATGCTTATAAACACACACACACACACACACACACACACACACACATATTTAATTATTTAATTGCTACCAATGGTCATCATTGGGGTTCAATGCCTGTACAACGAACCAATTGGTCTGTAGGTCAATTCCTCCCCCTTTTTCTTTACTTTTTTAAAATAGAGACAGAGAGAAATTGAGAAGGGAAGGAAAGATAGAGTGGGGGAGAGAGAGAGAGAGACCAGCAGCATTGCTTCACTGCTTATGAAGCTTTCTCCCTGTAGGTGAGGACTGGGGATTTGAACTTAGGTCCTTATACATGGTAATTTGTGAGTTCTACTGGGTGTGTCACAGCCTAACCCTCCTACCACCCCCCACCAAATAAGCACATTTTAAAAATATTTGATTTGGCCCAAGTGGTGGTGCATCTTGTTGAACACACACATTACCATGCTCAAGGATGGAGTTCAACCCTCTCCCCATCTGCTGGAGGAAGCTTCATGAGCAGTGAAGCAATGCTACAGATGTCTCTCTGTCTCTCTTCCTCTCCCTTCTCAATTCTCTCTGTCCTATCAAATAAAAAAAATAAAATAAATAGGATAATTAAAAAAAATCTTACAGAAGCCAGAAAACAAGCTTGAGATGTTTGGGTGACATCCAGGAACCCACTTTTGTGGTTACCCAATTCCTGAGCCAGACACTGGACAGTACCTTCTCGTGGATGACGGAGATGTACCAGGGCATCCTCCTCCTGGAGGAAGGCTGCTCCATCGAGGGCCTGCTGCTGACTGGGCTCAGCAAGTTCGACTGGCTTCGTTGCCTCAGGTAGTGGAACTCACAGGCGCTCTTACTGAATGGGAGGGGCTCTGGTGGGGGGAGAGGGAATGGAAGGAGTGGTCAGGCCATGCTCAGGAGCTGTCCTGCCTTGTTCTGGTTCACCCTCCACTGACTCAAGACTCCTATGGTGCCCCACCCCACCTGCACCCTCACCTCCCATCCCAGTCCCCAGTTTTTCCGTCCCACAGCCCCACCCCACCTGGTGCTTCTTTGAAAAACTTGGGGCATCTGAACACTCTGGGGGATCCCCAGAGCCTGGGAGTTAGGGCCAGGGGCTTCCTGGCGCTGTTCCATGTGCTGGTGACCTGGGACACTGCTCCGTTTTATACTTGGCCTCAGATAGTCATTTTAATTTATTTTTGTGGAGCCTGGGCCTCATGCATGGGTGATATCACTGCTCTAGGCTGCTTTTTCACTTAGATAAGAGGCAGAAAGTGGGGGACGGGGTGGGGGGGGAAGGGAGCGACAGCACAGTGCCAAAGCTTCCCCTGGTGTCACAACATCTCCCAAGTGATGCTGGAATTCAGACCTGGACTGTGTACATGATAAGGCACGCGCCCTACTCAGTGAGCTCTCTCTCCTGTCCAGTTTGCCATCGTGTAAATGAAAGAAGTGACCTTTCCTTGGGAGCTGGCCACACGAGAGTCCATGTGTCTTTATGAGTGAGGGCCAGTGTGTTCATTTGCAGAAGTAGTGCTCACTCAAGGAGGGCTGCAGCCCCAGAGCCCCTGTCTAAGGGACACCTGTGGGGGGGACTGGATCAGGGGGAGGAGTCTGGAGATCACTGGGACTACAGGAGAGGACCACAAGGGGTGTACTGCCCTCACCATCCACCTTCACGTCCTCCTGCTGGCTGGAGAGGTCATCCTTCCAGTGCTCAGAGTCTATAGACAGCACCTTGGGCTGAGGTAATGCCATGGCCATACCTGTGGGGGCGGGGGAGGTAGCAGTGCCAGCTGATGAGGATACAGTCACAATTTCCCAGCTCTCTTCATTTCTGTGTAAGCACTGACTAGGAAGCCAAGGTGGGGGTGGCAGGGGACTGAATGCAAATATGGTGCCATCCTCCTGCCCCCACTGGGATGTCCACTAAAGCAGATTAGGCACCACTCAGACCCTGTGAATTGACACGGTCTTCCCCATCCCTCCTGGAAACTCTGCCTCCCCTAAGTCTTTGTTATTTATTTATTTATGAGTATTGTTTTTCAGTATGATGCTGGAGAATGAAGCAACAGCCCCAGTATGCATGTTACCTCCAAGAAACCTCTCTGACTCAACTGTACTTTTACTATTTATTTATTTTTTTGTCTCCAGGGTTATTGCTGGGGCTCAGAGCCTGCACTATGAATCCACTGCTCCTGGAGGCTATTTTTCTCATTTTTGTTGCCCTTGTTGTGGGTTTTATTGCTATTGTTGTTATAGCTGTTGTTGGGATAGGACAGAGAGAAATTTAGAGAGGAGGTGAAGACAGATAGGAGGAGAGAAAGATAGACACCTGCAGACCTGCTTCACCACTTGCGAAGCTATGCCCCTGCAGGTGGGGAGCTGGGGGTTCCAACCGGGATCCTTACTCTGGGTCTTATGCTTTGTGCCATGTGCACTTAACCCGCTGCACTACCACCCAGCCCCCCACTTTTATTTTTTTAATAAGAGACAGGGAAAGGAGGGAGGGAGACAGACAGAGAGAGAGAGAGAGAGAGAGAGATTACAGCATCAAAACTTCTTTTAATGTAGTGGGGGACAGGCACAAACCTTGGTCATGTATATGGCAAAGCTGCACATTAGCTAAGTGAGCTATTTTGCTGGCCCCTGGTCTTCCAGAAGTCCTTATACCTCAAGGGTCAGACTCTACTTCTTCTAAGTCCTCATGAGTCATGCCAGTGTAGTCACCCTATGAGTAGTATGTATACAGGATCTGGCCCTAGGATGCTGTAAGCTTCCTCAGTCCTGCTCAGCTAATGGATAGAGTGTGTGCTGCTGAGAATCCTGCTGAGAGAGGGCAGCCTAGAATCCACATGGGTAAGTGAGGATACCCACTTTTTTCTCGAAGCCTACTGAGAACCATGCACAGAGCCTTGGTCATAGCCACAGGCTCTAAGGATAACATGGTTCAAGGGGGGAATGGACCAAGCTGAGTTTGGGGGCCTGCTTGTCCAGATGTGACAGCTGGCCTTAATGATGTCTGTTAGGTGACTGAGGCCTTAGCTGTCCTCTCGAGCCTCAGATTCTATTTCAAGGTAGTGTGGGATTAGATAAGATGGTCACTTACTGCTTCCTACTTCTAGAGAAAGTAGGTGCTTCCTACTGTGTTATCTGTGAACTTATGGGCTTCATTGTTGAAGCTTCTAGAATCTTCTAACTTCTCCATTTCCTTGCCCTCCTCACATAGCTCCAACCCTGCTGAATCTTTGGTGGGTGGCAAAGTAAAACAGCGAGAAGTCTGGGAGGCAGTACCAATAGCAGGCAGTCCTTTCTGTCCTTCATTCTGCCCCTCCTGCCTTGGCCTCAGTTGCACGTTCCAGCCCAGCTTCTGTACACAAAACCACTTCCAGAAACAGTGACTATGGGCCCCATACCCTTGCTGGCCACCACTGTCAAGTGTTCTGATGCTGGCAGAAAGAGAGGTGACTTTCTGGGGCCGGGGGTGGCTCTCACCGCACTGGGAGATGGATGTGGCCCTGGTGTTAAGCTGGGGGCATCCAGGACGAAGGAGGAACGCCTTCCTCAGCTTCTCCATTTCAGACAAAAAGCTGGTGTCCTCAGAGCTGGGGTCCTCAAGACTGGTGTCCTTGGGGATGATGTCCTTGGAGTATATATCTGGCTTGACTTCACTCTGGGTTAGGGGGGTAAGACAGTCCCTGAGCGGGAAGCCTCAGGACACACTCCCTCTCAGGATGGAGAGGACTTTGCATGTGGTGACAGCTGTTCTGTCACTTGCTGTAAGCAGGGACTTGACAACAGCCATGCCCACTCTACTCTAGAACTACAACTGGCTAAGCCCAGGTGATGTCTGTTTAGGAGATGAGATGAGATGGAGTGGGCTTCCTACACAGGGGAGATGCAAGAACTGTATGTTCACCTGTGATTTCTTTTTTGTTTTACTTTGTTTTTGTAAGTATAATATTTATTGCAGAGAGAATATACATATGTATATATCACACTCAATTTAGATGTCATATAGATATAGAAAGGGGACAGGAAAGCAGCACAGGGGAAAAGCTACCAAAGCTTCTTGCATTTCAGACTTTTTTTTTTTGCCTCCGGGTTATCGCTGGGGCACAAATCCACTGCTCCTGGAGGCCATTTTTCTCATTTTGCTGCCCTGGTTGTAGTTGATATTGTTATTGTCATTTAAGCTGTTGTTGTTGGATAGAACAGAGAGAAACCGGGAGTCGGGCTGTGGCTCAGAGGGTTAAGCGCACGTGGAGCAAAGCGCAGGGACTGGCGTAAGGATCCCGGTTCGAGCCCCCGGCTCCCCACCTGCAGGGGAGTCGCTTCACGGGCGATGAAGCGGGTCTGCAGGTGTCTTTCTCTCCCCTCTCTCTCTGTCTTCCCCTCCTCTCTCCATTTCTCTCTGTCCTATCCAACAACAAAGCAACGTCAACAATGGCAATAATAACCGCAACGAGGCTGCAACAACTAGAGCAACAAAAAGGGGGAAAAAATGGCCTCCAGGAGCGGTTACTGCACCAAGCCCAGCAGTAACCCTAGAGGGAAAAAAAAAAAAAAAGAACAGAGAAACCAAGAGAGGAGGAGAAGACAGAGAGGAGAGAAAGACAGATACCTACAGACCTGCCTCACTGCCTGTGAAGTGACCCGTCTACAGGCAGGAAGCTGGCGGCTGGAACTAGGGATCCTTCTGCAGGTCCCTGTGCTTTGTGCAAGTTTAACCTGCTGCACTACCGACCGGCCCCCCCATTTCATACTTGTTTTTCAAATTTTTTTAAAGATTTAATTAATTAATTAATTTTAAAATTTGTTATTGGGTAGAGGCAGAGAGAAATTGAGAGAGAAGGGGAGATAGAGAGGAATCAAGATAGAGAGACACCTGCAGACTTGCTTCACCGCTTGTGAAGCGACTGCAGGTGGGGAGCCAGGGGCTTAAACCAGGATCTTAACCGGTCCTTGCGCTTTTGCACCAAGTGCGCTTAACCTGCTGCGCTACTGCCTGACTCCCCATTTCATACTTTTTAACAACTGCACTGGTCAGGGCAGGTATTTATGCTTCTTTCTCCTACCCTATCTCCAATATTTCTTCTTAAATATTATTCGTTAATGAGAAAGAGTTAGAGAGGGAGGGAGGGAGGAAGGGAGGGAGGGAGACAGAAAAAGAGAACCAGTAGCCCCAAAGAGAAGTTGAGAGTGAAGGGAGAGATAGAGAGGGAGGGAGGAGGGAGAGAGGGAGAGAGACAGAAAAAGTGAGACACAGAGAAAGAGAGACCAGAGCAGTCCTCTATCACAGTGCCAGGGATGGAGCCCAGGACCTCAAGAATACAAGGCATGTGATCTATCCACTGAGTCACCTTCTGACCTCACCTGTGTTTTCAACATTTTTTCTCCACCTGTGTCTTTTTTTAATTTTTTTTTTTGCCACCAGGGTTATCACTGGGGCTTGATGCCTGCACAATAAATTCACCCCTCCCAAGCATACATTTTCCCTTTTTCATTTTTATTTTCCCTTCTTTTCATTTCTGTTTGCTAAGACAGAGAGAAATTGAGAAGAGATGGGGAAGAGAGAGTGAGAAAGAAAGAGAGACACCTGCAGACCTGCTTCACCACTCATGAAGTTTCTCCTCTGCAAGTAGGGACCAAGAACTTGAATCTGGGCCCTTCTGCATGGCAATGTGTGCACACAACTTGGTGAGCCACCACCTGCCCCCCACTGTGTCTTTTCTAGACAACCTTAAGGGAAGCTTGAAAAGACTGCCTGTTTTCTCCCAAGCTCTAGGCTCATGCACTTCGAGAGTTGGCCCACCCTGACCTACCACTAAGACTAGCTTGGAAGTTCTCGAAGGTGACCTTTTCATGAGGCCTCCCAGCATGCAGGAGAGGCAGGCCACATCCATTGTGGGAAGTGTGGCCAACCACTGCCTCCCAGGGTCCCTCCCAGTCCAGCCCTGTACCATCTTTCTGTAGTAGCGGTTGACTGCCTGGGCTGACTTGCTTTGTGAGCGCTGTTTTTTCGAAAGCTTCTGTGGTGGGGTATGGTTGTCCCGGCCTGCCACACTCTGCAGCATCAGCAAGCCCTTGGCCATCAAGTCAGGCATGAGGATGTGATTCTTTGGCCTGCTGACTTTCTTCGGTAACATGAGGGAGGTGGAACGAAAAGACCAGGGTTTGCTCTGTGCGGGTGGTGGTGTAGACCGACCTCTCCTGTGGGTCTGTTCGTCTGGAGCCAGGTGAACACAGCCTCCAGTGTGGACTGCAGTGGGCAGAGGCTGGGAGGGAACCAACTTCCAAAGCACCCCATCCTGTGAGGATCCTAGGAGCAGTGTGTGGCATCACAGATGTCTCCATAGAAACGGGGTATGTCATTCACCTTAATTTTCTGCAATTTGGCTTCATTTTCTGCTGGACAGGAGAGCTAGGAGCTGCCCCCATGTAATCTTAGGATGTTAGAGCCCAGGAGAAGTGGTATTGACATCTGTTTCACCAACTTCCTTTCAAACCTCACCATGAGTATTTCACCTTATTTAATGTTATTAACTGGCAGTGGCTCTGATATGAAAATTGAATGTCCTTGGTTCAAACTCAAGTATTTTTTTGGGGGGGTTCTTTTTCACTTTTTCTTTTTTATTATTATTAATTTATTTATAAAATAAAAATAACGAGAAGACCATAGGATAAGATCCCTCTTATTCCTATGGTCAATTCCACACAGTCCCCAACACCAAAGTTCCATATCCCATCCCTCAAACGTTTTCTTATTCTTTTTTTAAAAATAGTTATTTATTTATTCCCTTTTGTTGCCCTTGTTTTATTGTTGTAGTTATTATTGTTGCTATTCTAGATGTCATCATTGTTGGATATGACAGAGAGAAATGGAGAGAGGAGGGGAAGACAGAGAGGGAGAGAGAAGGACAGACACCTGCAGACGGGCTTTACCGTTTGTGAAGCGACTCCCCCTGAAGGTGCAGAACCGGGGAGGGGGGGCTTAATCTGCTGCACTACCTTCTGACTCCCCCTATTCTTTAGCCCTCTGGGAGCATGGACCCAGGATCATTATGGGATGCAGAAGGTGGAGTGTCTGGCTTCTGTAATTGCTTCTCTGATGAACATGGGCTTTGGCAGGTCGATCCATACTCCCAGCCTGTCCCTATCTTTCCCCAGTGGGAGAGGGCTCTGGAGAGGTGGGGTTCCAGAGTACAATGATTAGGCTATCTGTCCAGGAAAGTCAGGTTGACATCATGGTAGCATCTGCAACTTGGTGGCTAAAAAGCATTAAGATATAAAGCAGAAAAAATTCTTTAATAGGAATATAAAAGCAAGAATAAAGCAGATGAGTGTTGGGATCTCCATTTTGGAAAAAGCTAGTAGGTCTATTTTAGGTATATTCTTTTTAAAAATTTTTTTCATTTTCTTTATTTATTAGAGATAGCCAGAAATCGAGAGGAAGGGGGGAGACAAAGAGGGAAAGAGACAGAGACACGTGAAACATTGCTTCACCACTGCAAAGCTTTCCTTCCCCTGCAGGTGGGGACCGGGGGCTCAAACCCTGATCCTTGAGCATTGCAATATTGCAACCAGGTGCACTGACACCTGGCACCTATTTTAGGTATATTCTAAGGGGCCCATGACTTTACTGATTTTTGCGTCAGCACAACAGCTAGCATGCAGATGGACCAAAGTTTTTTTTTTTTTTTTTAGCCCAGGGATTTTAGGAAGCACTTCCTGACACCTAAGAATACCATTTTTTTTTTTTAAGCAATAGAATTAGGGTGAAGGGAAGAGACCTCTTCTGGGGAAAGGTTTATTGCAATTATGCTACAAATTCATCATCCCCACTAAGAAATGGGCTTTAGGTTTAGAAAAAAAACAAAAAACAAAAAACACATTTTCCAAACATTTAGGTTTGGAAAAAAAAAAAAAAACTTGTTACAAGGCTTCCGGGGTTGGGGGGAGGCAGTAATCACAGACCCACTCCCACCACCCCCAAGGAATATCTTGGTTGACACAAAATGCTAAAATAGGCAGGGTCAGAGAGATAGG
The DNA here is from genome assembly GCF_950295315.1 of Erinaceus europaeus. Lineage (NCBI taxonomy): Eukaryota > Metazoa > Chordata > Mammalia > Eulipotyphla > Erinaceidae > Erinaceus > Erinaceus europaeus. The sequence continues at coordinate 38,339,161 of NC_080172.1, read as the reverse complement.
GGGTTGCCCAAGTGGAAGGGAGAGATAAGGCGTGACTGCTAGTGGTTACAAGGCTCATTTGGGGAGGGAGTGATATTGTTCTAGAATTAGCTAGGGTCAAGCAGTAGCACAGCGGGTTAGGCACACATGGCACGAAGCGCAAGGACCAGCGTAAGAGTCCCAGTTGGAGCCCCCCAGCTCCCCACCTGCAGGGGAGTCTCTTCACAAGCAGTGAAGCAGGTCTGCAGGTGTCTTATCTTTCTCTCCCCCTCTCTGTCTTCCCCTCCTCTCTCCATTTTTCTCTGTCCTATCTAACAATGATGACATCAATAACAACAATAACTAAAAAAATAAATAAATAAAAACAAGGGCAAAAAAAGGGAAAATAAATAAAAAAGCAAAGAAATGACCACAGTACCAGGGTAAATATGAATAGTAAGATAAACAGGAATCCAATATTAATCATTTTCACAATGCCTATATTTCATTTTTTTAAGTTTTTCTTCTTTACTACCTTTATTTAATTGATAGAGACAGCCAGAAATCAAGAGGGAAGGGAGAGGTGCAGAGAGAAATAGAGAGACACCTGCGACACTGCTTCACCACCAACAAAGCCTTCCCCCTTCAGGGGCTTGAATCTAGGTCCTTGCACATTGTAATATGTGTGCTCAACCAGGTGTGCCACCACCTGGCCCCGTCATAATTACTACATTAATGTTTTCTTTTGTGATCTATTAAGTTTTTTTTTGAAGTGGTATCTCATTGTTGTCTTTATTTGCATTTCTCTGACAAAGACTTGGAGCATTTATTCATGTGTTTCTCGGCCTTTTGGATATCTTCTGTGGTGAATATTCTATCCTTGACCTCTACCCATTTTTGGATGGGGTCATTTGTTTTCTTGTGGTTGAGTTTAGCAAGCTCTTTGAATATTTTGGTTATTAAACTCTTGTCTGATGTATTATGGCTTGTAAAGATCTTCTCCCATTCTGTGAGGTGTCTCTTGGTTTGGGTAGTGGTTTATTTTGCTGTGCAGAAGCTTTTTAATTTGATGTAGTCCCATCAGTTTATACTTACTTTAGTCTTCTTTGTAATTGGATTTGTTTCATTAAAGATGTCTTTAAAATTTATGCAGAAAAGAATTCTGCCAATATTTTCCTCTAAGTATCTGATAGTTTCTAGTCTGACATCCAAGTCCTTGATCCACTTGGAATTTACTTTTGTGTTTGGTTGAAATATAGTGGTTCAGTTTCCTTCTTCTGCATGTTTCAACCCATTTTTTCCAACACCATTTGTTGAAGAGACTCTGCTTTCCCCATTTAATAGTCTGGGCGCCTTTGTCAAAGATTAGATGTCCATAAGTGTGGAGGCTTACTTCCAGGCTCTCAATTATATTCCACTGATGAGTGTGTTACAGTACCAAGTAGTTTTGATGACAGTGGCCCTACAATACAATTTGAGATCTGGGAGTGCAATGCCTGCAGTTCTGTTCTTTCTTCTCAAGATTGTTTTGGCAATTCTAGGTCTTTTCTATTTCCAGATAAACATTTGTAGCATTTGTTCTACTCTCCTAAAAAATGTAGTTGGGATCTTCATGGGGATAGCATTCAATTTGTATATGGCTCTGGGTAGTATATTCATTTTGATGATGTTAATTCTTCCAACTCATGAACATGGAATATCTTTCCACTTCTTTGTGTCTTTTTCAATTTCCTTGAGTAGAGACTCATAATTTCCACATACAGGTTGTTCACTTCTTTGGTTAGGTTTATTTTTAGATATTTTATTGTTTTTGTTGCTATAGTAAAAGGAATTGATTTCTGGATTTCAACTTCTTCTAACTTAGTGTTTGCATAGAGGAATGCCACTGACTTTTGAATGTTAATTTTGTAGCCTGACACCTTACTGTATTGCCTGATGATTTCCAAAAGCTTCTTACTGGATTCTTCAGGTTTTTCTATGTATACTATCATGTCATCTGCAAATAGGGAGAGTTTGACTTCTTTTCTTCCAATTTGTATCCCTTTAATCCCTTGCTCCTGCCTGATTGCTATGGCAAGAACTTCCAACACTATGTTGAATAATAATGGTGATAGTGGGCAACCCTGTCTAGTACCTGATCAGAGAGGAAATGCTTCCGGTTTTTCACCATTGAGTTGTTGGCTGTAGGTTTGCTATATATAGACTCCACAATCTTCAGGAATTTTTCATCTATTCCCATTTTTTGTAGTGTTTTGATCATAAAGAGATGTTGTATTTTGTCAAAGTCTTTCTCTGCATCTATTGATATGACCATGTGATTTTTGGTCTTGCTTTTAATGATATGGTGGATCACGTTGATTGATTTACCTTTCATCCCTGGGATAAACCTCACTTGGTCATGATGAACAATCTTTTTAATATTCTGCTGTATCTGGTTGGCTAGAATTTTATTTAATATTTTAGCATCTATGTTCATCAGAGATATTGGTCTGTAGTTTGCTTTTTTGGTTGTGTCCCTGTCTGCTTTTGGTGTCAGAGTGATGTTGGCTTCATAGAAGCTGGAAGGGAGTATTCCAGTGTCTTCAACCTTCTGGAAGACTTTTAAAAGTAGAGGTATTAACTCTTCCTTGGAGGTTTTGTAGAATTCATTTGTAAAGCCATCTGGTCCAGATATTTATTTATTTTTGGGAAGGTTTTTATAACTGTTTCAATTTCACTAGGTGTGATGGGCCTGTTCATATTATTTAGTTTCTCTTTATTTAATTTTGGAAGTTCATAGGTATCTAGGAAATCGTCTATTTCTTCCAGGTTCTCTAGCTTGGTGGCATATAGTTGTTCATAGAAGCCTCACATGATACATTGAATTTCTGTGGTGTCTATTGTGATATCTTCTCTTTCATTTATGATTTGATTTATTTGGGTCTTCTCCATTTTTAGTTTTGTGATTCTGGCTAAAGGCTTGTCAATTATGTTCACTCTTTCGAAGAGCCAACATTTACTGTCATTGATCTTTTGTATGGTTTTCATATTTTCAATGTTATTTATTTCTGCCCTAGCTAGTTTTGTCCTTCTGGTTGCTTTAGGGTTCCTTTGTTCTTCTTCTAGGTCTTTTTTTTTTTGTGGCCTCCAGGGTTGTTGCTGGGGCTCAGTGCCTGCACCATGAACCCACTGCTCCTGGGGGCTCCCCCCCCTTTTTGTTGCCCTTGTTGTGGTTATTATTATTGCTGTTATTTATGTCGTTGTTGGATGGGACAGAGAGAAATGGAGAGAGATGGGGAAGACAGAGAGGGGGAGAGAAAGACAGATACCTGCAGACCTGCTTCACTGCTTGTGAAGTGACACCCCTACAGGTGTGGAGCCAGGGCTTGAACTGGGTTCTTTATGCCGGTCCTTGCGCTTTGTGCCACGTGAGCTTAACCCGCTGCGCCACCGCCCGACCCCCTTCTAGGTCTTTAAGATGTGCAATCGGGAGTCCAGTGGTAGCACAGTGGGTTAAACGCATGTGGCGCAAAGCACAAGAACCGGAGGAAGGATCCCGGTTCGAGCCCCTGGCACCCCACCTGCAGGGGCAGTTATTTCACAGGCGGTGAAGTAGGTCTGCAGGTGTCTCTCTTTCTCTCCCCTTCTCTGTCTTCCCCTCCCATCTCCATTTCTCTCTGTCCTATACAACAACAACGACATCAGTAACAACAACAATAATAACTACAACAATAAAACAACAAAGGCAACAAAAGGAAATAAATAAATACAAAAAAAATTAAAAAAAAAAAAGATGTGCAATCAGGTTGTTTGTGCTTTTTCTTGTTTCCTAATGTGTGCTTGTATGGCTATGAACTTCTCTCTTAGTACCGCCTTAGCTGTGTCCCAAATATTTTGATAGCTTGTGTCTTCATTTTCATTGAACTCTAGAAACATTTTGATTTCTTTATTTCCTCTTTAACCCAGTAGTTGTTAAGTAGTGCACTGTTGACTTCCACATTTTGCGACTATTACTAATCTTTTGTTGATTGTTAAGTGTTAGTTTCATTCCACTGTGGTCTGAGAAGATGCTTGGGATGATTTCAATGCTCTTGAATTTGCTGATGTTGTCTTTGTGGCCTACATATGGTCTATCCTTAAGAATGACCCATGTGGACTTGAGTAAAATGTGTATTCCAGTTTCTTGGATTGAATGACTCTGAAAATGTCCTATAGTTCTGGTTCATCTATCTTCTCATTTAGCTCCCTCATTTATTGATTGATTTTTCTGCCTAGATGATCTGTCAAGTTAAGAGAATGGGGTGTTGAAGTCCCCTACTATGACTGTGTTACTGTGAATATATTGCTGTAGCTCTTTCAGTAGATGTTTGATGTATTTAGATGGCTTCTCATTCGGTGCATAGATGTTAATAATTGTTAAGTCCTCTTGATTCACTGATCCTCTGAGCATTAAGCAATCTCCATCCCTATCTTATTAAATTTTATTTATTTTAATGTCTATCATGTCAGATATGAGAATAGTTGTTCCTGCCCTTTTTTATGGACCATTGGCTTGTATGATAGTTTTCCATCCTTTCATTTTCAGTCTGTTTGTCTTGTTGAGTTAGGTGGGATTCCTGTATACTGCATATTGTTGGGTTGTGTTTTCTGATTCATCTTCCTACTCTGTGCCTTTTAATAGGTGAATTTGAGGGAGTCAGGCAGTAGCAAAGCAGGTTAAGTGCAGGTGGTGCCAAAAGCAAGGACCAGAGTAAGGATCTCAGTTCGAGCCCCTGGCTCCCCACCTGCAGGGGTGTCGTTTCACAGGCAGTGAAGCAGGTCTGCAGGTGTCTCTTTCTCTCCCCCTCTCTGTCTTCCCCTCGTCTCTCCATTTCTCTCTGTTTTATCCAACAATGATGACATCAACAACAATAATAACTACAACAATAAAACAACAAGGGCAACAAAAGGAAACAAATAAATACTTAAAATTTTTTTAAAGTTTTAAAAAATAGATGAATTCAGGCCATTGACATTTATTGATATCAAAGATTGAAGACATTTTAATTCATTCTTGTAGATTTTTAGAGTGTTCTTATATGTGGCATTTTTATGGTAATCTGCTTCTTTAAAGGAGACCTTTCAGAACTTCTTTCAGGGAAGGCTTGATGATAGTTGATTCTTTTAACTGTATCTTTTCTAAGAAGGTTTTTATGCCTCCATCTAGTCTAAATGACAGTCTAGCAGGATACAGCAGTCTTGGTTGAAAGCCTTTCTCACTGAGCACTCGATAGATAACTTGCCAGTCTTTTCTGGCCTGTCAGGTTTGTGTGGAGAAGTCTGCTGCTAACCTTATGGATTTTCTTCTGTAGGTGACTCTTTGTTTTTCTCTAGCAGCCTTCAGGATCCTTTCTTCATCCTTATCCCTTTCCATTCTAAATATGCTGTGTCTTGGTGTCTTTAAGTCTGAGTTAATTCTGTTTGGGACCCTCTGGGCTTCTTGAACCTTTAAGTCTTTGATGTTGTCTAGACTTGAGAAGTTCTCAGCTATTATGTCCTGAATAATGCTTTCTTCCTCTTCCTCTCTTTCTTCTTCTGATAAGCCAATAATACATATATTATTTCATTCGAAGTCATCCCATAGGTCTCTGTTGTTGTTTTCAGTATCTCTGAATCTCTTTTTTGAGCTCTCTCTTTTTTTTTAAGGATTAAAAAAAAATTTATATTTATTTATGTTTTTTCTGTTTTGTTGCCCTTGTTGTTTTTATTGTTGTTGTTGTAGTTATTGTTGTTGTTATTGATGTCATTGTTGTTAGATAGGACAGAGAGAAATGGAGACAGAAGGGGAAGACAGAGAGGGGGAGAGAAAGATAGATACCTGCAGACCTGATTCACTGCCTGTCATGTGACGCCCCTGTAGGTGGGGAGCTAGGGACTCAAACTGGGCTCCTTATGCTGGTCTTTGCACTTCACACCACTTGTGCTTAACCCACTGTGCTACCTCCCAACTCCCTTTTACTTCTTTTTTAGTTGTCTCTAATTCGTCCTTGATCTTGCTAATTCTGTCTTCAGCCTTATTTATTCTAGTCTCTCTCCCCTCTACTGTTTTCTGGAGTTCATCTATTTTGTTACCCTGTTCTGATACTGTTTTAGCTTGTTCAGCTAGTTGTACCCTTAGCTCAGCTATTTCAGCTGTCAGCTCTCTAATAACCTTGAGATAATTAGTGTTTTCTTCCAGAGTCTCATTTGTTGTTTCTGCATTTCTAGTGACAATTCTTTCAAACTCTTTACTCACTCCTGTGAATATTTCCTTAACTAGTGTTTGGATATTGACCTCATTACTTTGTGTTTCAACCTTTGGGGGGCTTTTATGAGGACTTTTGTCCTGGTTAATTTCTCCAATGTTTCTTCTTGTTGGTTTAACCATTTTATATAGTATGTTATGAGGTCCCTCTCTCAGTACTATTCAAATTACTGAGATCACTGTTGCCTGGATCGACTTGTGTCTAAGTAAGGTACTTAAAGCGTTCACAGTTGTGGAAATTAACAGTTGTTTTGATACTATTTTAATTCCTGAGTTGGAGCATAGTGGCTTAAAAACCTCTTTTGTTCTTTTTCTTCCCTGTAGGCTATGGGAGCCTGAGGGCTTTTAAACTATAAGTAGGCTTCTTAGTTTAATCACTGACTCCTGACCAAGAGATAAAGCAGGGTGAGGCAGAGATAATACAGTGGTTATGCAAAAAGACTTTCACACCCTAAGGATCCAAAGCTCCAGGCTCCATTCAGCTTCTCTGCCAAGCCAGGCAGCTCTGCTGGGCCCTGTGAGTTTCTAAACAAGTCCCGTTTATAGTCTGTAGGTTCTGAGGCAACTATTAACCATGTTCTCATCAGGAGAACAACATGGAAAGCCTCCTACCACACAGCCCCACCACTAGGCCACCAAGGTGTAGATCTTCTTCTGAGTTTCCTGGTTAGTTCTCTGTCACCTGATGTCAGCACAGGGCCTCCCCCTGTTGCTAAAGCCTCTGAGGGCAGTAGCAATGGAGACTCACAGTTGCATTTGGTCTTAGGGTAGTCCTCTCCTTCCTTCAGCAGTCTTTTTGTTGGTAAAACAGACTGCAGGTGGTGCCTCAACTGGTAAACTGCTGGACTGTTACCAGCCACTTAATCTCTCCCTAGGATCCTCTCTGTCCAAGAGCCACACATGTTTGCACTCACCGGTGATTTGGTGGGTTCCTGAAGTTGTTCTAGTCCTATCTTGTTGCAGTCCCAGATGATCAATCTCCTTTGGTATTCCTAGTTGTGTGATCTATTAAGTTCTTCTTCATCTGCTTTGATATATCTGCTGTGATATGAATGTTCCAAGACTGTCTGTTGAGTGTTTCTACCCTGAATTTTCATACAAGTCTTCTTTGTCTCTCTACATGTAGTATTTTTTAAATTGCAGTAAGTTAGGTTATCAGTAGTATTGTTCAGACACTCTGTCTTTACTGATTCATGAGTTAAGGAAGCTAAATAATATAAATTTAAAAGTTGACTTTTCTTCTTAATATTTTTTTCTGTTGTTACTACTGACTTTTTCAGATAGACAGAAACAGATTGAGAGAGAAAGTGAGAAAGACACCACAGCACCAAAGCTTCCTTCTGTGCAGTGGGAGCTAGACTTAAGCTAGGTGAGCTATTTTGTTGATTCATCTTAATTCCTTTGTACTACAGTTGGAGTTACAGCATATGACACTTTCTGATAAGATTGTCAATGCAGGTTAATATAATACCACCGACAGGTACAGCATAACATGGTGGGGGAGTTGATTTGCTGAGGGAGAAATATTAAAATCTAAGAAATTGAAAAACAAAGGAGGAAGAGAGAAAGCTATATACAAGCAGACCTGCTTCACTGCTTGTGAAGCATCCCTCCTACAGGTAGGGAGTGGGGACTCAAACCAGATCCTTGAGCACATCAACACGTGTGCTCAACCAGGTGTGCCACTGCCTAGCCCTCTTTTTTTCTTTTTATCACTGAGGCTTCATTCTCTGGACTGATTTTTTTTTTTCAGAGAGAGAGAAAGACAGAAAGGTCCAGGAGTTGGTGCATTGGATAAAGCATTATGCTCTCAGGCAGGAGGTTCCAAGTTCAATCCTTGGCATCACATGTGCCAGAATGATGCTCTAGTTTTCTCTCTCCTTCTCTTTCTCATAATTCAATATTTTAAACAATAAAAGAAAGACATTACAACATCAAAGCTTCCTCTAGTGCAGTGGGGGCTGGAATCTACCCTGAGTCTTTCATTTTAATAAACAGTGACAGTGATAGAGAAAGAGAGAGTGGGAGAGAAGAAAGAGAGGGAGAGAGAAAGAGAGAGAAGAGAGAGACACCCACAGCACTACTCCAGAGCTCATGAAACTTCTCCCCTCCCAGTGAGAACTGTGTATACTTCTCTCCTTGGTGAGTCACCACCTGGTCCCTCTCTCCTTTTGATTTTCAAGTATTTGCAGAGAAACATGAAGAAGTTACAAGATCAGAGCAGCAGCTCAGTGGGAGACTTCTTTTTTTTTAATATTTATTTTTTTTATTTATTCCCTTTTGTTGCCCTTGTTGTTTTATTGTTGTAGTTATTGTTGTTGTTGTTGTTGTTGGATAGGACAGAGAGAAATGGAGAGAGGAGGGGAAGACAGAGAGGAGGAGAGAAAGATAGACACCTGCAGACCTGCTTCACTGCCTGTGAAGCGACTCCCCTGCAGGTGGGGAGCCGGGGTTCGAACCGGGATCCTTATGCCGGTCCTTGTGCTTTGCGCCACCTGCGCTTAACCGGCTGCGCTACAGCCCGACTCCCAGTGGGAGACTTCTAACATCTCTAAACCTATGGGAGGCAGGTCTGCACGAAGACCTGAGATTCTATTGCTGCCTATCTTGTGGGTGAAAGTGTTCAGTGGAGCAGGGCACATAGCTCTGAGGTGTAGGGAGGAGGGGGCCTTAGGCTCATCAGACTCACCCACCACCTGAGAAGCCCATTGGGGCCCAAACTAGGTCTCTGAGGCAGTGGTATCCCCAGCCTATGAGCCCACATCTTGTCACAGTGTTCTGTGTTCTTGGCTGACTTATCCATTAGAGACAATCTTTGGAACATATGCTTTATTATGTTACAAAACCAAAAATCCCACTGACACACAGCTAAAAAAATAACACATTTCCCCAAGATTACATTACCAAAAAAAGTGAATGACAGTGTTAGAATATATGCATTAATACTGTTTGGAAAAGCATATATTACACTGAACACATGGGTGGCAGATGGTTGTTTGACCTTGAATGAAGCATTCTAGTGATCTAACTAGTCATTAGCAGAGAAGTGGATGATCGTGGGTCTGACACACTGGTGTGTCCTAAGGGACAAGTTACTTGACTTCCCAGCTCTGTTTTTGTCAGGGTTCTAGGCCACTGACAGCTCAATGCAGACTATTACTTCCAGCAGCCTGGTCCTGGTAGAAGAGATGGGATACAGCTATGGCCAGCTACTCAGCAGTGGGGAGAGGTGCTGGTGGAGCTGTAACCATGTGGGCTCTTGTCAGTCTCTCAGCTGTTGTCTGCAGCTCATGCTCAGCTATATATATATATATATATATATATATATATATATATATATATATATATATATTTTTTTTTTTTTAGCTACATTTTTTTAAAGATAGAAGCAGAGAGGGAGAGAGATACCAAGACCACAGCACTGAAGCTTCCTTCAATGTAGTAGAGACAAGGATTGAACCTGGTTTGCTCACATGGCAAAGCAGTGAAGAATGCAAGTGAGCTATTTTTATTGACCCCTTCCAGCTACTTCTTTAAAGCTGGCTGATTCTTCCTCCTGTCTCCTCATTGCTGGGAGAAAAAAAAATGCTTTTTGAAGCTTATTTGTTCTTGTTTTGCAGGTCAAGAGTTTCAAACCTCCAAGGATGGCTCTTGTCAGTTTGTATTTTCTTGTAGCCTAACAAAGTCCTCTAAATGTATTCTTTTTTTTTTTTTTCCCTCCAGGGTTATTGCTGGGCTCGGTGCCTGCACCATGAATCCACCGCTTCTGGAGGCCATTTTTCCCCCTTTTTGTTGCCCTTGTTGTTGTAGCCTCGTTGTGGTTATTATTATTGCCATTGTTGATGTTGTTCGTTGTTGGATAGGACAGAGAGAAATGGAGAGGGGAGGGGAACACAAAGAGGGGGAGAGAAAGACAGACACCTGCAGACTTGCTCCACCGCCTGTGAAGCGACTCCCCTGCAGGTGGGGAGCCGGGGGCTCGAACCGGGATCCTTACGCTGGTCCCTGCGCTTTGCGCCACATGCGCTTAACCCACTGCGCCACCGCCCGACCCCCCTCTAAATGTATTCTACGTTCTGTCCAGCAGTAGAATGGGAGAAGGCTGAGGAGGGTGGTGCCTTACCAAGTAGGTTTGTGGGCTCACTGTTGTGTCCAGACACTCTACTGAGTTCCCTGAATCTGTGGTTCTTTCTGTCACCCACCCTCCCTGGAGTTCATGGAGGAGGCCCATGGCATCCCCTTGGGACATGGATCAACAAGAACATACTGAGAAACAAAGCCACAGAGACACAGAACTGAGTTGCATCTCAGCCAGTTCCCTGAGCCCCCACCCTCATGCTCCTGAAATGGTGGTACAGGGGACCACATCTGGGGGGACTCCAACATGGAGCAAACTCTAGTCTCACTTAAGTGCAAACTCTAGTCTTGCTCCACCACCAGCTGATTGCAACACCAAGTGTGGGATTTTGCCCAATGGTGCCTCAGTTTCCCATCTGTGTACTGGCATGAGCAGCATACTTAACCCCCAGTGGTACATAGCTGCAGTGCCACACCCAGCACACAGCATTGCAGAGGGCAGCCCTGTGACTGTGGTATCTGGGTGTATGTTCCAGGGAAACTGTGGGTCCCCAAGGGCTGAGTACCTCCTGGTAACTGACAGTCAGTCACATGTTATCAGATGGTTCTGTTCCTTTGGGCCACAGGCCAGGACCTCATGGGTATTCTGACTACCCCTGATGGTGGGGGGAGTGGTAGGTGGGAGGGCTGGTGCGTGGAGGGAAGAGATGGGTGGAAGGCAGTAGGTGGAAGCAGTAGACAGCGTGCTAGCCTGGATTTGCATGAACTACTGCTTTTCAATTACAGACACAATGTTTACATGCATGACTTTCCAAGAGCAAGGCCTGGGCTGTAAGGTTACCCTGACTGAGCAGTTTGAAGATAGAGATGGTTCTGTTACTATGGTCCTGTCAGTCACAACAAGCTCAGAAGGGCTTCCTCCACCACTGGCATTTTGAACCATTTTACTATGATAGACACATCTTCTTACCCCCAGCATTTAGGTTATTATAGAAGCTGAAAATCTGATACCAAAAACTGGCATTTAAATACTTACAAATTTGTTCTTTATAACCTGAATTGGAATTGGCGTATTGCACCAAAGTAAAAGACTCTGGGGTGCGGGGGGAGAATACAGGTTCAAGAAGGATGACAGAGGACCTAGTGGGGGCTGTATTGTTATATGGAATACTGAGAAATGTTATGCATGTACAAACTATTGTATTTACTGTCGAATACAAAACATTAATTCCCCAATAAAGAAATTTAAAAAATTGTTCTTTATTCCAGCAGAAGTAGTGCCTGACCTCTGACCTGGGCTTGAGGGCTCTGTTGCTCCTTTTCCTAGCACAGCAGGATATAGCCCTTAGTATCTCAGTGAACATACCAGAGGTGCTGGCAGCTGCATCTATACCTCTAGCTGGGGGCTCATCTGCTCCTGGGGTGACTTTAATGAGGAGAAAGTCTGGATTGGAGGAAGTGATGCGCTGTAGCCAGGTAGTACTGTGCACTTGTGTCCCAGGTCAGGTCTTGGTCAATGTCTACATTGTGTGCTTCTTGCCTGCCCAGATGAGAGCTGTTCATGCCTGCCCCATAGCTACTCTCCTGCGTTCTGCCCTGGATGGTACCAAGACTGAGAAGGCTCTTTGCAGGCAGATGTGGCCCCATCACAGGTGTGCATCCTGTTGACTCCATGAGGTGCTCACGAAGCCCTGAACCCCTCCACCTGCCTCAGTGCTATCCCCTTAAAGGAAGAAGGACCTCTCTCAGCATAGCCCTGAAGGGTGGGCTTTCCTGCCCACTACTCTTTTCACCTAGGAAGGCTTTCTGTAGGCCCCATGAGAAAGGTGATTGCTGTCCTACCCCCAACTTGCAAAGGCAGCCAGGAGGCCAAGTGTAGACCTGTTCTGGATAGCACTTCTTAGGGTTATGTGGTGGTGGCTGTGGATGGGTTTTCCATGTCACTCCTGAGAACCTCCCACTCCCACCCCATTGTTTCTGGTTTTTTAGTTGAGTTCACAGCCACTGTTACAACTTACCCCGACCCTGCTGTTTATATGGGGGGAAAAAGCTTATCCACCATGTAGAAAAGAGAATGGTTTTTATCAAATATTGACAATTTCCAGTAGTCCAAGGTGTATCCTCTCTTGTTTCTATGCTGAGAGGGTCACTGGAGAGAGGTGGCTGGGCCCTAGCTGGTAGCATCGGCCTGCAGGGTCCTCAGTTCCTGCTGGGATCACATTGGGCAGTGCCCTCTTGCCCACCCAGCCTCTCCCATTCTGACCCTTGAGCATTTGATCTAGTGGTCAAGCCTGAGACCCTTCAGTCCAGCAAAGGGACCCAGCCTTTGGGCAGAGACAGTCTGAAGCACTGGCCTGAAATACCCAGGACCCGAGGACATCAAAAAAATACTTTTTGGGCAGTCCATCAGCAGGGGCCACCCCTTTATTAGGGGGAGGGTGGCGTCTCTGCGCACTCCAGGGTTCCCAGCCAGGCACGGCCGCTGCGGAGGCCTGATGGCTGATGCGTGGGCTGCACTGGCCTGGCCTTCCACAGCCCGAGAGGTCCCACCCTGCCCAGGCAGCTTCTGAAGAAAAGGAAGCAGTGATCCAGCAAATCTTCAGGGGGCGCACCCGCGCTCTCCCCTCCACCACGCCCCCTCAGTTGAGCTCGCCCTCCGTGAACTCCTCCTTGATGGACTGTTTCCGGGACTTGCAGTCCGGGAGGTCGAAGCCGAAGTCCGCCCACTCGTCGGGCCCTGCACCCCCTCCGGGGCCACCCCGGTTGGGGATGGTGATGGTGTGGCGCACGCGGAAGTGGACGGCCTCCATGACGCGCTGGCGCTGCAGCTCCCCGGAGCTGCCGATGGAGATGGTGGAGGCGTTGCTGCTGGAGCGGATCAGCTGCTGAGCACCCCCGTAGTCGTGGCTCTGCTTCAGGTCCTGCAGGCCCCTCCAGATGGTCATCCGGTACTGATCAGGGATCTTCAGGGCCCCGAGGTCCTGCAAGGACGCAGGTGGTGCGCTCAGAGGCGCCCATCGCCCACCCGACCCTCCCAGCTGAACGCCCTGCCCTCCTTCGGGGACAGCCCTTGAGCTCTCTGCTGCTCCCGCATGGTCGGGGCTGGGGCTGAGGATTAGGGAAACAGCAGACAGGGGCTGTGCTGGTCCATCCCAGAGAGAGATGGTCACAAGCCCAAATGTTTGCCTTTTTGCCTCTGGGCAGTCTCCTCCAACCTCTTTGGAATCTAAGCACTCCGGCTCTCCCCTCCTCCACGTCAAGCACCGCATTGATTGAGGCTGCAAGCTGGTGAAGTGAAGGTTAACGCAGAGCCAGTTCAGCAAGGGTTGGGGGATTAGTGGAGGAGGTCAAAAGTTTTTCTGGGCTGGGGACTAGCTTGGAAGGCAGACTGGCTAGGGGGCTGACTGCACTCATCCCGCTTAACTGCACTCTAGAAGAAGAAGAACTGCACTCTAGCTCCCAGCTGGCTGAAGTACACGCCAAGTTGTTATAGTCAAAAGGGGACCATTCACTTGGTATTTTTATTTAGCCCTGAGATAAGCTTTGGCTGTTGTGGTCGTCTGTGTCCATTAAGGTTATGACTTTGGGTCAGTCCTCACTGCCTTGAGCTTGTTTTTCACTGAGCTTTAACTCCAGTCTCCCTGACCTTCACATTCACACTTCCTTTTCTTAAAATTTTTTGTAAGTTTTTATTTATTTTTTTAACTAAAGCACTGCTCATCTCTGGTTTATGGTAATGTGGAGGACTGAACATTGGATTTTGAAGCCTCAGGCATGAGAGTCTCTTTACATAACCATTACACTATCTATCCCTCCTCCCTCCACATTCACACTTCCATATGCCTTGGCTTCAAGGCAACTGTTTCATTCAAACTGGGGTGGAGGTGGGGGGGGGAGTAGGGGGGGGGAGACACCAGGCACCAGAGCTTCCCCAGTTTCTGTAGTAATGTGGTGGAAAAGCTTGAACCTAGGTTCATGTGCCAGTCCTACCCCTTCTAGTAGAGGGTAAGTAATCTTGACCCCCATGCAACCCCACACTCTTTTCCCCCTACCCACCACCAGGGTTTTCCTTAGGGCTTTATACGTGTGCAATTCCATCACTCTTGGTAGATTTTTTTTTCCCCCAGATGGAGATACTGCTCTAAAACTTTTGAAACTTCCCCATTGCATGGTGCTTCTATGTGATGGCCAGGGGCGCAAACCCAGGTCCTCACACATAGTTAAAAGATACACTTGAGGGGGGGCACATGGTGTGAAGCTCAAGAACCAGTGTAAGGGTCCCAGTTCAAGCCCCCTGAAGGGGGCTTCACAAGTGGTGGCTTCACAAGGGTGGCTTCACAAGTGGTGAAGCAGGTCTGCCTGCAGATGTCTATCTTTATCTTCCCCTCCTCTCAGTTACTCTTGGTCCTATCCAACAATGATAGCAACAACAACAATTATAACAGTGATAACAAGGGCAATAAATGGGAAAAAAAATAGCCTCCAGGAACAGTGGATTCGCAGGCACTGAGCCCCAACAATAACCCTGGAGGCCAAAAAAAAAAAAAAAACCACTCCAGAGTGTTGGGCAGTGGAGCACCCATTGCAAGGACCTAGTTAGAGCCCTTGCTCTTCACTTGCAGAGGGGGTGCTTCATGAGTGATGAAATAAGTCTGCTGGTGACTGTCTTTCTCACTCCCTTTCTATCTCCTCTTCCCCTCCCTTTCCAATTTCTTTCAGTTGAATAAAATAGAAAAGAAAAAAAAAAAAGGAAAAACAAAATGGTTGTCAAGTTTAGTGGATTTGTAGTGCCAGCACCATGCCCCATCAGTAACTGATGGCATAAACAAAACAAAACACTCTACCAAGTAAGCCATCTTCTGACCTTCAACCACCTTCCTTTTTTTTTTTTTTTTTTGACCAGAACACCACTCATCTGAGGCTAGTGATGGTGCTGTACTCAGGAAGTTTCTCATGCAAGTCTAGAATATTACCACTGTGCTAATCTCCCCAGCCCAACACTTCTCTTAAGGCTTGGAAATGGCTCATCCCCTGACAACAAAGGCAGCCAGGCTCTTGGGTGCCAGAGATTCTGACTGGCCATGCCAAACGAATGACCCATCTAGCCTCCTGGGCATGAGTCTGTCCGGGCCTGGGCACCCCTACACTAATCTCTACACCTTCAAAAGCTGACCTCAGCGGAAGTCAGAGGTTGAGGCTCTGGGATTGGATTTGCTGGGTATTCCCATGCTGTTCTCCATAGGATACAAATAGACCCAGCCCCATGCTGTTGGGGGCAGGGCTCCCACTGAGCAGACCTGGTGGGGAGGGATGCAGAGTTACCTCTATTGTTAGGTTCTGCAGGTGGTAAATGTTCTGTAACCCTTGGGAAGTGAAATATTCGATGCAGTTTGGACACCCCAATCCTGTTAGAAAACTGCAGAGAAAATTCAGGAAATAAAGTAGCATTAGCTTCACAGACCCCCAAATGGGTGGTTGGCTGGTGGGAACCAGAAAGGACCTCCCCCTCTCGGAGCTGGGCCACACCATTCCCAGATACATCCACCAAGGAGCCATGCCTGTTGTACTTGGCTTCTTTCTAGACACACTGTTTCCTCCAGAGCATCTGCTGGCCACTTGGGGCTGGTCTCTGCCTGTCTGTCATGGATGGCAGAGGGTTCAAACAGGACAGTGGGGAGCATGCAACTGGGTTGGGGGCCAAGGGCAACCAAGGGGCTACAGTTAGTGGGTTAGTGGCCAGGCTTTCAGCAGCCCACCTACCTGACCAGGCTGGGGTCAGCATGGTAGGGGGGCGGTGGGGTGCAATGGGACCCTGACACCATGGGCTGGGAGCTGTGGCCGCCATTCATCTCGCCATTGGATGGCAGTGCATGGCTGTGGTTGTTGAGTATCCCAGGGCCTGGCAAGAAGTAGGTCAAACTGTTAGAACTGGTTGAGTGGGTATTTCCCAAGACCAGGAGTGGGCAGAAATAGGAGCCTAAGGGCTGCCTAAGAGGCAGAAGTGTGGAGCCCCCAGCAGGACTCTGAGAGATGGCTGCAGCCAATCTTCCCTTTGCTCCTGCCCCACCCCCACCACAGCACCGCACTGCTCAAGGCACTCACCCATGGGCCCCAGGTTGGGCCCTGCTGCAGAGCCATGCGGAGGTGGCTGGCCCACCAGCTGGGTGACTGAGGGCAGTTTGTTGACACCTCCATGCACTTTGTTTATGGGTGAGAGCACCGGTCCATAGGTTGTAGGCTGCAGATGGCTCCTGCTCAGAGAGACAATGGGTGTTGGTGAGAGGTGAAGGTAGCTTCATTACTGTGGTCTCATCCACACAGTATCCTCTGCAGCAGGTGAACAGGGCCCCCAACCCCACCTGGATGGCACAGGACCTTGATGCTGGTGGAAGGGAGGTGAAGCGCAGGCTCTGTATGGGCCTGTCATACTTTTTGTTTTTTATATTTTATCTATTTATTATTGGATACAGAGAGAAACTGAGAAGGACTGGGGAGATAGGGAGAGAGAGACACCTGCAGAGATAGGGAGGGAGGGAGGAAAGGAGAGAGAGAACCTGCAGTACTGCTCCACCGCTTGTGAAGCTTTCTCTCTGCAGGTGGGGACCAGGCACTTGAACCTGAGTACTTGCTCACTGTAGTGTGTACTCAACCAGGTGCACCACTGTCTGCCCCCCTGAGTCACACTTGACCACCTCCTCCCACCCTTCTCTACTCAACGGACATTATAGGAAGACTACAGTGGGGTGGGGGTGGGCAGAGAGATGACTTGTGACCCAGGTGCAGGGCTTCCTGGAGGAGAGAGGCCTTTAATAGAGCCCTCAGTGCCTGTCCCAAGAAGCCCAGAATTTTGGGAGGCATTTTCCCCAGTTGTGTTGAATGTCCCCCTTCTGAGGTTGGTGGGATGGAGTTATGCTGGGGATTAGAGGGTGGGGGAGAACACTCACGGCCTCTGTAGGAGCTGTTGCTGCTGCTGCCTGTAAGAGTCCACCAGTGGCTGTGGTACCAGGTCCATCAGCTCCAGGCTCTCTTTGACCTTCATCAAGATCTCAAAGTTCTCTCGGCCCCGCACCTGAACATACACAGAGGTGCTCTGCTGGGTGACTGTGGACTTCTAGTTCAGACCCTGGATGGGGGGATGCTTGGGGCCCCCCAGCCTTGCTGCAAAGCATTTCTGACAACTTCAGACTGGAGATTCTCCCCTTTTCTCTCCTCACAACTAGGGATGAGTAGTCTGGGAAGGGGAGACTATAGTCTCTGTGATTTCTGTGCATCCCTTCTTGCCCAGGAGCTCTGGTTCCTTCCTCAACATGCAGCACACTCAGGATACTGGGTCTGGGGACTTGCAGCAAATGTACCTTTAAAATGAGGAATTCAGTCTGGAGGAGGGAAGGCCCATCCTGGAGGAGCCTGTGGGTGCTTTATCCACCAGCCCCACTGGTTGCAGGGTGCATAGCTGGCTACCAGATTTTGAGATGATGCCATGTCCCTGCCTGCCCCCCTCCAAGCTCTGCATCATCCCTGTTTTATTTTATTTTATTAGCCCCCCCCCCTTCTAGGGCACTGCTCAGCACTTATGGTGCAGGGGATTGAACCTGGGACTTTGGAGCCTCAGGTATGAGAATCTCTTTGCATAACCATTACGCTGTCTCCCCCATCCACCACCCCCAGTTTGTATCCACAGTAAGAGTCTTGTGTTGCGAGCTGCTGAGTTCCTGCAGTCTGGGCCTGTGCAGTCTGCCTCTCAGAGACCCCAGAACTGTCACTCTCCACCTGTGCCAGCTGCTCCTGCCCACCCTGCTTGCTGCTGAGTGTCCTCTCAGTCGCCCAGCCCAAGCCCCACAGACAGGTCACTAACGTGCATATAGTACATGTCTTCATCTCCATGCCGCCTTTTCTTCACATTGGTGCCCAGGGCAGGGATGGCAGGGGGGCTCTGCTTGAAGGCTGGAAGGGTAGGCAGGGAAGGTTTCATGAGTAGGCTGGTGTCAAGAGGCAGGCCAGCCATGGGACCTGCTCAAGAGTTACCCTCTTGTGGTTGCCTCATGGGCACGGTGAAAGAACAGAGGAGTCTGGGGGATGGACTTGGCTAGCTCCACCCTGGAGGCTTCTTGACCTGTGAGGGTCTCTGGGGATCTAGTTCAGTCCCGTGGACACAGGCTGTTCCTGTCTCTTGCAGTGCATCACTCATGCCCCAAGCAGGCTCGGGTCCCTCCTCACCACTCATAGCTCCAGCCCACCACTCACCGCGCTTGCTGGCAGCCCCATTCTTGGCAGCACTCTCGTTCAGGGCCTGCTGCTCCCGGAAGTGATCCTCATCAGCTTTCCGGTCTCGACCAGGACAGGCACAGATGCGTCCCTCAAAGGACCTGCGGCCCAGCACCTGCCCACTGTTGAGACCATGCAGGGACTCTAGGCTTTGTGTCCTCACCCTCCAGCTCTGCATGCAGACCTCAGGGTCTAATGATAAGCCTGGGCTCCCACCCCCACATGGCCCACAGACTTACTCCCGAGTTTCCAAGGTGATTATGATGAGGATGGGACGCCGGTTCATGCCTCCCACACAACTGCTATTGCACATGAAGTTGTACAGGATGGTGGTGAATTCCGTCCCCACCTATACAGAGAGGAGGCAGTGAGAGGGTTGTGCTGTCAGCACACAGCCCCCACCCACTAAAGTGGGGGTTCCCAGGCTTTGAAGCACCCAGCTCTCACATCTGGTCATGGCTCTAGGTTGGCATTGGGAGCCAGCCCCTGCTCTGTAGTTCTCTGTCATTCATCCATCCACTATGCATCCACCCATCATGCTTCCACCATCCATCCACCCACTTCTACTCTCTACTATTCATCTGTCATCTATCACTTTACCCATCCAGCCAACCAGACTGCCATCCACCATTCATCCATCCATCCATTATTTAACCACCCACACAATACAAAGATTGTCATTTTCTGGGCTGGTAGTGGACTTTACAGGTAAGAAGAGCCTGGCTTTGGGGGAACCGGGGAAATCTGGTTGAATTCTCCCACCACCACATTCAGGATTCTTGACACCTGGGAGCCCCAGAACCACAAAAATAAGCAATTTATATAGTTACCCTGGGTTAGGAGGTAAAACCCACTCACTGATTTGGAACCCACTCACTGATTTGGAAAAACAAACAAAAAACTGGTCTTTAACAAAACTATCACTCATAGGCATATAACCAAAGGACATAAAAACACTAATTCAAAAGGATCTGTGCACTTCTATCTCCATAGGTGCATTGTACAGCCAAAATATAGAGGCAAGCTGAGTTCCCAATGACAGATGATTGGATAGAGCAGTTAAGGGATATGTACTCAGTGGAGCACAACTCTGAAATTAGAAAAGACGAGGAACTAGAGGTGATTATGCTAAGAGAAATAAATAAAGATGAACCAACTACCAGATGGTTCATCTCACGTGTGAATATAAATAACTAAAATGAACTCGCAAAAAAAAAAAAAAAGTAAGCAGACTATCTCTTGACCTTTGTGAGAATTATGGTGAATTAGTGAGAGGAGGGGCACAAAACTGTTGTGGAGGGTGAGGTGACTCATAGACATCAGGTATGGGTGTGTAATAAGTCCTCTGAAATTTTATCATTTTGTAAACTAATAAAATAAAATAAAATTTAAAAAAGGCCTATCAGCAAATGGAAGCCAGCAGGGGGCAGGAGAGCACTACAGGAGCTCTCATCCACACATAGTTTCGTTTTGGAGGGCCTCTCTTAGAGGACTTTGTGGAGAGTTGCACACAAGGATGGGAGTTTGGGAGTCCTGGGTACAGGTATAGGGGTCTTGTGGGAGGTCTGAAGTGCTGGATACAGCTCTGGGAATCTGGGAGTCTGGTCCTAGACCCAGGTAGAGAAAGATGGGGCTCACCATTGTCTACCCTCCCTGATCAGCAAAGTCTGGAAGTAGGACTCACTCTCCACTCCTACTCCAACCCTTCATCCCACCAATACCCCAGTGGCCCTCCATCATAGCTTTTCCCCCTCACTGATCCCCACATTAGGCTAGAATGGTCCTCCCAGAACCCTCTGTCTTCAGGTCAGATCTTAGTGATTCTCTATCCCCCACTCCCAGGGTCTCTCGGCCCATCCCACTATAAAACTGGGGATGCCCATACCCAGACAGGGCCCCGAGGCTCCTGGCTAGACTGCTGTAGGGGATCAAGCATATCTGTCCCCAGGCAGGAGGGAGCATGAAGGTGTGGAAAGCTCTACACATGAGGAATTAAAATGGAGACACACAGGACAGGTGGAGGTGACACAGGTGGAAGGTTCACCATCCCTCTGGTGACTGCCGAGCTGTGTCCCCACACCCCACCTACCTGTGGGGGCTCATAGGGCACCATGACGCTCTGCCTGCCGGTCACCGGATCATCCACATACTGGGAAAGATTGTTGCCCTCCACACGGATGAGGTGGCTGGCCGGGGCAGACTGTCCTGCCGGGAGGGGATGCTGCTTCAGGGGGTGCCCGACCAGCCGCCCCCAATAACATGTGTAGCCAGACTCGGGACCACCAGGCTCAGCCCCTGGACTCCCAGGTGGGGCTCTAGCATCTCTGTGCCTTCAGGCACCTAACAACTCTGATCTTGCTGTCTGTGGGCACTGGGTCACAAATATCCCTCCTCAGAAGAGAAGTGGGGCTGGGGCAGGGTGCTGAGCCCCCTCCAGCTGCCCCCATCCCTGAAGGGTCTGCAGTCTGGGGTAGACTTCCCCTTCTTCATGGTCCTGGGGGCTCACCTTCGTTGAAGTCCCTTCCAAGTTCATGGTTGGGGCAGCGCTTCACAACTTCTGTGACGTGCTCTGCTTTCTTGTAGACAGGCATGGCGCGGATGGCAGTCCCTGGGGGTGGCGGAGTGGACACCTTGATCTGGATAGGGCATGTCTTGGCAATTTGGCAGTAGAGTTTCTTCAACAGTGGGGAGTACTGCAAGGTTGGGGATGGGGTGCCAAGGTGAGGCCAGTCTTTGAGACTCCATACTCACACACCTAGTTATGCCCTTACCAAAAGTTTTCTGTTCTTGGGTCAGCACCTACCCTCCCCCCCCATATACACCACGTGTCCCTCCTTCTAAGAACCTCCCCTGGGGACAACCTCCTCCCCACTCTGCAACATCTGGCTGGTTCAGGCCAGCTGCTGCCAGTCCTTTTAGATGCATCTGTCTGAGGTCACTGTCTAGAGAGTGAGGCAGTGAATTGTCCCCTTACTAGATGAGGCTAGGCAACCAAGAAGGAGGCACACGACAGTGAGGTTTCCAGAGGCTAGGAGCCAGGCCACCTGAGTCAAGCTGGGGTCCTCTGCTCCCCTGGGAACAGTGTTTGAAGTAGGAGGCTGCATTTTAAGGTCTCAGTTTTTTAAAGCTTAGAGTTGAGGTTCTCTTGCATTTGTGCTTAAGGAGACAAGTAATTTGTAACTAAGTTGGATATATATATATATATATATATATATATATATATATATATATTTGGAGGGGGAGAGATATGGAGAGAGAAGGAGGGAGAGAATGGGGGGGAAAGAGGCAGGGAGAGAGAGGCACCTGCAGTACTGCTTCATTACTTGTGAAGCTTCTTCCCTGCAGGTGGTGATCAGGGACTTGAACTCAGGTCCTCCACATGGTAATGAGTGCACTCTACTTGGTGTGCCACTGCCTGGTCCCACTCTCATGAATCTTAAAAGTCACCCTGCTGGTAACACAGGGATATCCACTTGTTTCCAAGTTGGCTCATGACTGATTTCTGGGGACATGCCTGGGGTCCCTCATACCTCCTGTCCCAGGTACAGTGGGATTCTTCCTGGTCTCAGATTCCCAGGATATTTCCTATAGTCCTATGCTCCCTCCCAAGATGTTGTAAAATACCCCATTTCCTTGTACCATGGTACAGATGGGGAAACCAAGGCCAGAGAAAGAGAGCTGCAGGTGGAACAGGGAGGACCAGCCTCTGCCCACCTCTGCAAAGGAAGCCGGGAACCTGACACCTGAGGCCTACAAACATCAGGTTTCCAAGCCCACCAGAACTGTCTCTCTGGCCATCACTGGGCACAATGACCCCCTAGGGTTTCATATATTTGGCAAGTTCAAGTACAAGAGAAGCAAGGGCAGGGAGACTCGGAGAGGAAACAACACTGAGCCAGCTGGCAAGGGCACCCAGATTCTCTGGTGAACCGGCTTATGTCTGAATCTCAACTGAAAACACCCACTCACTCTGGGGTGGGATTCCAAGCAGCAGGAGGGTACATGTGATCTGTGGTCTCCCTATTGGTACTGTCCAGGGGTTGGGGCCTTGCCCAACTGAGCCTTAGGGCTGACTTCAAGGCAAGCATCCTCCAACTGGCCCACTGTGGGAATTAGATGCCTACAGGCTTGGCCCACCCCAGGTGCCCCATCATTAAGGGGTGTTCAGAGGTCCATGCCTGTGACTCTCCACCTCAGACAGAGGTAGCTTTTTAGATAGAGTGAAAGAGACAACAGCACAGACAGCACAGAAACTTCCTTTACTGAAATGAGGACTGGACTAAACCTGGGTTGTACACGTGGCAAAGCAACAAACTACCCAAATGAGCTATGTCACCAGCCCTTTAGTTCTGTCTTAAACTCAAGAAAGTAGGGCTGAGAGACTCCTCACCTGGTAGTGTGTGTACCTTACTGTGCTCAGAGTCTGGAGTTGGTGCCCACCACATGGGAGTTCCATAGACAGTACCAGAGAAACTCTACAGATGGTATGATGGTGTTATAATGTCTCTCTCACTCTGTCCTCCCCCTTTATTCCTTTCTCCTCCTCCTCTTCTTCTTCTTCTTTTTGTTCCTCTTCTTCCTCTTCCACTATACTGCTAAACTCTGATTTATGGTGGTGCTAGGATTGAACCTGGGACTTCAGAGCTTCAGGCATGAAAGTCTTTTACATAACCCCAACCCCTTCTTTCCCCCTCTAAGATAGAAAATGAGAAAAATGGCCTGGGGAAAGCCATTTAGTGGTAGGTAGTATGTGAATGTCTGAGACCCAGGAAATAAATAAATAAATAAATAAATAAATAAATAAATAACATAAATCAGTAGTAAAAGGCAGGAAAGGTTCTCCCTGCGGGGCCCTGGGGATGGGATCGAGGGCTATTTAGAAGAGTAGAAAGTACATTTTCAGGTGGTTCTTTGCTTCTTTCTGCTCTCAGGGGTCACACAGATGGTGGTAGCTTCCCCTTGTGGAGCCAGCCCTATTCTGGGGCAGAATGACAACAATGACTGCCAATGCCTCATCAGTATAAAGATTGTCCCTCCATTCCCCAAGAGGGGACTTGTCCTTACCCTTCCCTAGCTGGGCTCTCTACCTGACCTCTGCACAAAGGTCCTGCCTCCAGCCTGCATGCACACTACATGGGTTCCACCTCTGCAGGCTGGGGCTGGAGGGGAAGGCTGGCCTACCTGTTGGTGGACCCCTCTGTTCCAGCACTAGGGCAGAGGACATGTGCAGGGCCAGTGGTTGCCTGGCTCTGGAATGCCTCTTGTATGCAGAACACATACATATCCAGGGACTGGGAAGGTGGAGAAAACCAGGCAGCTCAGTTAGGTCTAAACAGCGAGGGGACTAAGCTTTTATTTATTTATTTATTTATTTTGAATATTTATTTTTTTCCTTTTGTTGCCATTGTTGTTATTATTGCTGTCATTGTTGTTGGATAGGACAGAGAGAAATTAAGAGAGGAGGGGAAGACAAGGGAAGAGAAAGACAGACACCTGAAGACCTGTTTCACAGCTTGTGAAGCAACTCCCCTGCAGGTGGAGAGCTGGGGGATCGCATCAGGATCCTTACGCTGGTCCTTGTGCTTCGCGCCACATGCACTTAACTGGCTGCACTACCACCCAACTCCCGGGATAGAGTTTTAAAGCCTTCTCTGGATGCCCAAACCTTCTGTCAACTTGAGCCACAGCATCATAACCCAGCCTATGGCCATTACTTGGCACATGCTTCCCAGTCAGGCCCAATAAGATGTGGGACTTGGGGCAACATACACTGAACATAGGTGAGGATGGTGTGCAGACCCCCCCCTCTCCAAACCCTACAGCCTCTGGCAGGGAGAGGGTGTCCCCACCAGTGCTCTTTGTGTCAAGGCTCTACCAGGACAGCACCCAGATGCTTTGCTGAGAGGAGCGTTGGGAGCTGTCCCAGGTACCAGTGGAGAAGACTGTTGGACTGCGGATGCAAGGCCAGGGACCAAAAGGGGTGTGTTCTCACTCATCTAGGCTAGCTGCGAGTTGTGGCAGGCTCCAGCCTGCAAAGAGGAGGGCCCCGTCCTTTCCTCCTGCTTTGTCCCAGGCAAAGCACTGCAGACCTTGGCCTAGCTGCTCTCCCCACAGCAGCATTGTTGGCCCAATGCTGGCCAGCGGCCAGCTGCTCATGTTATCTCACTCTTATACCCATCTCCCATCCAGGCAAGGAGTCGGATGTATGAATGCTTAGTCTAGGCAAAGTCAGGGCTGCACTGAGGAGGGATGCCTGTGATTTTCAATACTTGGTGGCATCAGGAGGTGACACAGGTGGTGCTGGGTTGTGGGGAAGGATGGGGTGGAGGAAGGGGAAGTCTGGAAGGAGGGAAGAAAAAGGGAGATGTGCTGAGTGGTGTGGGAATAAAAAGGAGGGGAGCTGTGTAGAAGAAAGGAAGAGAAGAGAGAACAGGGGTCCTGGGACTAGGAGGGAGAGACTTGAAAGAGAAAAGATGGGATCCTGGTGAGCAGGGGAAGGGATCCCAGGATGGCTAGCTCTAGGCAGGGTTGAGGTGGAATCTGTGGTGAGTGCAGGAGACCTGGACTTTCAGAGTCCTTCCCAGAGTCAGGTTGACCTGGGAGGGCATGAATTTGGACTCCCAGATCCTGTGTCTTTCCCTTCCCCTCTCCCAGCTCCTGGGTCACGTGGAGCTGTTTCCTCTCTCCCTCCCTTCCTCCTGCCTCTCCTAGAACCGCTAGATGGATGTGTTACAACAGATTCTGAGTTGATAAAATCTTATTTATCTTCGGCTGTTGACACAGAGCCGTCTAGACTTGCCTGCTCTGGGATGCAGTATGCATTCACGCTTGCAGGAAATGATTTGCCCAAATGCTGATGTATACCTACCCTCCTTTCCCCCATCTGGCTTCTCTCCTTGGATCCCTCCACCTCTCTCCAACCCTACCAACCCCCCCATATTGAGAAGGGCAGGGCCTGGCAGGCTGCCTTGGACCTGGTGGGGCTGGCATGGGGGTGGTGGGTGAGAGGGCGGCGGGTGGCAGGGCTCGAGGTAGCTGTTAATTTCCTTGCGCCCGCATGGCAGCTGGGTGCCCGGCATGGGCAGGTTTGGGCAGGAGGAGTGGAGAGGTGATAATGACTTGTCTGTCATTTTCCAGGGACTTGTAGCATCTTGCAAACCGCAAATACCGTTAACCAGCTTGGGTGAATCTGTTACAACAGATTCTGGAGGACAGGCCTGCAGTGGGGGCTTTTATTTTTTAAAAATGATTTTTATAGCCCACTTTTATCTACTTTCTGTGTGTGCATGTCTGTATGTGCATGTGTGTGCCTCTGTGTGTGTGTGCATGTCTGTGCATGTCTGCTCAGAGCCATAGCTGCCTCCTTTTGCGAGGGCACCTCTGCAGGGCCACAGAGTCACTCACCCTAGAAGCTCCTACAACCAGTCCACAGAACTCTTGGCAAGAGATGCTGTGGCTTCAATGCAGTCTCTG
This sequence comes from Erinaceus europaeus, assembly GCF_950295315.1. Classification (NCBI taxonomy): domain Eukaryota; kingdom Metazoa; phylum Chordata; class Mammalia; order Eulipotyphla; family Erinaceidae; genus Erinaceus; species Erinaceus europaeus. Next base: position 38,313,126 of record NC_080172.1, on the reverse strand, counting down.
AAACTCACTCAGGGCCCAGGTCTGTAGTCCCTGGTTATAATCCCCCCTCCCCGGCTTCCGGCTTCCATTCTCCTTCCAGGTGAGGATGACTGTCAGAATGACACAGCCACCAGGACAGCACTACAGCCCCTCCTTGGAGCTTCTGGCCCTTTCCTGCCTACAGGTCTTGCCAAGCTTACTCTTCCCTTGGAGGAGAACTGGAAGTCCTGGCTGGTCACTGTTGGGACACTAGGGACACAGGACAACCAGTAGCCTGGATAGCAGTTTGTGTATGTGTGTGTGTGTGTGTGTGTGTGTGTGTGAGTGGGTGGGTGTTTCCCTCTGTGACATCCACCATCACCTGCTTCAGAGCACACACAGTTAGAAGCAGTGAGAGTCTACACAAGTACGATGGATCAAGGGAGCTCCTAGGTGCCTTCATAAGCCCCCTTCCCATACTTGGCCCCAAGGACAGGCCTGATAAAGGAAACTGGTATGACCCTCCTCCTAAAGAAACCCTGCCTGGCCGGTGGAGGGACAGACACAGGAGCTAAGCCATCCACTCAAGCTGGACTATTGGGGTTCAATAGTCAGGAAGATGAACTGAATGAACAAGAAGGGGAAACATGCTTTGCAGGTGTCAAGAAGCCTTGACCACTGCCCAAGAGCCCCCAGGGGCTGTAGATAAGAAGCTACCCACAGGGGACTGGGCAGTAGAGCAGCGGGTTAAGCATACATGGTGCAAAGCTTAAGTACTGGCGCAATGATCCTGGTTCGAGCACCCTGCCCCCACCTGCAGGGGGGTGTCACTTCGCAAGCAGTGAAGCAGGTCTGCAGGTGTCTCTCTTTCTCTCCCCATCTTCCCCTCTCCATTTCTCTCTGTCCTATCCAACAATGACAGCAACAACAACAATAATAGCAACAATGATAAAACAAGGGCAACAAAAGGGGGGGGGAAACTACCCATGGGGAGAGGCACCCTGGGGCTGGTGGGGATACCCCTCCAGTGAAGGCTGCCATACCCTCAAGCTAGATCAAAAACAGGAGAGCAGGAGCTACATGGGACTCTCAGGATCAGGAAAACATTATACCCAGGGGGACAGGAGTGGTTATACACCTTCCCGCCAGCTGCATCCCAGGTCTCAGGACCTTGGGTCTGTTTAGTCACCAGCTAGTCACTCCCACTCTAAGGTGTAACCATGCTTGGCACCAGCCAGGGCCAGAGATTCCTCTGCTCATGAACTTGTTTTCTAAACTTGCCAATCAGAGAGCCCACCTGTCTGTCCTGGCCTTGGAGAAGAAGGCAGGCATCCCTTTAACTGGTCTCTCCTTCAGTCTCTGGCCTCATGGAGAAAGTGCTTTGGCAAGTGCCCAACACACAGGGCCTTGGGCCAGGCCACAAACTGCCTGGCACTGGGTGGAGAGAGCAGGGCTGTCCACCAGCTGGTTCCACCCACTGCAGGGAGTACCCTCCCATCACTTCTCCCCATCACCATACTTACTAGCTTTGGAGTTGGCTTGGTTCTGTCAGTGTGGGCACAACAGGAAGGAGACCCTGGGCAGGAGACTGGGTCAGTGCAACTTCTGCTCACAGGATTGTCCCAGAACTGTGGGCACACTATTCCGGACTCTCAGAGAAACAGGTCAATTTTTCAGGACCTTGCAGCTTTCTGATCAGTCTGAGTGGGAGCTGGGGTGGGACTGGAGCTGACCAATGCAACCAATTATAGGTGATCAGAGGAGCTGAGAATGGGGAGGCTGGGCTGCAGCCATAGCTCCATTAAGAGGCTCAGGCAATCTCTGGAGGCCTGTGGTGTCAGCTCCAGTGAGCAGGCTCCCACCTTGACTCCAGCCACTGGAGCAGTTACAGTTACCTGCATAAGCCACTGACTACACCCCCTACCCCCACCCCTAGCAGGGAGGGAGCTGAACCTGCCTACCCGGACACACAGTCCTGTTATTTCAGCCTTTGACACAACAGTGGACTAAAGTCACAAAGTGTTTACTGACTCTTGTAAATAACCCACTACCATGTATGTGGGACTGGAAAGGGTTCTAAATTCTGTCTCTCTTCAGTGCACCTGGCTCTGGTCTTCATGCCCCAGCATGATGGGTCTAGTGTGGCCTTGGAGCCCTACCCTCAGTATTCTTTTTCTTTCCTGACTCTGGGTGGATTCCTGTATGGGAGGGTTTGTCTCAAGGAGAGGGTTCATAGCAGAAGTGGAGGATCCAGGTCTGAATGCCTACAGGAGCCTGACTTAAGGTCAGTGCATGGCTCCTCCCTGAGAACTTCTGAACCTCCAAATCACTGAAGCTGAGTGCTATTCACTCTATGGAATGGCCCTTCCTGTCTCACTATGCCTGTGGCCCATCAGGCACCATGACATTCGTCCCTGCCACTCCACAGAGAAGGTGCTTTCTCTCCAATTCTGACATCTTTGTCCCCTCCTCTTCTAAGGCCACTTGGAAAAACAGACAGAATGCTACATTGGGAGAGGTCTGGCTCAAAGTTCTCTGCACTGGGGTCTCAGAACTAGTGGGATTATCAGGCCCAGGATCCATGGACTTGATGTTGTTGCCCTGGCTTGAGATCTGAGGGAAAAATAAAACTCAAAGCAGACTTCCCATAACCACCACTGGAGTCCACCAGGCTGAGAAGTCAAACCCTAGTTAGGGGAACAAGGATCCTGGCCCAGAGTCCCACACAATGATAGTTCAAATTCTCTTGGACTTCAGATACCTCAGAAATCCAGCTCCCCCTAAGTTCCTAGAGAAGTCAGTGGGCTTTCCTCCATCTTCATTGCTCCATCAAGAAAGCAGGGCTAGCAGAATTGGGGTGGAGGGCTGAGGGCTTGGGAGGGGCCAAGAGGAGGCTGGCTGAGACTCCACCCTTTTTGATAACATGAACACCCCCTCCTGGAGCTGATACTTTGACCTCTAGGACTGGTCATCCCGTGCCATAATTCTCAAGTGTTTGAAGAAGTTTCCATTAGTCAGTAAAATAGGCAGCCAAGACAGTAGCTGGCTTGATCTCTGCTGGTCACAGCTGTCATTGACTGGCAAGCAGTCATGGGACTGGCTGGTGCCAGGCTTGCTCTTCCAGGAGCAGGCCTGTACCTCTGAGGGTTATTCCTCTAACACTGGCTTACTGGGGTCCTGGTAATTTTCAGGACCCTCCCTGGGAGCTGGAAACATCCCCACAGGAGCCCTCAGGCTATGCCCCCACAATCTGTTTATTCAAAGCAAGGGCTGCAGGACTTACGTACCTTCTTTGCTCTGAGCTGATAAGAAACCCAGAACAAGGATCTGCCTTCTTACATAAAATGGGGTGCTTAGGGGCCCCTCAGTGTTTCTGCCCACCTAGTAAGGCATTCTAGAATCCATGGAGTCATGCCTATGTTGTTAAGACCCAGGAAATAGATGATGTTTCATAAGACATCTTCTGTACCATGCTTGTTGGTAGCCCTGAACCTCAGTCTGGCAAACAGTGGAATGGGTATCTCTCCCCTGGGGGCTTGTCCTTATGTCCCCTGGAGAAATCCATGTGGTATGAGGTAGAGACGACTCAGAAATACGCCTCAGCAACAGGGACTCAGGGCTGGCCCCTGCTCTCCTCAGGACCACCAAGGTCAAGTTCTATGACTTCCTGGTCCGAGGATTCTCTCCAAGTGGCCTGAGAAGATGGAGAGTGAAGAGGGGACCCCATTTCAGGCCATGAGCTGGCACTGAGCTCAGCCAGAGCCAGCCTGCAAGGAGCCCACCTGGCCCGCACAGCTTCGCACAATGCAGGCAATTGCTGCAATTTCTCCCCTAGTGTTCTTGTTTCCCCCTTAATAATCCACATTTCATCTCCACAGTAAACATTGTTAGAACTCTTCCCTTGGCTTTAAATGCATAACTTGCTTCTGGTGCCAGTAAAAGGTATTAATTCCACTTATGCATTCCATAAACTTTTAGGATAACGCAATTGATACCATGATCATGTTGGGACACCTCCACTGTTATTCTCCTGCTTTGCAAGCCTCCGAGGGGCTGGAAAGTTTTCTCCCGAATCCATTAGTGTTGACTCAGCCACATTCTATCCAGGAATCCCATGTGGAGCCTTTGTGCTTCGCGGGGCCCACCTCCTGCAGGCTACTATGGGGGGCAGGAGGGTCCCACCAATGAGGATGAGCTCATCTCAGAACAGACAGGAAGATACACACACACACACACACTCTCTCTCTCTCTCTCTCTGCTGGGTCTGGGGGCTATGTCCAGGCTATTGTTCTGGAGGACCCTCATTCCAGGGTTAAGCATGCCAGAGTTCTGTGTGTACCTCCACTGTTAGGCCTCATCATCACCTGCCCAGTCTGCCCAAGATGCCCACAGAGAGCAGGTTGGGTCAGGGCTTCAAATGCACCAAGATCCTTGCCTAACTTTAGAGTCCCTCGCCAGCCTCCAGCAACATCAAGCATAGCCCCCTTCCCTGGGGAGGCTGAGCCTGTTTGGAAATAGGGTGAAACTGAGTTGTTGCTAGACAGCATCCAGACACCCTGGCTTCTGATGCTCCTCCTTTGCTCCTCAACCTGTGAAATCTGCTGACCACGGTACTGTCAAGTAGGGGTAATGTTCTGGGACTCATAATCAGAGCCCTGCTTAGACTCAACCCCAGCAGTTCCAAGAGGACAAGAAACAGGGACAAAGATACTTGCTGTCACAACCCTGGCCTGGCCCCACTGTCCCTAGGTCCAAAGAGCATCAATGCCCAAGGGTGTCAGCTCTCAGTCTGTTCTCTCTCTCCTAAAACCCAGTTGAACCTGGTAGGGAGCACACCTCGGCTGGTTGTTCATAAGCAAGTGCTGCTCCCCAGTACTGGGCCATTCAATGAGGCCTCAAGGGCAAGCTCATTAGTCAGTCCTACAGCATCCTATGGGTGACACTTTGGAAGAGCATGATAGTGATGGCTCTTGCAGCACAGAGATGCACCTCGCCCTATCCCTAGTCCTGGGCTGACAATCTCAAAACTGAACTTGGATCCCTTCTATAGTTGCTTAGTTACCTGTAGTCTACCTTCTCCTGGCCTTTTCTGGAAAGGGAGGGCTGTCAAAACCCTGGGTACCACCAAGGTTGGGGAGATAGCATAATGGTCATGTAAAAGATTTTCATGCCTAAGGCTCTGAAATCTGAGGTTTAATCCCCTGCACCAACATAATCTAGAGCTGAGCCAGGTGGGCCAGCTATGGTGTACTAGGGTAAGCCTATATATCACCATTAGCACCAGGTTCAATCCCTACTCCCCACTGGCAAGAAGGATGGTTGACAAGCGGTGATGCAGGACTGGAGGTATCTATCTCTCTCCATTTCTATCTCTCCCTCCCTTCTCAATTTCTCTCTTTCCTATTCAATTTTAAAAAAAAAGGCCACCAGGAGTGTTGTATTTACAGTGCTGGCACTGAGCCCCAGCAATAACCCTGGGGGCAATTAAAAAAAAAAGACAGATAAACCCTGGGCATCAATCAGAGAGACCTGCATGAGTGTGCATGTCTGTATATATGCCAGTCTGCATGGGGTGCTTGCCTATATGCACATGTACACATGCATGTACACACATGTGCTGTAAGTGGAGGCCCTGCACTCCTTGGTGCTTAAGGAAAGGACGCATGACACTGGAGACAGGAGGAAAACTGCTCAGGGAGATAGACCCCTGGGGGAGTACTGGACCTGCAGGGGACTGAACCAGGCAGAGGCCAAAGACCACATTAAGAGCTGTGATCACTTGGGGGGCTGAGGGGCATGTGTTTCCTGAGTGGGGAGAGGAGTGTACACAGCAGTCAATTTGGAATTGCACTTGAGAAAAATAGGAATTATCTATCAGTTACCAATGGGTGTGTGTGGTGAGGGCTGTGCACAGCATGGAGCTGGGGCGCAGGCAACAAGCCCAGGCAGTGGCCACACAGTTGGACCCCAGCACTGGGAGCACACACGGCTGCCTGGTGTCCAGTCCTGCTCCACAAGCCTGCCTTCCCATCTCCTCCCTAAGCAAGGAAAAGAGCCTGCAAGAGGTCTGCTCCCAGATAGTAAGGTGCCAAAAATCTCATTATCAATGTCTGTCCCACTTCCACTGAGAAGGCTGGGGTGGGCAGGGCCATGTCAGGACAACATCACCTTCTCCTGTGCTCAGTTCTGGCAGGGGGGCAGGCGGAGGGAACACAGAAGCAGAAACTGCTGGGCACAGGTGAGCCCTCCTCAGTCCCTGGGGTGGTTCTGGGGTTGGCAGAGTACCTCTGTTCTGGGTGACCACCCATGGGTGCACTTAGGGCCAGGACAACAGTAACCAAACCATGAGTCCCTCCAACTTCAATGCCATCCAGCTGGCAGGGGGAGGTGGAGGTGAGAAGAGGGTGGCTGAGGGTCCATAGGGTGGGAGGAGGTGGGCAATAAAGGGGCACCCTGACCATTCATAGGAACTCTAAGGCTACCAAACCCTACAGAGATCCCACCAACATCTTAAGACAATGAGGAGGAAGCTGCCTGCTTCCTGGGGTACCAGCAGCTTGGGTCTTGTTGACAGTGGGTGGGTAGGTCTTCTTCTTCTAGCATTTGCCCTGGGTGGGTAGGTGGGGGACCAGGACTCTCCCCCTTCTAGGAGAGAGAGAAAACTTAGAAGATAAATTCCAATATGGAATAGAAGCAGCAGTGAGCTCCTGATACTAGAAATGTGTGAGGGTGGGGATGCCTGGGAGCAGGCAAAACTGGAGGAGGCGGAGAGTTGCAGGATCTCACAGTCATAGAGAATCCTGAGAACTCACAAGGACACACAGCCTTGTCCAGGAGGACCAGGCTCCACACCCACCTGCCAAGGAACAACTAACAAAGAGGCAGCACTTGCTCCTACTACACTACTCATCAACAAAATGCTGGCAGTGCTCCCTTGCTATTTCCATCAGCTAGGGACCTTGGAATACAATCACATGAGGAAAACTGGGCACTGACAGTGTTGTGACAAGGAGCCTTAACCAAGTACCACTATCATCCCTGCACATCTCAGCCTGGGGAGGCCCTGGAATCCTAAATCTAGCAGCCCAGCTAGAACAGAAACAACTGGAAAAGGGGGCTGGGGCTTAGACATCAGCAGAAACCCAGGCTCAGGCTACTTGTGGCTCCACCCTGGGAGACTGGGATGGAAGGAGGCTTTGGGGACCTGCAGTAGAGACTTCAGTACCAGGCTCTTAAAGTGGCAGAGCACTCCAGTGAGTTTCCATGTGGAGGTACAGGTGAAAACCATGCTCTACTTCCTGGAGGAAATGGCCTTGTACCCATGGCATGGACCTGCTGGTGTCCATGGGGTGGGTACCAGGGAACTCACTCTTCTGGAGGACCCTGGGGGGCTGCCTTGGTCACCTCATGTCCTGAGCACAGTTGAAGGAGGCCCTGTCAGCAGTCTACGTCTCCATGGCTCTGCAAACTCTCATCTGCCTGAGTGAGCACATCTGGAAGTCCCATTGCTCCCAACAGCAGTACAGATGGTATATTTTAGTGGTTAGGGACACAGATGTAGGCTTTCCATGTCACAACCCTCACTCACTAAATACATAATTAAACAAATAACTTTCTGTTCCCCTGCCTCAGTTTCCTGGGCTGTAAAATGGGAATGATAGGGCACTACACTGTGGATTACTGGTGGTTTCCAAGGTTGACACACACACCCAGTCTTTAGCGTGGAGTCCAGCTCCCTGCTGAACACAGGGTATTAGCAATGTCAGCAAAAGACCCACATGGGCCAGAGTGTTCCAAGAGCAATCTCTCAGTCAGGTGTGCTGTGGTTCCCTCCTTAACTGCCCTGGCTCTTGACAACCATTGGAGATGACAGCTGCAGGCAAAGCCCCAAACCACTAGCCCCCAGGCACATCTCCAAGGCCATGGTCTTCCTCTGTGGACCCAGATTCATGGTCTCAGATGCCCACCCAGGACAGGATTCAAACCAGAGTCCCCTACAGAGAGCAGGGACACCAGCAGGGCTGTCTCAACAAGGATAGGCTATCCCTGTTCCATGGGCCTCACTGGCAGAAATCTCTGGGGGCCCTGCAGGAGGCTGGCCTGTTCTGGTCACCATCCGAGGGGTGGAAACATACACACTGGCCAACCCTAGGACCCGCCTCCTAGCCCACGTGCCTCCTGGCCACTGGACCAGTAGAGAGAGCAGCGTGTGTGGCCAGCCAAGTGAGAGCAGCTGTCTATAGTTGCCCAGGAATCACCCACCTCTCCCTGCTGTGCTCCATGAGCCCTCAGGGAACAGGAAGCCCACTCACCGTCCAGGTGGCTGACTTGGCTGTGCTGGACTGCTGGAAGGTGACCTCGAAGTGATGGGGGCCGGGGTAGTCGGTGTTGGAAGGGATGACCGGTGCCGGAGACATAGTGTCGAAGGTGGAGCTGGGCTGTGCGTAGGGCGAGTGGGTGGGTGCGCTAGCAGCGTGCTCCGGGGTGTAGGGGCTGGCAGAGGCCGCTCGGCCGTTCATTTGGTCCATGGTGCTGCTGAGCAGATTGAACTGGGACTGGCGAGCGAGGGGTAGAGGGAGGAGTACACAGTCAGGCTGGCGTGTGGAAGCCGCAGCCCCGGCCCCAGGTGTCCTGTTACAGGAGCCTTAAAGGGCCAGGGCGCAGTCATCCCAAATATTTCCTGGGTTTCCCCCCCCCCCCAACCCTAACAGGTCACTACTTGTGTTGGGATGCACTGACATCTTCACCTCGCCCTCCCTCTCCACCAGTCACCTTGTGCCAGAAGCTGGGGCTCACACCTGGAGGGGAGCTGCCTGGGGAGAGGCTCCCACCCCTGGATGCCCGCCCTCTTGCCTCCGCTGCACTCCTGGGACAGTGCAGAGGCTGACAGCCTCACCTCCCACAGACAGCGCGAAGTGTGGAGATCCTGGCCCACAGGTCTCCCCGGAGCTTGGGGTCCCATATTTAGGAGGTATACACTGAATCTCAGATGGGGGGGGGGATGCCTGAGAGGCCCCAGGGGGCCTTCTGTGGAACCTAAGTCCTGACATCTAGGTGGGAAAGGTGGGGCGGGGTTCTAGGCAGAAAGAATTAGCCTTTTCACTGCTGCTGCTCCATTTGCATCAAAATTTCCCCACAGCTGGCTTCCTCCCTCCAAGTCTGCAGAAGTCTACACCTTAGCTGGGTCCTGGCTACCCAACCCTCCTCTAGGGACACATGCTGAAAGAACTTCAGCACCACAAGCTGTGGACACATCCCCCTTCGTGGGGTCCTGGCACTCGGGTCAGTTCAGCTAGGAGCTCAAGGAATCCCGGAGAGGCAGTTCGGTGGTTTAGTGCTTCAAGTCCTGGGCACACAGCAAGTTCTGTCTAGAGAACTGGCTTGGAAGACCCCCTCTTCCTGAATCTGGAGGCTTCAAGCAGGGTGGGCTCAGGGTAAGGGAGAAGCAGACACTGGCCAGACGGACACAAACCACAAACATTTAAATGGCTCTTTCTCTGTGCCAGGTCAGCTCCCAGGCTTAATCTAATCCCCACAGACCTGAGCACGCTGTGTCCTGTTTTTCAGATAAAGAAACCGAGGTTTGGGAAGTTGGGAAATGGGGAGCGAGGAACAGCCTCCTGGGGTGATATGCTCTGTGACCCGGGCAGTCTGAGCCTGAGAACCCAGGAAAAGATGGATAAACAGAGACAGACAGGCAGACAAGTGAGTTCCTTCTTGAGTTTGACAATCAGAAGACTTGGGAATCAGAAGAATTTTCCTTGCACCTTCTTCTGAGAGCCACTTTCACCACTCTATCCTCCAAATTGAAAAACCAAAGACCCAAATGCTGGGTCTCTCCCAGCTATAGGGAGACCCCACAGTCAGCCACCCCTCCCCCCCCCCCCCCCCCCCCGTTCAGTGCCCATTCTTCTTGAATCAACAGAGCCCCAGTTGCGGTGTGGGGGTGGAGGGAGGTTTTTCGGTGGGGAAACCCTTTAAAAACAACTCAACCAGAAAAAAGTTCACCATAGCTGTCAGGCCAAAGGGAAGAGAGGTGATGGGTGATAGGTGGCTGGTTCTTACCTCTGCCACCTCCCCCCACACACACACATATAAACACCAGGCAGGGGTTTCCTCAGAAGCTCCAGCCCTTCCCTGAATAGACCCAACAGGCTTTTGTTATGACCTCCAGAGCCAAAGGCTAACAGTAAACCTGAGAACCCACTCATCAGTGCCACAGAGGCCCCCAAAAGGACAGGAACTCCCTAGTGGCACCCTGATGTCTGATTGGGCTCTAAGCTGCCTTCCTGATTTCTTGAACCTTCATCTATAAAATGGGGAAGCCCACTGACAGGGGGAAGATAAACTGAAGTGTCTGTGCAATGGAACAGTATTATCTCACAGTAAAAAACAATCAAATGCCAATGCATGAGGTTCAGGAGGTGGCTTACCCGGTAGGAGGTACATATGCAAAGACCTGGGTGAAAACCCTGGGCATCACACAGGAGCACCTGCAGGTGAAGTGATGCAGCAGTGTTTCTCCTTCTCTTCTCTCTCTCTCTCTCCCTCTCTATCTCTTATCCTCAATCTAAAAGGGGGAAAAGAAAATGGTTGCCAGAAGTGATGCCATCATGAAAGCACCAAACCCCCATGATAAGCTGGTAAAATAAAAGAGAAAAAAATAAATAAAAGAAAAATATTTATGCATAATAGACAATAAGAAGGGGACTCAAAAGTACTCCCTGTGACAGGACAGATACAAAAGATGACAGAGATTTGAGATGGAGGCTGGAGATGAGAGGGTGATAACTTAAGAGTTCAGGTTTTCCTCGAGGCACCTATGTAAACGTTCTAAATTGGACAATGGAAATGGGCAAGTTTATCTGTGAACATACTAAAAATACAATGAATATTTAAACAAATGAGTCACATGTTATATAAATTACATCTCTGTGAAGCTGGTTAAAAACAAAATGGGGAGGGAGTCAGGCAGTAGCCCAGCGGGTTAAGCGCAAGTGGCGTGAAGCACAAGGACCAGCTAAGGATCCTGGTTCAAGCCCTCGGCTCCCCACCTGCAGGGGAGTCACTTCACAGGTGGTGAAGCAGGTCTGCAGGTGTCTATCTTTCTCTCCCCCTCTGTCTTCCCCTCCTCTCTCCATTTCTCTCTGTCCTATCCAACAATGACGATATCAATAACAACAACAATAATAACTACAACAACAATAAAAAACAACAAGAGCAACAAAAAGGAAAATAAATTTTAAAAACATGGGGAGGGTTGGGCAGTGGCACATCTGGGAGAGTGCACATGTTGCATATTAACACGCACAAGGACCCTGGTTCAAGCCCCTGGTTCCCACTTGCAGGGGGAAGCTTAATGAGCAGTGAGGCGGTGCTGTAGGTGTCTCTTTCTCTTCCTTTCTATCTTCCCCTTCCCTCTCAATTTCTCTTAGTCTCTATCCCAAGAAAGGAAGAAAAAAATTCAGGGAGAGCCCATCCTCATTCCATACTGGCCCCACCTCCCACTCCAGGCTCCTAGGCAAGACTCCTAGGACTCAACCCCATCACCTTGAGTGGCAGCTCCATTGGGCATCTGGGACAGTAGGTTGGTGGGAACCTGTGGTTTGTTTCCTTGGTTTCAGGCTACTAGAAAAATGAGAGGCATCAGTAGAATCTTTTGGGGCTGGTTGGTGACCTGAGTTGGAGGCTAGAGTGCATCTGCTCCAGGCAAGTGCAGGCACATGAACTGGGTCCAGGCAATTCCTCTCTAGAAAGCCCACCCTCACTTCCTGGATCAAAACATCAACCAAGCACTGCTCAACTGTGTTTATGTTTATTTTGTCATTGCTGGACTTCACTGCTCTGTACTGACCCTTTCAGACAGAAAGGCAGAGACAGGGAAAGAAAGATACAATAGCACCAAAACTTCCTGTAGAGAGGTGGGGTCCTGGCTAGAACCTGGGTCATATGCATGCCAAAGCATGTGTGTACTATCCAGATGAGCTATTTTAACACCCTGCTCAATTAACTCAACCCAACAATGCATATTACCATGCCAATATTAGCTGGAATGACTTTTTCACCTAATTTGAATAGTGAACCTAAGAACTATCAACCTTTTTGTGTGGAGATGAGCATTTCCTATCCCCTGGCAGCCCAGAATACCACTAGGGAGCTTCTTGAGTTTGTATTGCCTGGATTGTAGATTTTCAAGAGTCCCAATAAATGCCCTGTGGAGGGTTCAGCTTCTCAGTATCAGCCTTACAAGGGTAGACAAGTTCCTGTGGGTTGTCGACTTGTCTTCACACATTGAACTGTCTGGTATGACAGGACCACTGGTCACACAAAACATGTCAGTACAAAGTGAGCCAAGATGTTGACACAGGACATCCCAGTTCCAAAGAGTGCCATGAAAACTACACAAAATACCACAATTTTCTACCAGCAGCTTACATGCTGCGGCGATTATCATGGTTTGGGAGAAACATCCTGAATTATTACATGACTTCCATTAATTTTCTTCTGCTTCTTTCTATGTGGCTACTAAAAAAATACAATTATGTGGCTCACATTCCTTTTATATTTGGGGGTTGAACTCTCCCTTGGTATTCACCAGACCAATAAGGAACTTGTAGTCATTATCAGATCCACTTGGGGATGCAGTACCTTTCTCATTATGGAGTGGTTATTCACGAGGGGTGCTGAACCAGAGCACAAACAGGTGGATGAATGAGATGGTGTGTGTGTGAATAAATGGACAGTAGATGACAGAAAGAAAAGATGAATGGGCAAATGATGGATGGATGGATGGATGGATGGATGGGAAAATGGATACTTAGACAATGGATACTTAGATCTGAACAATGAAGCTGTGAGCAGATGAGCAGCAGGATACCTGTTGCAGATGCCAACTTGAGCTTGCTCTAACTATCACAGAAAGCCTGGTAAGTCCTGAAGTGGGATGAGGGAGGTCCCATCTCCAGTTTCAGTGACTGATGTGTCTCTTCCAGGTGATAAGCCATCTCAAGTCATGTCCCATCTGCAGATTCTTCTTTGTTGCAACTGGAGCCCTAGGCTGCCCAAGGGCCACATGGGTCCCTTCCTCTGGCCAGCTTCAGATTTGTCCCCAGCAAGGACAGCAGTCCACAGTCCCAGGCCAAATTGTCTGGCTCCATCCCCAGCAGTAGGAAGGCCCAACCAGTGGTTCCAATAACCCCTGTCTCCCAGCTCAAGGGAAACAGCAGGCAGACCCACGACAACACGGTTCAGATTTTAACTTGTCCACATTCTTTACCGATCTGAGGTGGGTGCCAGAGAATTAGTCATTGAACCAAAAGGAGAGGCTGATAGGATCTCTGTACCAGCAGCCGCAGAGCGGGAGGGACCCTGGAGGCTTCCAGCAGGCAGGCCATGCAGGAGAACTAATGAGATGTGGAGCCGGCTCAGTGCAGGGCAGGCCAGCAGCTTCTCAAAGGGTCCCTTCATGGTCATAGCCCCCTAAAGTCCCCATTCTTGCTGAGGATGAAGATACTGAAACCAGTTTCTTCAGCAGAACTGAAGGGGCCACCTCCCTCTGCAGACCCTCTTCTCCAGTCTTCTGAGATACCATCTTCAGCAGCCATTTGTGGTGGGAACCCCAGAAACTCCCCTTCATACAGAATGACAAAAATGACAGCATGTTGTCCTGGTGGACACTGACCTGCCTGTCTTCTCCTCCATCAGGTCCCCTGCACCCACACTCCCAGGAACTGGCAGAGTCTCCGATTTGCCTCACTGTGGATGAGGCTGCAGTCAGGAGTCCTGCTGATTATGAAGTGGCTTCCTCAGTGGCCCTGGCATTGTCCTTCTTCACTCACAGGACACTTCCTCTACCTCTTTCCTACGTGGTCAGGGAGCTTGACTGGGCCCTCTGGAAATGGGGAACCTGGATCCCAGGAGGGCCAATCTGGTGGCAGAGATTCAACACAGACCACAGGGAAGTTGGGGGCAGGGGACCCTCCAGAACTAGAGGCCCCGAAGCAGTGGTGAGACCTACTCGGCAGCAGGGAGGATCCTGGGCAAAACCAGGACTTTTTTGGTTTGTTTTGCTTTCAATAAGAACTCCCAGGAGAGTGGGCTGATTAGGACACGCCTGGCCCCAGGCGGCCCACATGTGCCTACATGTGCATGCAGGGCTCCTGGGCCTGACCCAAGGAGGGAGCGAGGGAGCGGGCGGGTGGCCTCCCCTCCTGCAGTCAGATGATGCTTGAGGCCCAGGGCTTAGACCTCAGCCTGCAGCCACTGTGGGCAGGGGGAGGAGGCTGTGGGATGAGGAGGGGGTGTGGGGAAGCCCTCTGTCTGTCCCTCCACCAGCACCCAGGGAATTTGCCTCTGCCAAGACTTTAGCACCCTGGGTGTTGCATGAGGGGCTCAAAGAAGATGCCCTGGGGGGAGGGGTCATCAGGTCACAGTTCCTGCCCCATAGGCCAGCACCCCAGTTCAAGCATCCAGTGCTTTTCACCAGGCAGTCCTCATGGGCACTCAGCTGCCCACCTTCCATCCTTGACAGCACACACCTGCCTTTCCAGGTTCAGGAGAGACCTGCCAACCAGGACCATGTCCCAGGGACAGGAGGAGAAGAACAGGAATCCTTCAGGACTGGCAGGTCAGAGCAGGGCTTTGAGGTCAGGAAGAAAGGGGGCAAATCCAGATCCACCTGTGTGTGTGACTCAGTCCCTCAAGCCATCCTGCCTCAGTTTTCTACAAAGTGGAGATGGATTGCTTTGGGGATCAGGAAGGCCTAGAGGGTTGGAGGGGCACCTTCCTAGCCATACAGAAGGTCTGGGTTCAAGTCCCGGTACAACATAGGAGGGCCATGCACCAGGAAGCAGTTCTAGTGCTGTGGTATCTTTGTCTATCTCTACAGAAAATCTGGGGGGGGGGTTTAGGCAATGACATACTCAATTAAGGGCACACATTACAAGGACCCAGGTTTGAGTTCCTGCTCCCCACCTTTGGGGGGAAGATTCATGAATGGTGAAGCAGGTCTGTAGGCATCTATTTTTCTTTCTCCCTCTCTATCCTCTCCTTCCCTTTTCTCTCAATTTCTCTCTGTCCTATCAAATCTTGGATGGAGCTAGAAGGAATTATGTTAAGTGAGATAAGTCAGAAAGACAAAGATGAGTATGGGATGATACCACTCATAAATAGAAGTTGGTAAAGAAGATCAGAAAGGGAAATGCAAAGTGGAACTTGACTGAGTTTGGAGTATTGCACCAAAGTAGAAAACCCTGAGTGGAGGTGAGGGTAGATTTTCAGCTTTACTATAGGGGAGTGGCTGTAGGGACATAGACCTTTGGTGGCAGGAATGATGTTAATATACAAAAAAAAAAGGGGGTGGCCACTGGATAGGTGGATTTTTAACGATGGCACTAAGCCCCAGCAATAACACTGGTTGTAATAAAGAGAAAGAGAGAAAGAAAGAAAAAGAAAGAAAGAAAGAAAGGGAGGAAGGAAGGAAGAAAAGGCGAGCTGGAATGGTGGAATCACACATGTGGGAAAACCTAACTTATTTTTTAAAAGTCCAGAAACCTGTGGTCTGTGCCATTTCACAGGATGGGAGACCCTATCCTCACTCAGGGGATTCCCAGAAACCAAAGTCTGCACCTCCCATAATACACACACCTTACTTGATTTAAACAAAAGCTCAAGGTTTAGAATACAGATAGGGAAACTGAGGTGGGGCTGGTCTCAAGGACAGGCAGGAGAAATCCAGTCATAATTTTACTTCAGAGGACAGTCACTGAGACTGGATGACTTGCAACCTGGAAGCCCCAGGGCTGTCAGCTCCATGGGACAAGGGCCCCCTGCTCCATCCTGACCTCTGACATAAAGAATCAAGGTTGGATAAAGCAGCCCCTAGAGCCCACAAAGGAAGCCCAGAGCCATGCAGTTTACTACATCTGCTCCTGCTCTGAGCACATCTGGGAGACAGGACAGTTCTAGACATTCGGCCATTCTACAGCAGCTGCAGCACATGCTAAACTACCCCTGCAGTCAGCCTAAGCCTGGACAACACCCAGGGGACTGGCCTCCTCCCTCCTTGGGAACCTTAGGGCAGGGCTGTCTCTCCTACAACCTCTCTTCTCCATCCTTCTGCACATCCTCCATCTTAACCAGCAAGCCAGTTCTAGGGAATGGGTTCCTTTTGAGGCCGGTCCCTACTTTGTCAATGCACGCTAGGTTTAGGGTCCCCACTATGCGTTCAGCAATCTATCTGTTCAGTATCTGTAGACCATTTCAAAGAGCTGGTTTAGGGGGCAGATGAAAACAAATCACTTTTTAAAAAATATTTGTTTACTTATTCTCTTTTGTTGCCCTTGTTCTTTTATTGTTGTAGTTATTATTGTTGGATAAGACAGAGAGAAATGGAGAGAGGAGGGGAAGACAGAGAGGGGGAGAGAGAAAGATAGACACCTGCAGACCTGCTTCACCACTGTGAAGTGACTCCCCTGCAGGTGGGGAGTCAGGGGCTTGAACTGGAATCCTTGAGCTGGTCCTTGCGCTTTGCACCACGTGCGTTCAATCTGCTGCACTACCGCCTGACTCCCCACTTTTTTTTAAACACTTACTATCTTTATTTATTTATTGGATAGAGACAGCCAGAAATCTACAGAGAAGGGGGTGATAGAGAGGGAGAGAGACAGAGAGACACCTGCAGCCCTGCTTCACTGCTTACAAAGCTTTCCCCCTGCAGGTGGGGACTGGGGGCTTAAACCCAGGTCCTTGCACACTATAACATGTGCGCTTAACCAGGTGCGCCACCACCAGGCTCCCACTTTTTTTTTTAACCATGAAATCTGATTTCCTCCTAACCTCCTGCTTCCTGGTGCCCATAACCACATCTAGCCAACACCAAGATGGCTAGAGAAGAGTAGAGACAGGACATGACCTTGAAGCCTAAGGACCAAGCAGAGAGGTGTATTCCCGGGCCACATGCAGTCTCTTCAGAGTGAAACTGACTTTTTTTTTTTTTTTTTTTGCCTCCCAGGTTATTGCTGGGGCTTGGTGCCTGCACTACGAATTCACTGCTCCTGGCGGCCATCTTTTCCATTTTATTGGCTAGGACAGAGAGAAATTGAGAGAAAAGCAGGGGATAGAGAGGGATAAAGATATCTGCAGACCTGCTTCACCACCTGTAAAGTGTCCCCCCCTGCAGGTGGGGAGCTGGGGGCTCAAACCTGGATCCTTGCACTTAGTACTACTTGTGCTTAATTAGGTGTGCTACCCCCACACACAACTGACTTTTCTAAGTGAAAACAGTATCTAAAAGTGATGTCTGTAAACTCTGAAACAACTCTGGGTTTGTTCTCAAATGTTTACAGCTTCTGCCAGATACAGAGGAGGACTAGTGGGTGCACCTCCAGAGATGTGGGAAGCCTTTCCCCCATGCTAGTTGTGGGTGGGTGGCTGGGTAGAAACACAGGCACACAGTAAACTGAAATGTCTGCACTCTCCATCTTGGAAGAGGACCTTGAGCCCCAGGGCAGGTGCAGAGGGTAGTTCCTCTTCCCTTCCTGAATGGCAGACTTGGAGGGAGCTCTGTCCTAGGGAACTAGAATATGCCTGGCCTGCTTTCAGGAGTGCTCCCTGCTCAGCCCAGGCCACCCAAGCCCTGTACCAACACTGCCTTTCACCAAGTGCCTGTCCACTGCCAGTAAAAGGAGATGGGGATAAAACAATGCCTAGCAGCAGAGCTAGTGGGACGGGTTGGGGTATAAGTGCAGGGCCCAGTCTTGGGACACACAGCATGTTCCTGTATATAGTTCCTATTGGAGGCTCCACCTGGGACGGGAAGGCAGGAGGGCTGTGAGTCTGCAGGGGAGAGTATCTTCTGTGAAGCAGCACAAACCACAGGGGTTAATGGAGGGGAGGATGCATTTTGCCTCTGGTTGTGGAGCTCCAAACTAATCACTCACTCCTTTAAGGATCAGCAAAAGGCTCACAGCAGCACTGGCTCTGTCCAGCATCTCACATCTGGACCTTCAGGAAACTCTAGAAGCTAAAGCATATTTCCCTGTTTGGTGGGGAGAATGTGTTGCTTTGTCAGGGAAAAGCAGTGGCAGCAGTGCTCAATGCCCTGGCTTCCCACCACCCTGGCTGGTTCTCCAGGCTTTGTGAGCTCAGCAGGGATCATGCAGGGGATGCCCACTTGCTAGAGGAGAGGCCTGTCTGTGAGATGGTGCTGCAGGCTCCATCTCCCACCCGAGATCCTGAAGAGCGGGAAGCAGGATCAAGAGACCCAGGTACAGCTTCAAGCAAATCTGCCTATGACCATCCTACAGGTGGTGTGCCCCATGGCTGAGGCTCTTCCTCTTTCCTTCTCTCACTGCTCCTTCCTCTCTTCCTCTTTCCTTCCTCCTCTCTGTCCCCTTCTCTGCCTTTGCTGGTCTATGGTTCATGCCAAGCCCCAGGCCCTCATCCTCTCTTGTCCCCTCCCACGGTGCACAGCCACCTTGCATCTGGTGCTAACAAACACACTCCACTGACAGCCCTGATGAGCAGCCTCTGTGCATTTGCACCCCAATCCCTGCTAGCCCAGAGCCAGGCCTTTCCTGTTCTAGTCTCACATACCTGCAGCCTTTGAGCCACTGGCCACCTGCCTTCCAGCACTGGAGAGGCTGACTCCTTCCCCAAACCCTTTGCCCTGCTAGATCCCACCCACAGCTTCTGAGACCTGTTCAGAGCCCCCCTTGGAAGTGAGCCTTCAATAGAGGCTATCTGGTTGTCCTTCCTGGCCGGGGTTAGGGGAGGGGATTGAAGGGGGGTTGGGGGACTAGAGCTGGGCACAACCTGCAGAGCACGCCCATTATCACTGTCACTTCCACAACTTGCTACAGTCAGGTGAGCTCCCTGGTGGTAACCCTGGACTTGGAAGGGCAATTAAGTCCCAGCTTCACCCTGGCCGGCTCTATGGTTCTCAACACTAGAAAATGGGATGAGTGCTGTCAGCTGTGGACTCCTTCAATGTGTGGATCCTAATGAAGGGAGCTCTCTATGGTAACCAGATTGACAGGGGCTACTGGAGCCCCAAACTTCCCCAGATCTCTGTATGGCTATGTCCTGACTCTGGAACCTCCATGTGTCACTGAGGTGTCTGCACCGGAGGGGACAGTGTCTGCATCCTGCATCTACCTAATGACTATCTCATGTGCGTGACCTGGGCCTGATCTCAGGGGTCCTCCTGGAGTGTCCTGGGGAGGGCTTCCAGCCCCCCAGCAGGTGCTGTCTGCTCTGACCCCCAGGAGGACACTGGGACCAGACTTTAGCACTGGAGCTGGAGCTCCTGCACCCCGACCTCCACAGACATGTCTGGGCTTGGGTGTGGCCTTGCCCGGGGGAAGTGACTGACATGCAGTCTGGGCTCAGGCTTGGAGATCACCCATTTCACTCAGCAGAGCAAGACCTCCGTCCTGCTGGTATTTCCCACAGTATCTCCGGAGTCTGTGATTAAACCGATGGTAATGCCAACAAGATCTAACTTGTGCCGGGGAAGGCTCCTCTCCTGAAAATATGCACACACGCTTTCCTCTCACCCGAGGTTGCAGCACCAATCCTACACCAGGACCATGTGGAACTTTCCACACCTCGGTTGCTGAGGCGTGTGTCTGCAGGACCTTGAGGCCACAGCTGTTGCCTCCTGCAGACACTGCTGCAGAGACAGAGAGGGCGGGCGCTGGGGTCCCAGTGGGGTCTCTGCCTTGCCAGGTTCTGCAGAAGTTATTTAATCAGGTCTTGACCACCAGGGGTCAAGGGCTTGAGAGCTGGGTTGCTGGGATGGGTACAGATTGCAGGGTATGCTCCTCCCTGAGCCCCACTAGATGAAGTCTACCCTCTTACTCTCTTCCTGCAGCCCTAGAGTCTAAGCCAGGCACCTATCTGTTCATCCCACAGAGGTAAATCACACTCCCCACTCAGATGGATATATATGCTCACCAGACCACCCAATGGGACACTAAGGACACGCAGGGGACAGGCAACAAGACTAACACTCTTCCCAGTGCCGTGAGAACAGAAATGAACAGCCATCAGGGTGACTGGGTGGTGAAGCGTCTGATTAAGCACACATAGTACTAAGCTCAAGGACCTACACAAGAATCCAGGTTTGAACCCCCAGCTCCCACCTGTTGGGGGAGATGCTTCATGAGTGGCAAAGCAGTTATGCTGGTGTCTTATCTTTCTCTCTCCCTATCTCCCCCTCCTCTCTCAATTTCTCTCTGTCCTATCCAATAAAATGGAAAAAAATGTTTTTTTTAATTTTTTAAAAAATAATTAATTAATTAATTTTCCTTTTTGTTGCCCTTGTTGTTTAACATTGTTGTGGTTATTAATGTCGTTGTTGCTGGATAGGACAGAGAGAAATGGAGAGAGGAGGGGAAGACAGAGAGGAGGAGAGAAAGACAGACACCTGCAGACCTGCTTCACCACTTGTAAAGCGACTCCCCTGCAGGTGGGGAGCCGGGGGCTCGAACTGGGATCCTTATGCAGGTCCTGGCGATTTGTGCCACATGCACTTAACCCGCTGCGTCACCGCCCGACTCCCTTGTTTTTTAAAAAAAAAAAAAATCAGTGGATTCACAGTGCTGGCACTAAGCCCCAGCGATAACCCTAGAGGCAAAAAAAAAAAAGTGGACAGCTGTCAAGGGATGTGGTGTTCTGACAAGCACAAGGGAGGGCACAGGGAAGAAGCTGCTTTTCTCCTTTCTGCCTACTCTCCTCCCCTTACAGCTCTCTTTCCTGCCTTCCTGCTCCTGGGCATCCCAGGGGCTCCCTTAGCCAACATGGTCCAGACTCCTGGGTTAACCTCCTTTATGATCATTCTCTGCAAGATTTATCTTGAAGATTCCTCTCTTCCTGAAGGCCATCATCAAATCCTGCCACCCATCTGATTACTCCCAACACCACCTGTGATGCTCAGGGCCCTGACCCTTCTCTGGCTTGCCCTGCTCTGCAGCCCCTCCCACCCTCCCTCCCTCCAAGGCCTTTAGGAATGCCACACCCACCTCCTTCCCCATCTCTTCCCCATTCCCCTTAATCTCCTCCTCCTAACCTCTTTTCTTCCCTCTTCCCTTCTTATTCCCCTCCCCTCCCTACTACTCCATGAGCTGAAACAGACAAACACCCAAAGCAGAAAGAATGTGCCTGCTCACTTCCTACTCCAAGCTGCCTCTGCAGTTTCTCATTGGAACACCCACTTAGGTCCACGTGTAGTATCACCTTAACCTTCACATCTGGCCCAATCTGCCAAATCCTCCCAAACCCTGGGAACCTGACTATGGACCTGCCCACCTCCACCTGCCCAGGTGCCCTTTCCTCTTACCAATTTCTGCCACCCTGCCCTCTTGTGACCACTCGCAACACTGCAGCTGAGTGCTGTGCTGGAGATCAGCCTTCTGATGCCCACACCCTAAATGTAGTAGACAGCCTGGGGGAACATCCATTGGCTCCCCACACCTTAAATGTGGTAAAAAACAGCCTGCCCCCCCACATGCCAAATCTAATAGACATTGAGTCAAGGGAACTATCCCTCTGCTTTCCACACCCCAAATGTAGTAGTAGACAGCCTGGGGGAGCATCCTTCTGCTCCCCACACCCCTAATGTGGTAGGTAGAAAGTTGGAGGGCCATGCTTCTGCTCGTAACACCTCACATATAGTAGGCACTGAATGCTCCTCATCTATACCCCAAATTTAGCAGACACTGCCTGGGGACCATCTTTCTGCTTAGCAGGGAGCATGGAGAAAGTATGTGTGTTTGTGTGGCTCTCAGCTACAGCTGACAGACAGTGGAGCATTGCTGTCTGGGAGGAGGTTAGCAGGTGCTTCCAGACATTTCTGGGGTCCTGAGACACCCACCCACAAGAGAAGTAAACAGGAAATCTCCAAGGTGGCTGACCTGGAAAAGTGGAAAGGTTCCAGCCCATCAAAGAGCTCTAGGCTGGTCTCCAGGATGTTGGAATGGTTACTCAAACTCAGCCTAAGCACCTCACAGTACAACAATGGGAACCCCAAATCCTAGAGGCCCTCAGCTCTGCTTCCAGGTGGAGGATCAGAACGGTGAGTCCTGCAGGGGACCCAACAGAGTCTCTTTATTTTTTAATTAATTTTTATTAGTAATTTAATATTGATTTACAAAATTATAAGATAACAGGGGTATAATTCTATGACATTCCTACCACCAGAGTTCTGTATCCCCACTCTCTCCATTGGAAGCTACAGTAGTTCTCCCAAGGTTGCAGATATGGGTAAACTATTATTTTTATAACTATTTATATTTATATATATTTGCCCTTTTCACCCTCTATGATCCTGCCTTTTCTTCCTTCCCCTATACCTATTACTACTTCTGAATGTTCTTCCTTTTTTCTTCTCTCTCCGGGTCCTGATGGGCCCAACAGATCCTCTACCACACCTCCTGTGGGTAATCCTCCTGCTGTCTCTCAGTAACAAAGGCACCACAGGAACAAATCACGTGCAGCCCCTTTGTTCATCCAGGGTCTAAGATGCTTTCTGCAGCCATCACATCCATTCTTTGGACACTGGCATGTTGTGGGAAGAAAGAGTCATAGACCTCAATCTCTGGGACAGAAATAGAGCTGAGGTTCTCTCACAAACCAGAAGGTGCTGGTTTAACCCCCTTCCAGGGAAGAGTCTCTGGCACCGCCTGCATCCTCCCTTGTCACTAATGCCATCTAGGCACTGACCTCTACAGCTGAGGAATGAATGAAGAGCGCCATCATGCAGGACCTATACAGTAACCTAGCACAATGTGAGTGGCCATTGCTGGTCTTCATGGTGTTGGCAGTCACAATAGAGTGGACACCATTAGGTCCTGCAGAAAGTGATACCCCAGAGTCCAGTTCCTCCACTCCCAAATGTGCCCCCACCATAGCTGTGCTCAGTCTGAACTGACTTACACCCAACACATACTTTATTGAGAGCAAAAGGTGGTACCCACACTTCCAGGGGTTTTTGACTATCTGGTGAAGACTCTGGCCTTCAGGACCCTGGGACTTTTGGCTCTGCCTGGGGCCCAGTCACACATCCCAATGACAGAAAGATAGTGTCTTCAGGCTCACATGCTACCTGTATGGAGTGGGACATGGGAAGCCCCTCTCTGGGGAGCCCCAGGCCTTTGATATGAACCCAGTGACCTGTGTCTCTGGACAGACAACCCAGGTAAGGAATAAGTGACAGAAGGGGCATAGAGGAAGGGCACCCCTGTCCCTCTGTGGTGGCTGCACCCTCTCCCAGGGCTGGGGGGTATGTATCAATCATGGGGTTTCCAAGCTCCAATACCTGGAGCCAGCACCTGGGTCAGGCCATAGAGAAGGGTCACCTCTAACCTCTCCTGGGTTATACACATACTGTTACTCTTTCCATGGTCTCATAGGGGAACACACAACCACAAGAACAAATACACCCCTACCTGTCCCCCTCCCCACATTCACACATTTTCCCACTGACACTGCATATCCACACTGAGACACATGTATGCAGACAAGTTCAATGGTCACATGACACCCCCTAAGCATCTATTTTGTACAAACACCTCTCTTCCAGAAAAACACAGGTGCATTTAAACTGTGCCCCCAAAGAACTGTGTACACACATACTGCACCCAGAGCCCCAGCTCTGTGCAAGCTTAGTGGCCCCAGGTCTTTGTGGCTGCTCATTCATGACTCCTGTCCTCTGTTCATACAGTCCCTCTGCCCATGGCTGGTGTTCTGCAAGCACACTATACCAGTGACCCCTGCTCTAGCTGCCCACCCCCAAGCCCCAACAGGAAAATAGTCTGGCATGGACCAGCTGCAACCTCTCCCCCACCAGCTGCTCAATTAGCAGCTCGATGACTGCTGGTCCCCAGGGGCCTGACAAGTCTGGAAGTGAGCTCAGGTCCCCAGGGCCAAGTGTGAGCCACAGTCCCTTCCTTCCACCTCTGTCAGGCAAACTGCCACTCCCTCAGGCTGGCTTGTTGCAAATCCCTGGCCAGAACTCAGACCCCTGCTATGCCAGCCCTCTGACCAAAAGGAGACCCCACCCCATCCCCGCTGCTATTGCCAAGTGAGGGTTCCTTGGGCGAGGATGCACTTAACCTGGTGGTTGGCAGTGGCACCCGGAGCAAAGATGACTTCCAGGGTGTTGAGCTCGTGAAGAAACAGGGGGCAGAGCGGAGCCACATAAGCCTCCTAACGTGA
Organism: Erinaceus europaeus; assembly: GCF_950295315.1. Classification (NCBI taxonomy): domain Eukaryota; kingdom Metazoa; phylum Chordata; class Mammalia; order Eulipotyphla; family Erinaceidae; genus Erinaceus; species Erinaceus europaeus. Next base: position 38,288,952 of record NC_080172.1, on the reverse strand, counting down.
GGCAGAGCCTAAAGTCACAGAACATCAGAAAACCCAGGAGGCTGCCACCCAGTTTAGATCAGACAGCTCTTGAGCAGGTGGTCCTGCCCAGGCAGTGGGTGCTGGTCCTGCAGCTTCTCCAGCACCTGTGGGCATCTGTCTCCAAGCCCGGACCTCAGCACCCCCTGCCTGCCTCTCCTTTCCCTGGCTATCCACACCCCAGCTGCCAGCCAGTGCACAGCCACACAGACCACCACCACCCACAACAACAAACACCCTCTGGACCCCCCACCATGGTGAAAGCCCATCAGGACTCCCAAGGATGGAGACAGGATACCCCGAGTGACACTGGGCATGCACGCAGCCCACCTACCGTGGCGAAGCACTGCATGGGGTCACTGGCGTAGAGCATGGTGGGCGTGTGGGGGGCTGCACACGCCAAGGGGCTGGTGCGCTGTGGGCCGAGGCATGGGTCTTGCCAGCCAGGGGGCGAGGGGCAGAGTTGTGGCCACTGGGCAGCAGGGGCGCAGGTGGAGAGGCTCCACGGCTATGGGGGCAGAAGCGGCGGATGCTCTGGAACATGTGGGCTGTTTGCTGGCATTTTCACTCTCCCCATCTCCCTTAGTTCTGTCAACTAGCTGCATCTAACAACAAAACTGTGGCCCACCCCTTTATTCCTCATGACTATTCATCAGAGCCAGGGCAGGCCTCAGCTTGCCCAATGATGCACTGGACTGCACCACGGAGGCTGCACAGGGAGGACGCAGCATGGCGCACCACGGCCAGTTCCATAATTAAACCCCACCCACTGCTCCTTCTGAGATGAGCCCCTATGGGAGGCCCTGGACACAACACAGAGGGCCAGCCCCACCCATGAGACCTGGGCAGGCAAGACCAGGTCACCCCACAGAGAAGAGATGGTGCTGCAGCCTTGGCGTATCATGGGGGCTAAATCTCCCTCTTGCCCAGGGGATGTAGCAGATCACCAGGGCCACCCCAAGGGGCCAGACAAGCAAGAAGGGCATTCGGGAGACAAAACTGCTCTCCTTGGCTCTGCTGAGAGCCAGAGGGGCTGCAAAGAGCAGTCTGGGTGTGGCCCAGAGAGGCAGGTGGAGCCAGAGAACCCAAAGCCCATCTGCCTGGGGCACTGCCAGTCTGCTACCAGCCTTGTGCCTTCATGTCAAGACCCTCAAGATAGGGGCATGGCCCAGAGAAGGAGAACAGTGCAGTGGCCTTTAGCACTGCTGGGGGCTTCTCTGGGAACTGCCTACCTGGGACCTTCCAATAGTCATTGCTACGTCCCTCCTATGAAATCTGAACATCCACTCTAGGTGAACCATCTTTGGAAAAAAAGATACCCTTGGTGTTTGAACTGGAACTCTCCTATGGGGCAGGCAGGGCATGAATCAGACCCTTTTCATGGGGATGTGCCCACAAGTTTCAAGCCTAAAGCACAGCAGCTCCTGTCCTAGGCCAGGCTTAAGTTCTACACAGTGCTGGAAAAGCACTGGAGAGACCCTTGTCTTCCTCTGCTCCTGACACTGCCTTCCCCCACCACCACACCACCTGAGAAGCTAGGACAGGTAGGTGAAGATGGAGGTGTTCTCCTCAGCTCCCTCAGGGGGAGGGGGTCAACAGTCCAGCTCTTCTAGCTCCTCTGGAAAGGCAGAGACTCCTAGGCAGGACAGCACCCACACAAAGTTCCTGTGGATTTCGGCTCCAGGGGCCTTGGTGGCAGCTGCCAGCAGCCCAATCCAGCAGGCCTGACCAACACCAGCCTGACTCCATGTCTCCAGGTAGCCACGAGTTGCCATTCGGTCAGTCTCCCTAGTTCAAAGCAACAATCCAGGGGAAGAAAGATTTGTGGGACAGATGGGTGTCCTGAGTGTGTGTGGGGGGGTGGTTTCTGCAGCAGGGCTCCAGCTGGAGGTTTTGACTGAAGGCAATGGGTAGGAGCCTTCCTTGTACAGGAAAGGTTCTGGTGGAAGCACCCCTGCACCTCCCCAACTGGGCCAGTAAAGTGCTGAGGGTATTTGCTGGGCCCTCACAAAGCGAGTCTAGGGGTGGAGGCAAGGGGGCTGGGTGCAAAACCAGGGCCAGGTAGGAAAGAAGATACTCTGGGCTTGAACCCCCACCTCACCATGTATACTACTTGGATTGGAGCAATTCCCAATATCTCACATCTGGGGGGGGGGTGTGGTTCTCCACCCACCCAAGGACATTCAGTGGGAGGAGTCCCAGCAGAGGCCTGGGCAGCATAAACAACTAAAAGGGAAGCAGAGGAGGGAGTGAAGTGAAATACACCAGGAATGGGAGGCTATCAGGGTACACAGAGAAGAGACCCAAGGGTGAGGCTCAGTTCCCAGGTGGGTGGCCCCAAAAGTTTCCAGGCAGCTAATTGAGTGTGGAAGGGACTTTGGGTATTATGACTTCACCCATCATGAAGGTACTAAATAGTGGTGGACTCTGGGGTGGTCCAAAGGGAGATTGTCCAGAGAGGTCTGACCTCATCTGGTGAGTCTTCAGGGTCACAGAATGTCCTCCTGATAGCCTCAGAGGACAAACTCCCAGCCTGTCTTGGTGCTGCATGGCAGGAGACAGAGCTGGGGACAGTAATTGTCAATAGCCAGCAAGAAAGTGGGGGTGAGTGTGGAGGAACTCTACATCAGGGTTACAGGGAAGTCAATTCTGCCAGCAACTTCATGGGCTTGAAGAAGTCCAGCCTCAGACAAGACTGGAACCCTGGTGGGCAGTATGTAGCCCAGAGGACCCTGCGTTTGGGTCCCAGAAATGTGCAGGACTCCTGATCTCAGAGGCTGAGGACAGGTGGCAGGTGTTTCAGCCACTAGGTTTGTGGTTTGTTAGGCATCAAGGGTGACTGATGCACCAGCAGAACCAGGGCACAAAGACTGGGCCATTGGGATGGCTGAGTGGCCTGGGTCTCTTTTGTTCCAGCCTCCAGCCCACAGGGCAGAAGGCCAGGAGTTTCTGGTCAAGCCAGGGGCTGCCTAGCAGGAAGAGGGAGGCTCACAGGGGAGGCTCCAGCACCTAGTGCTGGTTCTCCTAACATCACACTGGGTCCCAGCACACCAAGGTCACTGTCCAGCCCTACAAGCACAGAAGCACCACAAGGACCATCGGGGGGATAGGGGTGGGGACTGCAGTTTCTTCTGTCCCCATTATTAGTCTTTGATGTTTTTCCTTGTGGCCACTGGGGAACCTCCAATGGGCCCTTAGCACCTGCTGCTCTGATTCTAAATCATGGGAAATCTTGTGTCACTTACCACTTCTATGGGGCTCAGCAGAAATTCAGGGAGGACATTTTTCTCATGGCCTGTGTGGTCCCCAAAAAAGTACCAGCAACATGCCAGTTTGGGGCCATTCCCACCCCCTGACAAAGCAGGCAGATGCTCTGTCCCAGCTACAGAGAGGGAGCTCTGTGACTGGGGTACCTTTCCCAGCAAGATAGCTCAGCGTCAACCCTGCTGGTAAGTCCAACTCTGTCCCCAAGTTCCCCCAGCCCTCCCTAGGAAATCCCAGACACTGAGGAGAGAGAGTGACCTCCCTCTGTCTACTTGTCCCCTTTTGGGGGCTCAACCCATTTCCGGACACTATAGTGTCATACCAGGCCACACCCCTTCTTCTGGTTCTGCAGAGAAACACTCAAAAGCTAGGAACTCCAGTTCTCATGATCTCCCAGTCAACAGATTACTCCAGTGTCTGTCCCCTCTCCCTGTGGGCACCTGGGGAAACGGAGGGGCTGGACAGACAATTCCCCCCGCTACTGCTGCACACACCCCTGCCTACCTGCCCACAACAGCTGTCACCTGAAAAAGGCGCCAGGAATGGCAGGATGGGCGGGAGTTGGGGGGCAGACTTGGCAGCCAAACTAGCTCCTCCCCATGGTGGTGGAGGAGGGGCTCTCAGGACTTGTGGGGAAGGGGTGGAGGCTGAGGCGGTTAGGAGGAGGGAAACCAGATCATCTATGCTTAACAACCCTTTCTACCACTATCAGAGCTCATGGGGGGTGACACGGAGATGCAGAGAGCAGAGGTGTCTAAGGGCATCAGGGTTCCTGACTCTGAGTGCTCCCTTCACCTGCCAGGGACCCAGAAACGCTCACTGCAGAGGGTTCCATGCTGTCAGTGCTCCTGCTGGTGCTTCTCCCCAACAGCGGGAGGCCTCCAGGGCCAGGATACCCCACAACCTTCCCACATCAGGGTACCTGGCTCACCTGCCTCCGAGACCACAGGGAGGCGAGAGGTCTGCAGGCTTCTCTGTGCTCTAACAGGAGATGGAAGGCCTATTTCTTTTTTAATATTTATTTTATTTATTTCCTTTTTGTTGCCCTTGTTGTTTTTATTATTGCTGTAGTTATTATTGTTGTTGATGTCATTGTTGTTGGATAGGACAGAGAGAAATGGAGAGAGGAGGGGAAGACAGAGAGGGAGAGAGAAAGACAGACGCCTGCTTCACCGCCTGTGAAGCGACTCCCCTGCAGGTGGGGAGCCGGGGACTTGAACCGGGATCCTTACGCCGGTCCTTGTGCTTTGTGCTACATGCACTTAACCCGCTGCACTACTGCCCAACTCCCTGGAAGGCCTATTTTAAAGGCACCCGTGGTGCGGTGAGCCACCCTACCTAGGGTCCACAGGACATTAAAAGTCACCACCCATGGCAGTGCTGTTCTGATGTGGCTGGACAACAGGCATCAGTCCTTCCTCCTTGTGGTTGCCCAGGGCTGGAGACACTGGCCCCAGGCTCTCTTCTCAGTCTCACTGCTCCAGGTCCCAAAGGGAATAATCTCTGCCCTCCTTGTCACATCTAGTGCTTGTCACATACCTACAACATGGATGACCTAGATCCTCAGACCACACCTTTTTACAGACAAGGACACTGAGGTCAAGAAGGATTAAAGAACTCTTGGGGGGGGGATACCACAGAAGGGGAAGGGGCTTACTGAACCTACTGTCTCAGTCATGTGTGCAGTGGGACCCTGACTATAAGGAGCTCACTCTTCCTCCCCAAGGAGTATGCTCAGGGCCATGTCTAAGGCCCATTCTCTTTGGCTGCCTCCTCAGCTGGCCACTAGGACAGAGAAAGGTCCTATGCTATGACCAACATCTTTGCAGAAATGGACACTGTACATTTTGTCTTCACAGGCAGGATACTGAGGCCTGAACAGGGGGCATGGGGTCCAAACTGGAGACAGACTGGCTCCTTAAACAAATGTCTGCTCTTTCTGTCTGTCCTTGCAGCCAGTGAAGGCACCCCAGGACTACAGTGGTCTGTCTTCTGACTCCACCCATGGGGACACTCAGGGAGGAAGCAAAGATCCAAGGCCTCAGTTCACGGAGGCACAGTCTATAAAACCAAAGTGTTACCTTCTCTGAGGACTGCAAGATTAAGCCACCCCCTTGTGGATGCCATCAGTCCAGAGGGACAACCATCAAGAGTCAACCCACTGAGTTGGAAGAGATAGCATAATGGTTATGCAAACAGACTCTCGTGCCTGAGGCTCCCAGGTCCCAGGTTCAATCCTCCACACCACTATTAAACAGAGCTTTGGTAAAAAGAAAAGAAAAAAAAGACTCAGCCATACAGGTGGGGGCACGTGTTTCGAAGCGTAGCTGACACATAGGCTTTCATGCTTAATCTTCACTGAGTGTTGGCAGGGCCCTAAGAATATTCAGTCAGGGTCTGGCCTGAGCAGAATTCTGGTTTAAGATCAAAGCCTGGGGCAGGGCTTGAGTCCCACCTGTCCCTAAGCAGAAGACTCCTATTGGCATGGGCGACTAGGGGTCAGGGCTTCCATGATATCATCATGAAACCATCTAACTGGGCCCAGGCTCCCCACGGAATGGTTCTCCCAGCTCTGGGCTGACTCAAATGACACCCTGACTCAGGCCCTGCAGGGTTCCTTGGGCTCCTGGGCTCCAGCCCTGCTCAGGGCTCTGCACCTGCCATACTGTTTCCTTACACCTGTGAAAGATATTCAATGGGGCTAGTGAGAGCTTCACATGATGCAGCCCTTACAGTCGCCATTCCCAAGATGGGCCAGGCAGGGCTCAGAGGAGGGCAGGCTGAGGAAGCCCCACGTTTGTGCACACAGGTTTGCATGCAAAATTTCCTTCATGCCTGACTTGTGCTGACAGACCCAGAGGACTCATTTTCTGCAGATGTGCAAGGTGCATCCCATGACCCCTCAGCTGGGTATCATAATGTAAGCCCTCCTATGTGCAGTACTAGGTAACAGAATGTTACCCCCAGGAGCCCCTCAGCCTCCCTCAGCCCAGGACACCCCCTCCCTGCAACTTTCATGTTGAATCTGTGAGGTCTCCTGGGCTCTCTGCCTTCAAATGGGTGATTTGGGAGACTGCAGGAAAGGAGAGACAAGCCTCTAAAGGAGTCAACATTCAGAGATCCTCATCCATGGAGGATGATGGTAGATGTACCCTCCCAGAAGGGGCACAGTAGGAGGCCTGACAATGAGCTTTCCATCATAATGAAGTTGCTGATACTGGCTTGACTGCCTGAGTGATCGATTCAGAGATGCCCATTTCACACCCAAGCATTGCAGCCACACCACCAGATGAAGACCCAGCATTTCCACATCTCAAAGGTCCTTTTCTGGAGAGCACAAATAGTCTAGATAACTGGTAAGTGTGTGACCCTGCTTCTTCCACCCCATTCCCTATCTCCATTCTTGCATTTTAAACTCAAAAACAAGGGGATCGGGTGGTGGCTTGCCAGGTAGAGTGCACACGTTACCTTATACAAAGACCTGGCTTCCCACTTGCAGAGAGGAGACTTCACAAGTGATGAAACAATGCTTCAAGTATCTCTTTTTCTCTCTTGCCCTCTCTTTCTCTACCTCCCCGTTCAATTTCTCTCTGTCCTATCAAATAAAAGAAAGGTGTGGAAATGGTTGCCAGGAGCAGTGCAGGCAATAAGCCCCAGAAATAACCCCAGTGGCAACAATAACAAAACAGAGAAAAACAGTGGGCCTTCAAAACCCTAGGCACCCTACTCTGAACCCCAATAAAAGCACAACCCTAGGGAGTTGGGCAGTAGCGCAGTGGGTTAAGTGCAGGTGGCGTGAAGTACAAGGATCAGAGTAAGGATCCCAGTTCGAGCTCCTGGCTCCCCACCTCCAGGGGAGTCGCTTCACAGGCGGTGAAGCAGGTCTGCTGGTGTCTCTCTTTCTCTCTCCCTCTCTGTCTTCCCCTCCTCTCTTCATTTCTCTCTGTCCTATCCAACAAGAACGACATCATTAACAACAACAATAGTAACTACAACAATAAAAAAACAAGGGCAACAAAAGGGAATAAATAAATAAATATATTTTTCAATTTTTTAAAAAGTGACCACACTTGGGAGTCGGGCGGTAGCGCAGTGGGTTAAGCGCACGTGGCGCCAAGTGCAAGGACTGGCGTGAGGATCCCGGTTCGAGCCCCGGCTCCCCACCTGCAGGGGAGTCACTTCACAGGTGGTGAAGCAGGTCTGCAGGTGTCTGTCTTTCTCTCCCCCTCTCTGTCTTCCCCTCCTCTCTCCATTTCTCTCTGTCCTATCCAACAATGATGGCATCATCAACAACACAATAATAATAACTACAGCAACAATAAAAACAAGGGCAACAAAAAAGTAAATAAATAATTAAATATTTAAAAAGATAATAAATAAAAATTTTTAAAAAAATTTTAAAAGTGACCACACTTAAAAAAAAAAAAAAAGCAGAACCCTAGGTTCATGAGTAGTCAACAATTTCTTCTGCTTTATATGTTAACTCTTCTTTCAGTCACCAAGTGCCAGATGCTACCATGTTGCCAACCTGACCTCCCTGGGCAGACAACCCCGCCAATATGTCCTGGAGCCCTGCCTCCCCAGAGCCCTGCCCCACTAGAGAAAGAAAGAGACAGGTTGGGAGTATGGATTGACCTGTCAATGCTCATGTTCAGTAGGGAAGCAATTACAGAAGCCAGACCTTCCACCTTCTGCACCCGACAATGTTTGTGGGTCCATGCTTCCAGAGGGATAAAGAATAGGGATGATATCAAGGGAGGGGATTGGATATGGAGCTCTGGGGGTGGGCATTGTGTGAAAATGTACCCCTCCTATCCTACAGACTTGTCAATTATTTCCATTTTATAAATAAAACTTAATAATAATAATAAAGCAGAACCCTAGTTCTGCCTGCTTCCCATTTTCTATGGCCTTGCTGTGTGATCTTGGTGAGTCTGCTTCCTTGGGATCCCCTCAGAGTTGCTGAGGTCTGTGATGCTGTCAAGAGAAACACAAGGCCATCCAGCCACAAACCATAATCCAGTTCCTGGGAATGTCTGGAGGCTGGCTGAGGGATGTGCCTTTGTCTCAGAGGTAACTGGAATACTCACAACATTGTGAGCACTGACATTCAGGAGTGGCCTGGGAGGCAAGGCATCAGGACCCTCAGCCACAGGTAAGCTGCTGACACAACAGGAATGTTCTAAGGGAGGGCACTCTATCCCCTCAGGCCCTGGTCTAAGATCTAGCTCCAGACCTACCTGCCCAAAGCTAGTAGGTGCCTTGGTTTCTTCCCTGTGATCTGGGAACAGAGCAGGTGCTGGATGGGACCAGCTGCTCCCATAAGGCCCCCCCTGAGTGAGGCAGGAGGACAGATTCCTCACAGCTGATGCTCACTGCCTGCCAGACACCTCTCTCCCCCAGTATGCAGCTGTGATGGCCAAGTAGGCACCTTCTTCTAGACCTAGATGGTCCTGCACTGGCTCAGCATCTAAGAGGAGATGGAGTGGTGGACACAGGATCCTCCTGCCACTTCCCCTGCCTCTCTGCCCCTCTTCCCTCTGTCCCCTGCTCACTCACACACCCTCCACTATCTGCCAGATGCCCTGGTGCCTGTGACAGGTGTGTAGTGTGGTGAGGGTGCTCCAACCAATGGAAAGGGGACTTTCAGGGAGAAAGGGCAGATTGGGTCTCCTTCTGGCCCCCCAAGTTTTCACCAGGCCACTTTTCCCCTATAGCTTGGCAACAAACCTATAGCATAGCCAAGCAGCTGAATTGAGTGGAGGTCACCCCAGAAGGTAACTGCAGTAACTCCGTGGGGCTAGGGTCCCTATATTCCCTCTGATATTGCTGCCACTCACTGTCACATGCATTCAGAGGGGCAGGGTCAAGGCACAACCCAGCTACCATGGCTCCACCTATGTGCCAATAGAAATGCCCAGTGATGGGACCTGAGATACTAGAGTGTCCCTGTGTCCTCCTAACACCTTCCTCTGGAAGCATCATCATCATGTTACTGAGCCTCTCTGTCCCATAACTGAATGACTATGCTGAGGGGGGGAGGAGTCAACTCTTTTCATTCTACCTTCACCTCATCCCAAGGGGACCCAGGCCAATCAGAGACACAGAGCTGGCCTTGAGACAAGTACACAACCAAGTTCAGACTGGTGAGAAGTAGGCCTGGTGGACATTGGGCTAAGAGGGTTGACACCCCTAAAGATGAAGAGGCGCTGGTGGAACCTGGAACTGTTAGGAGGAGATGAGGACTAGAGGGGCTCTCAATCTCAGTTAGCCAGTACTATCTGTAACTATGGTCATTTTGCTTTTATTTTTGCCACCTATTTACCCTATGAGAGGGTAAGTGTATTAAGAGAGCACCAGGATGTATCATTTCTACAGCAGGGGCTTTAGAAAGGTAGCCACACCTGGGAAGCAAGTGCAATAGAAAAGGCAGATCATCTCCCACCTTCTATACCCCAAAAAGAATTTTGGTCCATACTCCCACAGGGATAGGTGATAGGGGAAGTAAACCAGAGGGCTCTGTAATTCCATTCAATCAGGACCTGAAGTGTTTGTCACTAGGAATCTTGGCTTTATACCATCACTGAAAGGGAAATAAATCTGGAAAATACAAGAGGAGACCAGGCACTGTTTCTCTCTCCTTTTCTAACAATTTTATTTATTAAATGGAAATACTGATAAGACTATAGGATAAGAGGGGTACAAATCCACACAATTCCCACCCCCAGAACTCCATATCCAATCCCTACCTTGATAGCTTCCCTATTCTTTATCCCTCTGGGAGTATGGACCCAGGATCATTATGGGGTGCAGAAGGTGGAAGGTCTGATTGCTTCCCCACTGAACATGGGCATTGGCAGGTAGAGCTATACTCTCAGCCTGTCTCTCTCTTTCCCTAATGGGGCAGGGATCTGGGGAGGTGGGGAAGAGGGGGGAAAAAAAAGAAAGATACTCTGAACTAGTAATAGGTTTAGGCATGACTTAGAATGGAAGTGAAGGCAGGACTATATAAAAAATGGGGAAAATAAATATGGATATATAGGTAGATAGGTAGGTAGGTAGGTAGGTAGGTAGATAGATAGACAGACAGACATAAAATCACCACATATTTGTGATGTTGAGAGAACGACTGCAGTTTCCAATAGAAGGGGATAGGGAGACAGAACACTGGTGGTGGAAACCATATGGAATTATATCCCTATTATCTTGTAGTTTTATAAATCACTAAGAAAAAAGAAAAGAAAAGGCAGATCCTCTCAATGGATCAATGAAAAGTTGAGTCCAGGTGAGACTAGGACTGAGGATAGAATAAGGAAGAGAACCTGGGGGGGGGGGGTCATTGTCTCCATGGTCCTCATGTGACTATGAACAAATTATTTGCACCTCACTAATACAATCTGTTCATGTACATTATCTCACATCTTTAAAATAAAGTTTGCATATGGACCGACCTGCCAGTGTCCATGCTCAGCAGAGAAGCAATTACAGAACTCAGACACTCCAATTTCTGCACCCCTTAATAACACCCATGTCCAGCAGAGAAGCAATTACAGAAGCCAGACCATCCACCTTCTGCACCCATAATGATCCTGAGCCCATGCTCCCAGAGAGATAAAGAATAGGAAAACTTCTAGTGGAGGGGATTGGATATGAAACTCTGGTGGTGGGAAATGCATGGAATTTTACTCCTCTTATCGTATGGTTTTGTTGATATTTTCTACTTTTCATTTTACAAATAATGTTTTTGTATTTATTTATTTATTTTCTCTTTTGTTGCCCTTTTTATTGTTGTTGTAGTTATTATTGTTGTTGTTATTGATGTCATCATTGTTAGATAGGACAGAGAGAGGTAGAGAGAGGAGGGGAAGACAGAGAGGGGGAGAGAAAGATAGACACCTGCATATCTGCTTCACCAGCTGTGAAGTGACTCCTCTGCAGGTGGGGAGCTGGGGGCTCGAACCAGGATCCTTTCTCTGGTCCTTGTACTTTGTGCCTCATGCACTTAACCTGCTGCACTACCACCCAACTCCCTATACATAAATTAAGAGAAAAAGAATTTTGGTCTGTACTCTCAGAGGGTTAAAGACTAGGGAACCTCCCAATGAAGGGGATGGGAAACAGAACTCTGGTGGTGGGAATTACACAGAACTGTACCCCTCTTACTCTATATTTTTTAATCATTATTAAATCATATATATATATATATATATATATATATATATCATTGTAGAAATAATAGTTAACCCATGTCTGCAACCTTAGGAGAACTGCTATAGCTTCCAATTGAGGGAATGGAAACACAGAACTCTAGTGGTGGGAACTGTGCAGAATTATACCCCTGTTACCTTGTAATTTTGTAAATCTATATTAGATCACTAATAAAATTAAAAAAAAGAAATTTGCATACCTGGTCCATAGAGTCTCTCATGATTCTTTCAAAGCAATACCTGTGAGTGAGCCAACACCCCTGGGGGGACTGGTTCTTAGGACCCCTTTTGGATGCAGGGCCAGCACTCCTGCAACGAACCTGTCACTGCGAATGGAACTGTTTATTAACAATAATCACCAGGGGGAAAGCAGGTGAGAAGCAGGGGTAACTGTTTGAATATCCAGAGCCAGCCATGCCTAAAGTCCTTCCTGCACCTGGAACCATCCATGCCTAAACCTATTTCTACCCCTGAACTGAAAGTTACATGAGCCCAACCATTTTTTTGTCTTGCGATGTGAGTGTCTTCACAAACCCACAAGGGAAGCCACACACACCAGAGCTTGTGTCCTTGCTCTGTAAACTCTCAGGATAGGATGGACCACATTCACTGCCTCTCTATGTCTTGTCCCTGGAGCACAGACCCACTCACCATGACAGACGAAGTCATGCCCTGCAGCTGGAAGACATCCATGTTGGCCTCTGCGTTGCCCACCACCTCATTATTCACCCTGCTTGGCTGGGGAAGATCAAAGTAGGTGCTGTCTGGCTCTCTGGAAAGAGGGAGCAGAACTGTCAGCCCATAGCTCTCAGGCACAGAGCCCAAGCTCCAGTGGGTACCACCTCTCTTGTCCTTGGGAGTCTTCCAACCCACTTTTCCCCTCTGCTTTCTGTTACCCTCTTCAGCTCTCTTCATCTCACCTCCCTACCTCCCTGGCTATTCTATCTGAGGCTGGTATGATCAAGGGTATGGCTGGTGACCCCACTCTCTGTTTCCAGGAACTCTCCTGGCCATAGCCCTTCTGGTGGGCTGGTCAGAGGAAAGAGTTCAGATGTGGCAGCCCAGGAAGAGGTACAGTGAATAAAGCACTGAACTCTCAGGCGAGAGGTTCTGAATGTAATCCCCAGTATTTCATGGGTCAGAGTGATACTCTGGTTCTCTCTCACTCTTTCTTTCTCATTAATAAATTAATCAACTGGGGCTGGTGGCGGTGCACACAGAAGAGCATATATGTTGCAATGTGCAAAGAAACGAGTGCAAGTCCCCAGTTCCTACCTGTACTGATAAGGGGAAAGTTTTACCAGTGGTGAAGCAGTGATGTAGATGTCTCTCTTTCTTACTCACTCTCTTTTTAAATCTTTACTTATTTATAACTGGATAGGGACAGAGAGAAACTCAGAGGGGGGGAGAGAGAAAGAAACAGAGAGACACCTGTAGCCCTGCCTCACCACTTGTGAAGCTTTCCTCCTGCACGTGGGGACCAGGGGTTTAAATGCAGATCCTTGCGCACTGTAATGTGAGCACTTAACCAGGTGTGCCACCACCTGGCCCCCTCTCACTCACTATCTTCTCTTCCCTCTCAATTTCTCCCTGTATCCAATATATACAAATAAGTAAATAAATAAATCTTTTTTAAGCTAGCAAACTGTTGTTTAAAACTTTAAAAAAATATTTGTTTATTCCCTTTTGTTGCCCTTGCTGTTTTTTTTATTGTTGTAGTTATTATTGTTGTTGCCATTGTTGGATAGGACAGAGAGAAATGGAGAGAGGAGAGGAAGACAGAGAGGGGGAGAGAAAGATAGACACCTGCAGACCTGCTTCACCGCTTGTGAAGCGACTCCCCTGCAGGTGGGGACCCGGGGGCTCGAACCGGGATCCTTAGACTGGTGCTTGTGCTTTGTGCCACCTGTGCTTAACCCGCTGCACTACTGCCCGACTCCCATAAGTAAATATTTTTTAAGAGTCCTTGTATATGACCCTAAGTCCCCTGGAGAAGATCTCAGAGGCACTGGTAGAGCCTGAAACTGTTAGGGGAAGGTGAGGGCTAGCAAGCCCAGAACTCCAGTTCGCTAGGACTATTTGAGGCAGTAGCTTCTTGATCTTCCTGTTCCTGGAGAGGTCAGCTGATGCAGTCCAGGTATTGTGTCTGGGAAACACTCACAGAGAACTCCAAAGATGCTCAAATGTGGCTCCCTCGTCGGTGGATGATGACTGGGACATCTTCCCCACAAGGATCCCAAGAGCAGCTCACTCTGCAAGAAGAGAGGAAGGACAGTGAGCTCCAAAGATGCTGCTTCCAATTACAGCAGCCAGACCTTCCACCTTCTGCACCCCATAATGGCCCTTAGTCCATGCTCCCAGAGGGATAAACAATAGCAAAGCTTTCAAGGGAGGAGATGGGATATGGAACTCTGGTGGTGGGAATTATGTGGAATTATACCCTTCTTATCCTATGGTCTTGTCAATATTTTTTATTTTCTAAATAAATTTTATATAAAAAAGAGGCTGCTCTCTGTGCCCCTGTTCCAGCAGAAGTGACTCACCATTGTGCTCTCTCCCCAGCCCAGGCTCCAATCTTTCACCTTTGAGATGGGTTCCCTCTCTGCCACCAGAGCACAAAGCCACTCTGATCCCAGGAAGAAAACCCCACACTCCAAGGCCAAGGTCAAAAAGTTAGTCATTCACTTCTTCTTCTAGCGTTTGCCCTTCTTCCGTAGCCAGTCAACAGCGTCAGGTTGAAAGCTGTCAGGAGCTGCTTGTTGCTGGCTTTGAAAGTGACTGGGATCCATGTGGATTCAGTCAGCTAGGAAGGATTGTCAGTTTCCCCAATGAATGGGTACTCACGGGATGCACCACAGGGTCAATACATTGGTGATCCCCTTTGCAGGAAGTGTTCAGAGGTGTTGCTGGCCTTTGACCCCCTAGGATGTAGCCCACAGGGATCCCTACCACCCATGGGGGGCATGCAGAGATGAGGAGGGAACAGGGTTCCCATAGAACTGTTTCTATGGGGCAGGGATGGAGAATAAAGCCTGAACCTACTCTGCCCACCGCAATGTTTCCCCTAGTCCGGCCTCCGGGCCCTTGGCCAGCAGCTGCGGGAATTGGCTCAGCCACAGCTTGGCAGTGCCCAAGAAGGCAGGCCCAGACCTGCCCACAGGGTGGGGGCAGGGCACAGATTACAATCTGCTGCTTGTCTGTCTTTAGAAAGGCAGATGCTGACCAGGGGGCTATGGCAGGCTCCTGGGGCTGCCACGTGCCAGCCCTCTGGTCCCTGGAGCAGTGGCACGAGCCAGGAGGGTGACTGTGGGAGCCAGCTGGGCACTGGCCAAGGGAGGCTGAGGGCCAAGAGAGAGCCAAACACCAATGGCCGGGGTAGCCATTCACTGAGTGCTGACCACAAGTGGCTCTGCTGCAGCCTCTAAGAACCACTCTGCCCAAGTACAGGGGGGCTGAGGCTCAGAGAGGTGAAGTCACATGCTGAGAACACACAGCACCACTGTAAGGAAGGACCAAGTGATTTTCTCAGAATGGAAAGCAATTAAGTCATTACACACACACACACACACACACACACACACACACACACACACACGGCCCATTAGGATTTGATGACTGGGCAGGTGCTTTAACCAGCTTGACTACGGTGCCAGCTGGCCCACAAGAATTATAACAAGGAATTAGACAGCACTTTTGTGTTGGGACAGTCACTTTCTTTTTTTTTTTTTTTTTTTTTTGATAAAAACAGAGAGAAATTGAGAGGGGGGAGGAGATAGAGGGATAACTACAGCTCTGCTTCACCACTTGTGAAGCTTCCCCCATGCAGGTGGGGACCAAAGGCTTGAACCTGGCTCCTTGTGCACAGTAATGTGAGTGCTTAACCAGGTGCGCTACTGCCTGGCCCCCCGAAAAGGTCACTTTTATCTGGGGCTGGGATATCCTAAAGCCAGAGTAGTTGTGTAAAGCACAGAGCTGACTATTACTCAGAACTGGGTAGGTTTGGGGAGCAAAATCTATCTGGTCACCAGATCTGCAGCAGGCTCTCAGCTAAAGCTACACAGAAACTCCCCCTCCCCACTGTGCCCCAGAACTGGCTCTTAGAAGAGAGCAGATACCAGTCAGGGCTACTTCCTGATGTGGGCAGGGTGTGCCAACATGAGACTCAGTAGGCCAGGATATTTTTCAGGTGGACCATGCCAAGCCCAAAGGTGGAAAGCTGTCTGGCCAACAATGTACTATGAACCCCTCTCCCTCACAATTGCCAAAGGGTAAACACAGTCACATGGGCTTCAATTGACAGGGGATAAATGAATGGTAATAGGCCCATGACATCAAGTGTTACTCAGCCATGAAAAAGAATCAAAGAGCAACACACTACAACATAGATGAACCTCAGAACATATGCTCTTCTGTACCACAAAGGACTTTATCAAACAAACAAACAAACAAACTACCTATGGAAGGGGCGGATATTCAAAATATTCTATACTCACATAACTCTATAGAAAAATAACAAATAATTCAATTGAAAAATGGACACAAAGTTTGGGGAGCTAAGGCAGCAGTAGCACACAGTATTTGCAAGTGAGAGGGCTCAGATTCGATCCCTCGCACTACTGATAGCCATAGCTGAGTAGAGCTTGGCCAAAGAGAAAAAAATAATGATCAGAAGATTAGCCGGGTAGTGGTGCAACCAATTAAGTGCACACATTACAGTGTGCAAGGACCCAGGTTCAAATCCCAAGTCCCCACCTGTAGGGGGAAAGCTTTGTGAATGGTGAAGCAGGGCTGCAGGTGTCTCTTTTTCTTTCTCCCTCTCAACCTCTCCCCCTCAATTTCTGGCACTCTCTATCCAATAAATAAAGGTAATAAAATAAACAAAATAAAAATGATCAGAAAATCTGGATAAACACTTTTTATTTGTACATTTATTTTTTATTTGTACCAATTGGTACATGAAAGGGGGCTCAATGGGTTAAGTGCACATGGTGCGAAGTGCAAGGACCGGTGTAGGGATCCCGGTTCAAGTCCCCGGCTCCCCACCTGCAGGGGGGCTTCACAGGCAGTGAAGCAGTTCTGCAGGTGTCTCTTTCTCTCCTCCTCTGTCTTCCCCTCCTCTCTCCATCTTTCTTTGTCCTATCTAACAACATCATCAATAACAACAACAATACAACAATAACTACAACAATAATAAAAACAACAAGGGCAACAAAAGGGAAAATAAATATAGAAAAATTTTAAAGGGGGTGCTCAATATTACTTATCTTCAGGGAAATGCAAGTGAAAACCATATTGAGATGTCACCTCACACATCAGAATGGCTGTTAACAGACATGCAGAAAATAACAAGCACTGAAATGAACGGAGGGAAAGGGAATATTTGTGCACTGTTGGTGGGGCTATAAATAAGTGAAGTCACCATGGAAGACACTACGAAGATTTCTCAAAAAATATGAAGATTTCTCACAAATAAAAAACCAAGGATGAGAGCTAGTTTACCAGAGAGGGTGCTTGCATTGCTTGGCACATGACCCAGTTTCAAGTCCCAGTTCCAAAAGGGAGGTATTGTGGTTATGGAGGAAGCTTCAGCACTATGTTTCTCTCTCCCTTCTCTCACACTCCCTATCTGAATGAACACAACAGTTTCAAGTGGTAAAATCATGACCACATAAGGCTCTGATTCTAACAAAACAAACAGACACAAAGCTGCCATATCCAACAACTCCCCTTCTGGGTATTTATCCAAAGGAAATAAAAACAATGATTCAAAAGGATATCTGCAGCCCTCTATTAATTGCAACACTGTTTTTTTTTTTTGGGGGGGGTTGTTATTGGATAGAGACAGAAAGAAATTGAGAAGTGAGGGAGAGACAGAAAGGGAAAGAGAGGGAGTTGGGTAGTAGTGCAGCGGGTTAAGTGCACATGGCGCAAAGCGCAAGGTACAAGGATCCTGGTTCGAGCCCCCAGCTCCCCACCTGCAGGGGAGTTGCTTCACAGGTGGTGAAGCAGGTCTGCAGGTGTCTATCTTTCTCTCTCCCCCTCTCTGTCCTCCCCTCTTCTCTCCATTTCTCTCTGTCCTATCTAATAGTGATAATATCAACAACAACAGTAACTACAGCAATAAAAAAACAACAACAAGGGTAACAAGGGGAAAAGTAAACAAACAAACAAATAAATAAATAAATAAATGGAAAGAGAGGGAGTCGGGCAGTAGCACAGCGGGTTAAGCACAGGTGGCGCAAAGCACAAGGACCAGCCTAAGGATCCCCACCTGCAGGGGAGTTGCTTCACAGGCGGTGAAGCAGGTCTGCAGGTGTCTATCTTTCTCTCTCCCCCTCTCTGTCCTCCCCTCTTCTCTCCATTTCTCTCTGTCCTATCTAATAGTGATAATATCAACAACAACAGTAACTACAGCAATAAAAAAACAACAACAAGGGTAACAAGGGGAAAAGTAAACAAACAAACAAATAAATAAATAAATAAATGGAAAGAGAGGGAGTCGGGCAGTAGCACAGCGGGTTAAGCACAGGTGGCGCAAAGCACAAGGACCAGCCTAAGGATCCCCACCTGCAGGGGAGTTGCTTCACAGGCGGTGAAGCAGGTCTGCAGGTGTCTATCTTTCTCTGTCTTCCCCTCTTCTCTCCATTTCTCTCTGTCCTATCCAACAACAACAACATCAGTAACAACAACAATAATAACTACAATAATAAAACAACAAGGGCAACAAAATGGAATAAACAAATAAATTTTTAAAAAATTAAAAAATGAAAGGGAAAGAGACAGCCCTGCTTCACCACTTGTGGAGCTTTCGCCAGGGCTTGAACCTGGGTCCTTTCACATGTGTGTGCTTAACCAGGTGCACTGCCACCTGATCCCCTTCTTAGAAATTCTTGTTTTATTTACTATTGGATATAAACAGAGAGAAACTGAGAGGAGAAGGGAGGGGAGATAGAAAGGGAAAGACAGAGAGACACTTTAATTGCAGCACTGTTTACAAAATTCAAGATATGGAAACAGCCTAAGTGTCCATAAGTGGCTGACTAGAAAAAAACATGGTATGTGATTATACGTACATATACATAAAACATGGAGTACATGCAATGGAATATTACGCAACTACAAAAATAATAACATCTTCATGTCTTTGACATGGATGGGTCTTGAGTATATGTGCTAAATGAAACAAATCAGAGACAGACAAATACCATTATTACTTCACTTATATGTGGAATCACAAACATAAAACAAATAAGCAAACTAAAATTCACAGGCAACAAAGGACAAATTGGTGGTTACCACAGGGAGATGGGTTGATGCCACGAGTAAGAAAAAATAAAGAATGTGCTGATATTTTATGAAAGAAAAATGAGTCACTAGGATATAATTTACAGCATGTAATCCACAGGCAACAAAGTTGCACAATTTTTTTTTTTTGGAGGAGCTACGGCCTCGTAAATGTATAATTTTATTTCTTCAGGTCACTTTTTTTTTTTAATTCAGATACAGAGAGAAGTTACCATAACAGACAGCAGAGGGCCAGGCAGTGGCGCACCTGGTTAAGTGCACACACCATAGTGCGCAAGAGCCTGGGTTCAAGCCCCTACTCCCCACTTGCAAAGGGAAATCTTAACAAATGGTAAAGTAGAGCTGCAGGTGTCTCTCTGCCTCTCTCCCTCTCCCCTCTCAATTCTTCTGTGTCTCTGTCCAAAAATAAATAAAATTAACTTTTGGGTGCCTGATCAGTTTGATTTCTGAGAAATGCTTCCCCAGGTGATCTTGTGCACGTGTCATACTGTAATTACACAGTGCTAAACATTACTGTCTACCCTACACCTAGGCTGTATGGAACAGCCAGTCTATTGAGAGTCCTGTTGTATACTAGCATGCTCTTTTTTTAATGAGAGAGAGAGAGAGAGAGAGAGAGAGAAACAGAAAGAGAGAGAGGGAGAGAGAGAAATTTTTTGGTGTTGTTAAAAATTTTTGGTGTTGTTTTGGTGTTGTTTAAAAGGGCTAATTTAGGTATCATGAAAGTGTCAACTTGGGGGTCGGGTGGTAGCGCAGTGGGTTAAGCGCAGGTGGCGTGAAATGCAAGGACCAGCGTAGAGATCCCGGTTCAAGCCCCCGGGTCCCCACCTGCAGAGGAGTCGCTTCACAGGAGGTGAAGCAGGTCTGCAGGTGTCTATCTTTCTCTCCCCCTCTCTGTCTTCCCCTCCTCTCTCCATTTCTCTCTGTCCTATCCAACAATGAACAACATCAACAACAACAATAAAAACCACAGCAAGTCTACAACAACAAGGGCAACAAAAGAAAAAAAATACCATCCAGGAGCAGTGGATTCATAGTGCAGGTACCTAGCCGCAGCAATAACCCTGGAGGCAAAAAATAATAAGTAAATAAAAATAAAAAATAAAAAAAGAAAGTGTCAACTCTATGATAAAATGTTTTTTCAATTGCAGGTGGCTATGCAGCAAAGTATGTCCCATGTGCATTTACTCAAGTAGCTGCAAAAAAAAAAAAAAGTAAAGAGTTCTCTCTCAAAGCCCAAGCTCTCAGCAGCCCCTGGGGAAACTGGGTTGGCATGTTCCTGTTGGGCCCCTGGCCCTACTCCAGCCCTAGTACCTCCCTCCCACCAGAGCAGCCCAGAAGTAGGAAACACAGGCCAGGATGGGGTGGGGTCTGGGTACCAACTCAGGGGTACAGCCAGCATCTTTATCTGCCTCCCTGAGCTGCTGGCCTCAGAGATAGCCATACTCATGGCAGGCTGGCATGGATGACAGGGATCCTGACCCCAAACCTAATCCTCCGGTACCCAGTATCTGGAAACCAAGTCAGCCAGGGTAAGTGCTCAGTACAGAGGGCACATACAGAAGTGGGAAGCCCCTTCATCTCTACCCTGGGCAGAGCACTCTCAGTATTTGTTGTCAAGTAAAGGCAGACTTGATTCATAGGTTTTATATTGATATCATTATTTTTAAAACTTTATTGGGGGTTAGTGGCTTAGAGTACAGTTGTTGACACATGGGTATAATATTTATCTGCAAAACACTCTCATGCTCAACTTCGGCCTTTTTCTGCAGTTTCTTTTAATTTATTTCTTTTTTTACTAATTTGTTTTTTATCTTTATCTGATAGGCAGCCAGAAATCAAGATGGAAGGGGGTGGTAGAGAGGGAAAGAGATAGAGACACCTGCAACAACTGCTTCACCACTTGCAAAGCTTTCCCCTTGTAGGTGGGGACCAGGGGCTCGAACCTGGGTCCTTACGCACTGTAATGTGTGTGCTCAACCAGGTGTGCCACTACCCAGCTTCTAAAAATTACTTTTAATCCTTATGCCACTCACATTCTTCTTCCCACTGAATCTTGAAGGGGTATCTATGCTCCCCTACCATCCATGTGCACAGCCTCTTCTGCCCTGAGAGGAGTTTGGGTACTTCAGGAGGAGGCAGCCTGCACTGAGCCCAGAAGGAGCTTTGTGGGCTAATATGTGGGCTCCCACCCCAGAATCTGTCTGACATATCACCTTCAGACCCCAGCAATAAGCCTCTATAAACTTCTGAGGCGCAGGTTGGAATACATATTCCAGGGTCCCCCGCCAAGAAGCTCCCAGGAATATGCATCTTTCCCAAGAACCCAGGGAGTCCTAATGACACTGGCACAGACCCATAGGGAAATAGTATCACAAAGGTCAACTCGACTGTTTGCACTGAGGATGGGCTGCAGTGCTAACTACCACACAGTTTCTCTGCAAAGCAGTGCTATAGACCCACCCACTCACCATGACTGCCAACTTCCCTGGAGAACACTGCACTCTGATGCCCAGATGAGTGGCTTAACTGTCCCTGCAGGGAGAGGGAGCACCCACCACTCTGAAAGGAATAAGGGACATGAAGAAAAGAAAATGCTAATCAATGCTTGGCTAAAGATCAGGGTGTAGAGATGAAGGCCTCCCCTGCAACCTGCCTGGAACCTGGGCACCCTCACTCTCCCCTCCAGGTCAGGGATGGGATATTCTCAATGCTCACTAGCAACACTGGAGAGAAGGATCTGGATGTGAGAAAAGGAAATCAACTTTCCAACAACTGTCAATTAAGATTGATTTTCCAATGGCCTGTCTTTGGAATCTGGAAATGTGTTCACAATAGACACATGGCAATCAGACAAAATGGAAATTGCTTTCAAGGACACTGAATCACTAAAGAAAGAGAGAAAGGGAGAGGGAGGGAGAGGGAAAGAGAGAAAGGAAGGAAAGAAAAAATGACTTATTTTTGATAAAGCATTTTTTGGAGGTTAGAACAAAGTCATTGGGTGCAAGAAGTTTACTGGCAGCTGCTCCTGGGGACAGTGTGTCTCACACAATGGGTGGGCAGTGAGGTGTCAGCACGGACCTCCTAGTGGGAAACTTGTGGGTATAGGAAATATGGTGCAGTGTTTGTCAGAGTCACTTGTGAGCATCTGTGTGACTTTAGTGTTCCCTCCTGAAGGAGCAGTTGTGTGAGTGATAGCTCCACCTTCCTGGCCTGTCCTCACAGCTCCAGAAGTGTGGCCATGAAACCACTTCAGCCAAAGAGATTTCCAGCAAACCTCTGTGACTCTGGAGGAAGATGGGGGAAAGACTCTGCTAGTCAGCTAGGCTACCCAGTTCACCTGGGCAGAGGACACAGTCTGTAGATCTAAGGTTCCAGAGAGACATGATGGATCCTGGTACCCCCTCCCCTCCACCCAGCTTCAGGTCCTGAAATGCCAGAGATCCTAGCACTGAGGGAATTGGGGGTGATGATCCTGAATGTTCACCTTGATCTAGGCTTGTCGAAGAGTGAGTGGCCCACTGTCACGCCCTACTGGCTTCTTGGTGTGACTTACATACAGTTCTGAGAACTCAGCCTCAGCCTAACGGTTCTGAGCTGGGGCCATTTGGCAACATCTCTAGCCCCCCTCTTTCAGGGTCATCACCAGTGGGGGAGGGACACTACTCAGAACCCACCCCCCAGCCCCCCACCCCCACTTCTTCATGCAGAGAAGGTTCTCTCCCACAGGTTGAAGGCTTCAGTGGGGACCAAGACATTGCCACAAGCAATCTCCGGCTCTCACGCTAGTCTGGCAGTGACACCTACCACAACAGGGGCATTTTGGTATGGAAGCTGGGTCTTTCTGAGTGAAAGGTCTGACTGGAGTTAGTTGGCTAGAAGCCTTGTCCACCAGCCCCTAATACCTGATAGGCATTGAGAAAACATCAGCTGTGATCAGCAAAGAGATCAGATCCTGTTTGGGCAGGACCACAGGCCTCCTGCTTCACAATCCCCTCCTCCCATCATTTCCATCAGCAGAGAAAAGCTCCCATGCTTTGACAATTCATGTTAATTTTTCTTAACCCCTGATGTCTATGCCAGCACCCCTGACTCCTCCCAACCCCCTCCTTCCACTGTTTAAACACAGACTGAGATCTGGGATGGTAGATAAACCCAGAACATCTCAGAAAAGACTCGGGCCTCCCTAGCCATACAATTGTTCTGGGGCCTTGTCTCCAGGGGTACAGAAAGCACTAATGTCACAAGACCACCTACCTGGGTAGAGGACCCGGAGGCCATACACTATTGCAGGATCAAGGAAGGCAGTTGGCCCTTCTGCAAAATGACGTCTTCTCCAGGCAGGGCAGCTGGCCAATTCCCACTGAACTGGGAGCCTGTCACCAAGAGCAGTAGCCTCTGCCTGGCCTCCTCATTTCCCATCAGCTAACTTCCCAGAAGAGGAACAGCCCTTGCCAGGAGGAGGGACCCACCTGGATTGAGGGCCAGAAGTGCCCCCTTCTCAAAAAGCAAGGACAGCAGCCATCTTGGCATGCCCCCTCTGGCCTGCAGGACACGTGACCCAGGACACTGGGTGGCCCTGTGTCCTTTCATCTGCAGACCACGTGGGGTGAATAGGGCAAAGTTAGGGCTAGATACTCAGCCAGGGCTGGTTATAACCACCCCTACACATTGTATGGGAAAGATAGGGCCCCTCAGGGTCCCATGAGGAGGGCATTGCTGGGGGAGCCCTCAGTCCCCCTGAGATAGCTCCCTACTCCCCTATGCTGCTCCTGGGAGACCAGGCACTAGTGGCGAGAGACAAACGTAGCCTCCCCACCCTGGGTAGACTGCGCTTGTGCAATCTGAAAACAGCTGGAGGTGCCCGATTAAGCTGTCCTCTCTCCCTCCTGGGCTGGCAGACTCTGAGAGCACCCTGGGAATCCCCCATGCCTGCTACTCACAGCAGTTGGGCTGGGGTGGGTAGGTTCCCTTGGGCCCCTTCCGTTCTGTCTGGAGACCAGGGTGGCTGGCCGGCAAGTTCCGTTAGGATATTCAGCTCACTCAGTACTCACTGGAGAAGATGGAGGCAGCCTTCTGACCATATGAGCCCAGTGACTTCTGGAAGGAAAGAACAGTTGACCAAACCTCCCAGGACTCCAGGGCTAAGATTCAGGCAGAGTACTGGAGACCCCTCACCACTTCCACCCCCAGAGTAATGATACACTATAGTCCTGGGCTGTCACAGACGCTGTGGAACACACATGAAGCCGAACACAATAGCAACACAAAGGCACCATCAACCATAGGTGGCTTTCCACCCTAGGGCACAGCAGCCAAGTCAGACAAAGAAGCAGGCACAGAGTACTTCTGTTACTCATCCAAGAACACACAGCTGGTTAGGAACTCACACCTGGCTCCTGCACCCTTGCTTTTGACTCCTGTGCTCTGACTGGATATCGCAACAAGAGAAAGAATGAAGTCAATAACTTTTGCTATTTGTACTGTTTTTATTTATTTATTTCCTTTTGTTGCCCTTGTTTTGTTGTTGTAGTTATTGATATTATTATCGGATAGGACAAAAAGAAATGGAAAGAGGAGGGGAAGAAAAGATAGACACTTGCAGACATGCTTCACCGATTGTGAAGCGGCTCCCCAGGTGTCGCAGGTGGGGAGCCGGGGGGCCTGAACCAGGATTCTTACCCGGTCCTTGCGCTTTGCACCACCTGTGCTTAACCCACTGTGCTACAGCCCAACTCCCTATTTGAACTGTTTTTTATTTTGTTTAAAGTGTTTAATTCTGTATATGCAAAGTCTCAGTCCAATCCAGGATCATGGTGGCCCAAAGACTGAATGGAGATCATTCTCCAAGACATAAGCCTTCAGAGCATCCTTCACTGCAGAGACTTTAACCAACCTCTGGTGTGTCTAGGGCACTGATACTGTTAAAGGAGCCATGAACTATCAGAAAAATCAGTCTGTAAGCACCATCTTTCTTTTTTAAATTTTTAAAATATTTATTTATTCCCTTTTGTTGCCCTTGTTTTATTACTGTGGTTATTATTGTTGTTGTTATTGATGTCATCTTTGTTGGATAGAACAGAGAGAAATGGAGAGAGGAGGGGAAGAGAGAGAGGGGGAGAGAAAGGTAGACCTGTAGACTTGCTTCACCGCCTGTGAAGCGACTCCCCTGCAGGTGGGGAGCCTGGGGCTCAAACCAGTATCCTTATGCCAGTCCTTCCAATTTGCACCATCTGCACTTAATCTACTGCATTACCGTCTGACTCCCAAGCACCATCTTTCTTTAAATATATATTTATTATATATTTTTATGAGAGGGTGAGGCTAGAACACTGCTAATCTCTGGCATATGGTGATGCTGAGTTTGAACCTGGACCCTCAGGCATGCAAATCCTATACTTGAATATGTGGAGCTATCTCCCCAGTCCAGGATATTTCCTGGGCAAATATGCATGAACAAAAAGTCAGAACTCAGGTGGTCTGGTTCTGTGAGGAGGCTGTGGCTTGAACCTCTCAACTCTGTGAAGCAGGAGCACGGTAACCTGAGACACAATTTTCATTAACCATCGATGACATACAGAAAGCAGCTAGTTCACAATGCCCAATTTCCAGTTCTCAGAAGGAAAGTTTAAAAAAAAAGTGTAACAGGCCAATGAGATATCATAATGGTTTATGCAACAGAAGCTCCATGCCTGAGGTTCAGGGGCCCCTGGTTCAATCCCTGGCATTACCATAAGCCGGAGATTAACAGTGCTCTTGTCAAACGAATAAAAAAAAAAGAACAAAAATCAAAGCAAAAATAAAAGGGGGATTTAAAAAAACTTGATTGGTTTCCTTAACTTATAAAAAACAACAGGATAGGGGCTGGGTGGTTGCACAGTGGGCTAAGCGCACATGGCGCAAAGCACAAGAACCTGCATAAGGACCCTGGTTCGAGTCCTTAGTTCCCCACCTGCGGGGGGGGGGGTCACTTCACAGGTGGTGAAGCAGGTCTGCAGGTGTCTATCTCTCCCCCTCTCTGTCTTCCCCTCCTCTCTCAATTTCTCTTTATCCTATCTAACAATGACGGCAATAATAATAACAACAACGATAAACAAGGGCAACAAAAGGGAAAAATAGCAAAAAAAAAAAAAGAGAGAGAGAAAAAAAACAACAGGATAGGAGATACATTTTGTTTGACTTGCTCTACCTTATGTAATTCTTAAAAAATATTTACTGTAGTATTCCATTGTATATACATACCACAACTTGCTTAGCTACTCATCTGTTACTGGATACCTAGATTGCGTCCAGGTTTTGGTTATTACAAACTATGCTGCTATGAGCACAGATCTGAGTGTGTTTGATTCCTTAGGATTTCTTAGGAATTGCTGGGTCATAGGTAGGTCCATTTCTAGCCTTCTGAGAGTTCTCCAGACTGCTCTCCACAAGCTTCATACTCCCAGTAGTGTGGGAGTATGAAGTAGTTCCTTCATTATCCTCCTCATGTATGACATTCTCACAAGAGTAAAGTGGTACCTCACTGTTGTCTTTATTTGCACTTCTCTGACAATAAATAAAATACTACTCAGTTATTAGGAATGATTAATTAACCTCCTTCACCTCATCATGGATAGAGTTTGAAGGAATCATGTTAAGTGAGATGAACCAGAAAGAGAAGGATCAAGATGGAATGATTTCATTCATGAACAGATGCTGAGAAATAAGAACAGAAAGAGGAAATACAAAGTATAACTTGGACTGAGTTTGGTGTATTGCACCAAAGTAAAGGACTCTAAAGTAAAAGACTCTAGGGTTGGGGGGGTGGGGCTTTCAGGTCCTGGTGAAGGAAGACTAGGCTGGAGGTGAGAGTGTTTTGCAGAAAACTGAGAAATTTTACCCATGTACCAACTGTATCTACTATAAACCATTAATTCTCAATAAAAAGAAGGAATAAAATATTTACTAGAACCTCCTCTCATTTATACACAGTATATAAAATCTCTAGATTAGAACCTAATCTTCAGACCATTTTTCTTAGAAAAATCTGAGGACTATTTCTGTGTTCAAGTCCCTCCTGAGTCCTCAGGTTGATTTTTTTTTTTTTTTTTTTGCTTCCAGGGTTACCACTGGGTTCAGTGCCTGCACTATGAAGCCACTGCTCCTGGAGGCCATTTTTTCTTTCTTTCTTTCTTCTTATTATTTTTTTGATAGGACAAAGAGAAATTGAGAGGGAAAGGGAAGAGGGAGAGGTAGAAACCTTCAGGCCTGCTTCACTGCTTGTGAGGGACCTCTTGCAGGGTTCCAACTCAGCTCCTTGTGTGGGTCCTTGCACTTCATACTACATGTGCTAAATCCCATGTGCCACCACTGGGCCCCAAATTGATTCTTTAATACTAAAATCAAATGTGTCTTTTTTTAAAAACAAGACCAACACCAATGACTTCCTAACAGCCTAAAACGCTCACATTTGTTTCTGCCACATTAATATTACAATAATATTAGAGAGCTAACACCCTGGGAAAGTCCCATCTCTGCAACACAGACCTTCTCCACTTATCATCAGTTTTCTTTCTTTCTTTCTTTCTTTCTTTCTTTCTTTCTTTCTTTCTTTCTTCCTTCCTTCCTTCCTTCCTTTCTTTTTTCTTTCTTTCTCAGTTCTGGCTTATGGTGCTGGGGATTGAACCCAGGACATCAAAGCCTCAGACACTAAAGTTTTCTTTGCATAAGCATTATGCTATCTCTCCAGTTCAATTAGCACTTTTTATGAGAAGGATGATAATCTATCAAAGGTCAGGAAGATAGCTCATCCTGTTAGAACACTAACTTGCATGCCTCATGCTCCAAGCACTGCAGTTCAATCCCCTATAACTCCTTATGCCAGAGTGAGCAATGTTCTGGTCTTTTTCTCCTCTCTTTAATAATAAATAAATAAATTGGGGGGCTAGGCAATAGCACACCACGTTAAGTTCACATAGTAGGAAATACAAGGACCCACACAAGGATCCTGGTTTGAGCCCCCAGCTCCCCACCTACACAGGGGTAGCTTCACAAGCACTGAAGCAAGAATGCAGGTGTCTAGCTTCCTCTTCCCCTATCTCCCCCTCTTCTGTCAATTTCTCTCTGTCCTATCCAATAAAATAGAAAAAATGGCCTCTAGGACCAGTGGATTCATAGTGCTGCTGCCAAGCCCCAGCAATAACCCCGGAGGGAAAAAAAAAAGATTACAAAATATATAAATAAATAAAATATTATTATCAATCAACATGGGGACACGAGAAATAAAAACCAAAATATAGTTATTTGAGTCAGAGTAACAAAAACAGAGTCAGAAGGTTGTTAAGAACCAGGCGCTGGCATATCCGGGCAAGCCCAGGCAGGCTCAGACACGTCCACCTTCACCACCCTGAAGAAGGAGACAAAGCCGCCCAAACCACTTCCTGGATCAACAATGGCAGACACCCACAAAATGGAACTTTAACCAATCATGACTTGAGAAACTCCCCTTTCCCATGCCTGCACCAATAACAGAACTTGACCACTTTACATTGAATACACATAGCGGAATGAAGTGAAAACTATCCCACCTTGTCTTTGGGTGTTTTAACCTATGTAAGCCTCCTGTGTCTAGAGGATTTCAGTCGGAACAAACCCACAAATAAACACTCATATTTTAAAAAATATTTATTCATTTCCTTTTGTTGCCCTTGTTTTTATTATTGTTGTTATTCTTGTCGACGTTGCTGGACAGGACAGAGAGAAATGGAGAGAGGAGGGGAAGATAAAGAGAGGGAGAGAAAGAGAGACACCTGCAGACCTGCTTCACCGCCTGTGAAGCGACTCCCCTGCAGGTGGGGAGCGAGGGGCTAGAACCGGGATCCTTAGGCTTTGCGTCATGTGCGCTTAACCCACTGCACTACCGCCCAATTACCTAAACACTCATATTTTGACCCAGCCAAGTCTTTGGACTGGTGTTTCCAGTTCACTTTTCCTGCCAGCAAAGTGCCTAGTCCTCACCTCCTGGCCCTGGGGGTATCTTTCTGATAAGGACACTCAACATCTTCTGTGCACCCACTCTGTGCCAGTCCACCTGGAGTTCTATTTACTGATCTCAAAGTAACCCTGTCAGAAAAGGTTGGTGAACTCCTACTTTCCAAATGTTCTTACAGAAGCAAAGACAAGTTCATTTGCCCAGGGCCACAAATAAGTATTAAGGCAGGCCAGCAGTGAGCTCAAGTTTGGTTGAGGGTTCTCCCAACCCCTACCCACCAGGCAACCCCATTCACCAGTAGTCCCCTTCTATTGGGAGACAAGAGAACAAGTCTACAACACCCAGTGTCGAGGACATCCTGAGGGCTACTAAGCCCACGATCCACTGTGGGGTGACCAACTGCATGCTGTTAGGGGGCAGAGCTTGACTAAGGTCAGGCCCTAGACAGTCCTTCAGATCAGGAGAGGCAGAAATAGTGCAGAAGGATCAGAGAAGGGACATGATCTTCACGGTCATCTTGGGCATAGGGAATACTCTGGACCTACACGTGAGCATGGCAGTGTGGGTGTGTGTGTGTGTGTGGGGGGGGGGTATTTGGTGGAATTTTTATGTGGAAAGTTATTCTGGATGGCCTCACAAGCCAAGTTTGCAATCAGTGAGACAGGCCTTGGTGAGGTCCAGGCAGGGTCAGAGATCATGATCAATAGGATGGTACTGGGGTGCACAAGAACAGATGGATGATGATGGCTATTAGCCCTGAGAGCCCTTCCAGTCAGGCACAAGTGGTGGTACATTTTGCTTAGGGTACTTTTTTGCTATTGTTGTCCCTGGGTAGGTGTGAAATGCTCCCCACCAGCTGACAGCTCAGGGCCCCAGTCACCTGTAAACATCAGGGCCTGTTTCTTCAACTACAGAATGGGGGTGGATGGATGGATGGATGCAAAAGCAGGAGGCCTGAGGGCCTTCTGGGGCAAAATGTAAGTGCCTGTCCAACTTCTGAGATCATTTGCATATCTTGACTTTAGCCATCACTGGGTGAGATTTTGGTCCTCCATTCTGGATGCTCTAAAAGGGTAACTTCCTGAGCCACTCACTCACTGTCCCCTTACCCACCCCAATGGACACTATTCCTGAGATCTGTGAAAGCAGATCTCTCATCACAATACAACATTTCTGCATAAAGGGGTACCAAAGCTACTAGTCTTTGCCATCAGCCCTGAGTGACTGTTGCTCCCTTGAGTACCCCATCTCTCCTCTCCACCACAGGAGAACCACCCCCCTCACCATTTATTGACAGTCCATCCTCTTAACTAATCCTGTATGCCATGTCCTCCCCTGGATGCTCATGCTGCCCGACTTCAGCTACACCACACCCCCCACTCCACCCTACTTCATGACCCCCTCAGAGTGGTCTACCCTGCTAATCATGGCCCCACTTCCCTCAGGACTCGTGTTTTCCTGTTACACTAAGAACAGGCTGCCAGCACACCTGCTACAAGGTAACCCTTTTCCCCACACAGCATGAGTCTCCCATTAGTCTTGTTTGAGGAGGGTAGGGTGGAGAGCAGTCCCAGAACCAAAGGTCACATCAGTGTACAGCAGATGCTTAACGGAAACAAGGGCAGAGTGAATCATCAAAGTGGTGTAAGCCAGGAGGGGTCAGGTTTGGGAAATGTCTTGATGGCCCCTGTGGGGAGTGTGGCTTTGGAACTAACACCCTTCACCTTGCCCCCAAGTGATAAGCTCCCACACCTCCTCTTTGGTCTGCTGAGCTTAAGCACACACTCTTTGCCTTCATCACTACCAGTCACCCAAACCAGCCCCTCCACTCATGTCCAGAGACCCTGAGGAGCCCAGCCACACCAGCTGCAAGGCAGAGGCAGGTGGTTCAAGCATGGGGGCTGGGGGAGGGGTCCACAAGGTACCTTGGAAGCTGGCGGTGTAGGTAAGGGGGGCAGGGAGAGCTGGGCTCAGGCACAGGTGGAGAGCAGGGAGAGTTGGTGGGCTCTGGGCTGGCCTCAGGAGGAGGCCCAGAGTGGCATCCCCAATCAGTTTCCTAGATGTATCCTGGGGAGGGCCTGAGCCTTATCTGGTCTCCTTGGCAGGAAAGGGAAGGTGCTTCCTGCAGCTTCAAGGAGGTGGAAGCACACCAGAGCCATGTCTGCCCTCTGTCTTCACAACCCCAAACTCTCACCCTCAACCCAGGACAGATAGTGTAGCTTTTGTCCTGTCAGGGAACCTGCAGATAAAGCTTCCTCAGACTGGCTTGATCACCCCTCTTCTCCCCAGCACTGTTGTCCATATAATAAACAGTGGAGGAAGTAGGAGGGGCACTGTACCTAAGAGCTACTGAGCAGCACAGTGGTGAATGCACCCCCCTTGTTTGTGCCCGAAAAGGAGGGTTGAGCCTACCTTGGCCAAGCCTGGGCTCAGAGGGTCTTGGATCGGGCAGAGGCCCTCAGCTCCTGGCTCCCCTGGTGGGTGGTGGCAGCAGCAGCAACAGCAGCAGCAGCAGCAGCGTCCTGGTCACCTAGGTGATGACATTGGAGCCACTGAAGTAGCATGGCCAGGAGCCTGGGGTAGGCCTGGGCGGAGCATGGCCTGGAGCCTGCCAGTGCTCCCAGCAGTACCCTCTGCAGTGGCCTGGTGACAGGGCCCTGCCCACACTCCCTTGAGAGCTGAGGTGGAGGGGCATGGAGCCAGGATCACAGTCACTGTCTCTTGTGTTTGCTGTGTTTCATTGCTAGAATGCACAAGCACTCACAGAGAGAACAGCACCAGGAATCCAGGAATTCAACCCCAACATCAGTCTCAAGCCAAATTCTACAGTTTCTCTCATTTCACCAGCAATCTGTTGGTAGGTGCTTCCATATTAGGTCTGATCACAGAACTGCTGAGACTCA
Organism: Erinaceus europaeus; assembly: GCF_950295315.1. Taxonomy (NCBI): domain Eukaryota; kingdom Metazoa; phylum Chordata; class Mammalia; order Eulipotyphla; family Erinaceidae; genus Erinaceus; species Erinaceus europaeus. The sequence goes on along the minus strand of NC_080172.1, from coordinate 38,257,285 downwards.
AAAACTTTTGTCCTACACATGCACATACAGTCACAAGTAGGCATGCAAAAGAGGCACACATACACACGCCACACATGCATGCACACACACACACACACACACGTGCACATGCACACATGTACACAAACACGGCAAGTTCAGATACATTCCCAACATCACACTCTGAATTACCAAGTGTTAAGTTTTAACCCCTGGTCAGAATTTTGAGGGGTCCCCAGGTTTGGGAAACTAACCTCTGTCACTCCTGCTCTCCTCCCCTCTCCTCCATGGACAGCATGCTCATGTCCAGTTCTGAGTGGACACTGCAGGTGGTATTAAGGCTCTGGAGATGGGGGCCCTGGATTGTTGTGTGGCCCAGTGAAACCAACAAAGTCCTTACAAGAGAAAGCAGGAGGACAAGAGGGAAGCAAATTGCCAGGCCCTGCAGAAGGGAGAGAAGTCAGAGCATGGGCCTTAGTGCCTCCAGAAGGCAGAAAAGACAGGAAATCTCCCTTCAGCTGCCACCCCCCCACCCCCAGGAACCAGACCAACAAGGCTGATTTCTGGCTTCTACATCTGAATGAAAATAAGCCTGTCTGGTCTAAGTCAATGAATGTGACAACACATCACAACTGCCACAAGAAAGCAATCCAGCTCTGCATAGCATAAGTCTGTGACTGTCATTTCAGTGGACCACTGGAGCAGGTATTACATGTCCCTTTATGTCAGAGAAGAGAAATACTGCAGTGGGGGAGGGTATCTTGCAGTATAAGCTAGATGAGGAACTAGATGAGGAACAGTGTGCCTAATGATGAAGATATTAACATTCATCTTTCAGGGATGTCAGACACATGTGTGAATGGACATACACCTACACAACACAAGCACATGTGCACATGCTTTTCTATAGGACACTGGCAGGGGAACCTGGTGCTTTCCCCTCCACTTCCTGGGGAGGGCAGAGAGAAGTCAGCACCTGTGAGTGTCACGTGGGCAAAGGGGCCCTTGCTAATGACTGCTCCTGTTGAAAGTGTGAGCCAGCAGTTATGCTCACACTGGCTCCTTCAGCCCGAGAGTGAGTATGCTGAAAACACACACCTCTCAGAGCAACTGTGCCTATGTGTAGTCTGTGTGTAAGGCATAGATGAGGTGTGTGTATATGCATGTGCAGTGAGCAGCATGTGTATATGTGCCCACCTGATGAACACACAGGCAGGTGTGGGCCATTGTGATCACACAGCAGAGTGAACAGAAGTGGAAGGCAGATCTTTCCTGGTCTGGTGAAAAAGAGGTAAATAATCCACTGCGGGGGCCAGGCAGTGGTGCACTGAGTTCAGCGCATATAGTATGAAGTGCAAGGACCCATGCAATGACCCCAGTTCAAGCCCCTGGCTCCCCACCTGCAGGGGCAAAGCTTCACAAGTGGTGAAGCAGGTCTGCAGGTGTCTCTCTTTCTTTCTCCCTCTCTCTTCCCCTCTCCTCTCAACTTCTCTCTGTCCTATCAAAAGAAAAAAAAATGGCCACAGGATCAGTAGATTCATAGTGCAAGCACTGAACCCTAGTAATACCTCCATGGGGAGGTAAAACAAATAAAAAACATTGCAATTCCAAGCAGGGTTGAATATAAAGAACTTCTCTCCTTCACTCCCTCTACAGGCACTTAGGCATTGTCACTCTGTCTTCAGCACTTTTGGCCAAAGTAAGCAGGTCAATGACTTAAGCCTCTGGGAGGTGACCCTTCAGTAACCAGGAAAAGGCCAGGTGACCTGGAAGGGGGACCTTTTCTACCCATTCCCAGGTTGAAATGGGCACATACCACGACCCTGAGTTCTAAGGAGGGCAACCTGACACAACTCTCCCAGTAGTGAGAACAAAGGTCTAAACCAGGAGCATGGTACTCAGGAAGGTTAGAATCCAGAAGGCTGGTTCGCAGATATGAGACTGGAGCTAAGGAGGCTGAACTTCAGCCCTCAAGGCTGGCAGTTCAGAGACACAATCCAAAGACTTAGAGTTAATATAGCCCTGCTCTTCCTCAGCCATCCTTGTGGGAAATGAAAGATAGGTGGGTGGATCTAGAGGGACACTCACAGCTGGCTCTTTGGTCTAAAAGCAGTGACGCAGTGACATCGTGACATCAGAGTATTTAGCGAGTAGTCAGGCAGTCAGGAAAATACTAATGCACAGCTTGTCTTCATACTCAGACATGGTTGGAATGTTCTGCAACACTCTCACTTTGGCCAAGACCCAAGTTCAAATGAATAGGTTCAGAGGTGGACTTCAGGGCCAGGCCTCTGCTCCTCCTGGTGGGGACAAGACCTGAGGGGTCTGTGCAGAAAGAAGCACCATCCAAAATTCCCGTCACTGATGGAACAAGTGACCTCAAGGCTGGAGTTGGAAAACTCTCACCCATTCTCTCCCAGGTCTGGAGGTCAGAGTTCCAAGGAGTCTAGTGGGGTTAAAGTCAAAATGCCTCCCAGGGCTCCTTCTGGACTGTCCCTGCTTCTTTTCCAGCTTCCAGAGGTGCCTGCATCCCTTGGCCCTTGGCCCTTGGCCCATCCTCTGTTGAGTGCATCTCTCCTACCTCTGCTTTTGTAGAGTCTCTTGTCTTGGATTATCACCCCTTACCTCCCTCTTTAAGACCTCTGTGAAGGAACTGGGCTTGTTTAGACACTGTAGGAGCCTTGACTTTATCCATCACAGTCTCTCTGCCCAGTGAGATGAGGATCGCAGGCCCTCACGGTTGGGAGGTAAGGCCTTTCTATGAATATGAGCTTTCTGTGCAGAACCAGCTGATGTCACTCAGGTCTTTAAGCAGAATCCCAGCTTTATACTATGGACACAGGAGCCCGGGGTCCAGATTGACTCATTTCTCAGGTTGAACAGAACAGGCCTCATCAGACTGGGAGTATGGACCGACCAGTCAACGCCCATGTTCAGCGGGGAAGCAATTACAGAAGCCAGACCTTCTACCTTCTGCAACCCACAATGACCCTGGGTCCATGCTCCCAGAGGGATAGAGAATGGGAAAGCTATCGGGGGAGGGGGTGGGATATGGAGATTGGGCGGTGGGAATTGTGTGGGGTTGTACCCCTCCTACCCTATGGTTTTGTGAATTAATCCTTTCTTAAATAAAAAAAATAAAAAAAAAATAAAAAAAAGAACAGGCCACAGAGATCTGGCATTACCCATGGATGCATGGCAGGAGGAGGGGCTCAGTGGGGGCTTTTAGAGAGACTTATCTTTTCCAGGACACTCAAGATGTGCTGCATTGCCAACAACTCTCCTTGTTAGAGGAGTCCCTGGACATGTGACTCAAAGTCAGACAACAGACACATCCCAGGGAATATGGGACACTGTCTTGGGCAAAGGCTGTTGGTTCCTCTGGTCTTCTGGAGCAGAGCAGAGTAGAGTAAGTAGCAAGTGTTCAATAATAAATAGCAAGTGGATGGGCAGTGACACACCTGATAGGCACATACATTATTGCATGCAGGGACTTGGGTTCAAGCCCCTAGCCCCTACCTGCAAGGGGAAGTTTCAGGAGTGATGAAACAATACTGTAGTCTATGCCCCCCTCCTCTGTGCCTCTTTTTCTCCTTCCCTTCTTATCTCCCCCTTGCCTCTCAGTTTCTATCTCTATTCAAAATAAATAAATAATTTAAAATAAAATCTGAGTTCCAGGCTAGAGAGATAGCTCACCAGGTAGGGTATATATCTTGCTGTGCCCAGACTGGAGCCCTGACACCATGTGGACTAAGGCACAGAGAAAACTCTGGTGTTGTGTTCCCACTATTTCTATCTCCCATTCCTTTCTATGAAAAAGCTGCTCAAAGGAGTGAAATTGTGTATGCACAAGGTCCCAGCTCCATAAACAAATAAATAAATACTCTTAATTTTGAAACACCATGGGTCCGGGTGTATAGAATAAAAGAAGATGGGTCTATGGTCAGCTTGGACCATCAGGTAAGGAGGACATGCCTTGGTTGAAAGCCACATTTGACTCTGTGAAGCCCCAGAGGAGCTGTAGACAGCCTAGCTGTGAAACATTCCTTGGGGTGGCACTACTAGGACCACCTTGCACTTAGCTATCTACTTCATCCACATCCTATCTCCATGAGGCATAGAGTTCTCCCTCCTCAAACAAAAGCCAAATTCTGAGGAGATCAGGAGCTAGGTAGTGATACACCTGCATCAGCATACATGTTACAATATGTAAGGACCCAGGTTCAAGTCCCCAGTCCCCACCTGCAGGAGGAAAGCTTTACAAGTGGTGAAGCAGGGCTGCAGGTGTCACTCTCTCTCCATCTCTATCTCCCCTTCCTCTCTCAATGTCTGGCTGTCTCTATCAAATAAATAAATAAAAATAATAATAAATATTACAAAAAAAAAGAATAAGCAGTAGATCTGCTGTGGATCTGAGCCGACTTCTGACTGACTTCAAAGTTGGTTAGCCTCAGCCACTATGTGGATTCGTGTTAATGAAACAACCACTGTTGAATAGAACCAAACTCAAAAAGTACAAATAGGTTTAGGAGGGCAAAGCAGGTCTCCTATTTGCTCCACCATCACCAGGCCCCACCCCTACTCTCCTCAGACCACCTCTCTCTGAATCTCTAACCACCCCAGGAACACACTATCATTACCTCCATAAGGGTGAATCTGTCAGCAGGAGAAGGGGGTGGGGGGAAGTCAGAGAATTACCTCAACAGAGGAGGGAAAGGGACAATTGGCAACTTGAGTTTGGGAGGTGGGGGTGGGGGGAGTGAGATCAGTTCATAATGCCACAGGTCAGATAGCCCCCAAACTATTTTTTTAATATTTATTTATTCCCTTTTGTTGCCCTAGTTTTTTTTTTATTGTTGTTGTAGTTGTAATTGATGTTGTCATTAGATGGGACAGAGAGAAATGGAGAGAGGAGGGGAAGACAGAGAGGGGGAGAGAAAGATAGACACCTGTAGACCTGCTTCACCGCCTGTGAATTGACTCCCTTGCAGGTGAGGAACTGGGGGCTTGAACTGGGATCCTTACGCTGGTCCTTGCGCTTTGTGCCATCTGCACGTAACCTGCTGCGCTACTGCCCCCAAACTCTTAAAAGCAGTCAGCCAGGGTTACTCACAATCACACACCCCACTCACAAGCTGTTCTTGTTTCCCCAAGTATACTCCACAAATTACTCTGCCTGTCCACTTTGCTGTTGAAAGCACTCTGTTATTCTAATACCTTAAAAAAAAAAAAACTAGATGAAGATTAGTCACTGTTGTTGGAATTGCATTGACCTCAATTTTCCAATTGTCTATTTTACTATTTTTATCAGAATTCATTATTTTCATATTAATCCAATTAGTGTCCTGTTTACCAATACCTCATTTTTTAATTTGCAGCTTCATTCTAAAAGCTCTGGGTAACTTTCACAACTTGATTTCTCCTCCCTCATTACTGCCAAATAATTAGCCAAGATGAGTCCCTGATCAAAAATTAAGAAGCCAGAAACAAGTTGGAGCACGCCTCACTCAAAGAGGAGTGGGAGAAAAGAAGATGGGAGGCTCTCCTAATTATGGGGTTTGTTGGGAGTCCCTGGCTGCGGGAAGCTACGAATCTAAAAGTAAAGGGGGAGCCTGGGTTAATCAGGAGTGCTGGGTCATAGCACAAGCAGCAGATCCTCTTTTACATGCTAATCACTAGTTGTATTTTGAAGGGAAGGCTCCAAATTTGCATTGCGCATTGTGTAAAGAAGAGAGCTGATGGTAGGGGCAGCCTGGCACAGGAATGATTTATTTTGTTTACTTGACCCTGCTGGGCCAGGACATCAAGAGCTTTTAAACTGGGATTACTAGTCACTGTCACTTCATGGTTGGGGGGAGGGGTAGGGGGTAGGACCTTTACTGAACCTAGGGGTCTTCCCCCTCTTCCATTCTGCCCCCCAGCCCTTGTTTATTTTATTTTATTTTATTTTATTTTATTTTATTTTATTTATTCCCTTTTGTTGCCCTTGTTGTTTTATTGTTGTAGCTATTATTGTTGTTGTCGTTGTTGGATAGGACAGAGAGAAATGGAGAGAGGAGGGGAAGACAGAGAGGAGGAGAGAAAGATAGACACCTGCTAAACCAGAAACTCAAAGTGTGCAAGAGCACCCTAGTTTAGAAGGTAGACACCACCCAGGAGAACCTTGACATCAGGGAAATCACCCCCTAGTCTTGCTCAACCAAGCCCAAGGTAACACTTAAAAATCTCATGAAGAGAGGAGTCTGGCGCAGTAGTGCGGTGGGTTAAGTGCAGGTGGTACAAAGTGCAAGGATAGGGAGTCGGCGGTAGCGCAGTGGGTTAAGCGCACGTGGCGCAAAGCTCAAAGTGCAAGGACTGGCGTAAGGGTCCCAATTCAAGCCCCTGGCTCCCCACTTGCAGGGGGTCGCTTCACAAGCGGTGAAGCAGGTCTGCAGGTGTCTATTTTTCTCTCCCCCTCTCTGTCTCCCTCTCCTCTCTCTTTTTCTTCCTGTCCTATCCAATGAGACGATGACACCAATAATAGCTACAACAATAAAACAACAAGGACAACAAAAGGGAATAAATAAATAAATAAATAAATATTTTTAAAAATCTCATGAAGAGGACTGGGGAAGATAGCCTAGGGGTTATTAAAATAAAATAAAATAAAATAAAATAAAATAAAACCTTTACTGCCTAAGGCACCAAGGCTCCCAGGTTAAGTTCCCAGCACCACCATAAATGAGAGATGAGCAGTGTTCTGGTATTTTAAGTGTTCACCTGGTAACACAGACATGTTACCATGAGCAAGCACCTGGGTTCAAGCTGCTAGTCCCCAGCTGTATGAAGGAAGCTTCATGAGCAGTGGAACAGTGTTGCAAACATCTCTTCTTTCCTGTCTTTCTCATCCTATTATTCTCTATGTGCAGGGAATAGTGGAGCTGTGTGGGCACCAATCCCCACTGATAGCCCTGCTGGGGGGAAAAAGATCCTAGGTTATCAGGCAGGGTGCTTGTTTGAAGGATCCAGTGCAACATAGACATCCTCCCAGCCAGGAGGAACTACCTGCCCAATTAGCCAGAGGTGTCCCTAGATGCTGCCCACCTCCCACCCCCCCAGAGCCTGGCACTTGTGAGCAGCAGGTGAACAATTAGAACCCCTGCCACTCCCACAGGCACCCAGGACCTCAGGGAGTGATTCACCAGCTGCTGCTGGTTGGGGACAAACTAGGCAGGCTTTCCCAGGTACAGACAGCCACCTAGGTGAGATTAAAAGAGAGATGCCCAAGCTTCCAGGGGCACCTGGGCTGGTAGGAGGGCAGGACGGGTTCTGCCTGGGTACTTTATGCTTTAGGAGGGGGGATGGCGATGAGAGTGGGCAAAGGGCTGGGGACCAGCCTTATCTTTGGTAGCCAGGCATTCTGTGGTGTGTTCCCAGGAGAGCTCAAGAGGTGGAGGAGGGGGGAAACCTGCCCCTGAGAGGGCTCCTACTGGTACTTTGTAGGGATGGTCCATGACCACCCTCCCTCCCGGCCAGAGACTAGAGGGGTCAAGGGAGGTACCCCTGGGACAAAAAAGGGACTGCTTCTGGAGGGTTCTGCTGGGGACCAGGAGGGGACAGGCAGGCATCCAAAGCAGATCTCAGAAAAGCAGGTCTCAGGGCTGTAGAGCAGACATATCTTGCAAGGGTCTGTAACTTGGACACTTAGAGAACCCTGGATTTCAAATCAGGTTCTTGAAAAGTGAGCCCCAAGACAGAACGGCCCTCAGACATCAGAGTTGAGTGGAGTACAGGTACTACCAGCCCAGCCCCCAGCCACCTCCACTCTTTAGCTGGGTTGTAGATGCAAGGGTGAGTCATAACGACCAGCTCAGAGTCACTACTGGGCCAAAGTAAGCCACTGCAGATGTTCAAGAAACAGTTGTTGTTGGGGGTGGGGGCAGGTTGCTGGCCAAGTGGTGGTGCACATATTACCATGTGCAGTGACCTGTAGGAGGGGACACATCATGAGTGGAGAAGCAGTTCTGTAGGTGTCTATCTGTCTCTCTCCCTGTCTCCCTCTCCCTTCTCAGTTTCCCTTTGTCCTATGAAATTAAAAAAAAAAAAATAGGCCGCTAAGAGTGGTGGATTCATAGTGCCAGTACTGAGCCAGAAGATGAGGAGGAGAAAGAAGGCAGGAAGGAAGAAAGGAAGGAAGGAAGAAAAAAAGGAAAGACAGAAAGAGAGAGAAATAAAGAAAGGAAAAAAGGAAAGAAAGAGAGAGAGAAAGGAAGGAAGGAAAAAAGGAAAGAGAGAGAGAGAGAAAGAAAGAAAGAAAGGAAAAAAGAGAAAGAAAGAAAGAAAGAAAGAAAGGAAGAAAGAAAGAAAGAAAGAAAGAAAGAAAGAAAGAAAGAAAGAAAGGGGGTATTTGGCTGAACATCTGTTTCCTCCCTTTGGTTCTCTGATACTGGAGAGGAGCTCCAGGAAAAGAAAGTACTTGCAGCCAATGAGATGGCACAGAAGCTAAGGCGTTGGACTTAAAATCATAAGGACTTGAGTTCTAGCCAAGGCACTGCATGTGCCAGGCTGGTACCCTGGTGTGTTCTCTCTCTCTCTCTCTCTCTCTCTCTCTCTCTCTCTCATTCTCTCTCATAAAAACATGTTTAACATGAAAGAGAGAAAGGAAGAAAGGAAAGAGATCAGCAAGATAGCCTAGTGGTTATACAAAAGACTTCCATGCCTGAGGCCCCAAGGTCTCAGATATACCCCCCACACACACACACCAAAGCCAGAGCTGAGCAGCAGTCAGGTAAAAAAACAAAACAAAAAAATTAAAAAGTAAAGAAATCTCTTTAGATATGCATATCTTGTTCGAAAAGTGGACTCACTCAGAGTAGGCAAACAGAAATTTATGACCATGTGCAGTGTAGTGATCTTGAACTTGAACCCTAAGGAGAGCACAAGGTGCTCTTCTATTAACCAGAATCAATTCACCTTTGCATAACACACAGAGAAAGTGCTTTCCAGGAGCCTTACATCACCTACTTAAGAAGGCAAACCTAAAAAAGAAAATACATCAATTGCTTTTATAGTTAGTTACAGATAATTTTTCTGTATTTGCTGGAGAAATTGGCACAGGACATGGAAGCAATTGGGGATAAAACCCATTGAAGTGACAGGACTTTGTCATCCAGGTAAAAGCAGCATGGCAAGGAAAGCAGGAATTATTTAATCATTCGTATTAGTTTTCCTTTTGCTATTTAAATCATAAAAAATAAAATGTTTTAAAATAGCAGATCAGTACTGCCACCAAAATTCTCAAATTGGAAATGTTTGTGTCCTCCCTTTTTAGGGGGCTCCTTCAAGAAAACATACCTTTGAAACATATTGCTGGTTATTTTTAAACCCCCAATTTCTCACAGATGCAATATCCTTTATGAAAGCATCGAGAGCCCAAATTATTCTTGAATTTGGTGCCCGGAAACTATCTCATCTAGATGAACAAGAACTTTCCTTTGACTTCCAATGCAAAGATTTCACTTCTGCATTTGGTGTGTGTGTGTGTGGGGGGGTGAATACAGACAGGACTACCACCACATTCTCTCCCATTTTAGCTGTGTTTGTGTGCATGTGCTCACTATTAATACTGATAAATCTATTCTCAGATGTGGGTGGGGCAATCTTTAAATATGTTTTCCACGAGGCTTCCTGAGACAGACACCATTAACCTGCTCGGTACCTGGTGGCTGGTAGCTAGCAGGGAGTGGCACTCCCACCTGCTTTAGGGGTGTATCCCTGTGGGTGCAGTGGCTCAAACTGCTTTACATCTACATCTAATATGCTGTTCTCTCCATTCTTTGGGAAGGGGGAACTACTACCAACTTTCTTTATAAATGGGTAAACTGAGGCCCAGAGAGGATAAGAATACTGTCTGAGAAAATGGTGTCAGACCCATTTTCTCAGAAAATTTTCTCAAAAACCAAAACATCGAGTTGGGTGGTTAAGTGCAGGTGGTGAAAAGCGCAAGGACCAGCATAAGGATCTGGTTCGAGCCCCAGCTCCCCACCTGCAGGAGAGTCGCTTCACAGGCGGTTGAAGCAGGTCTGCAGGTGTCTTTCTCTCCACCTCTCTGCCTTCCCCTCCTCTCTCCATTTCTTTCTGTCCTATCTAACTAACAACGATGACATCAATAACTACAACAACAATAAAAAACAACAAAGGCAACAAAAGGGAAAATAAATAAATATTTTAAAAAATTTTTAAAAACACCAAAACATCAGCAAACAAAACCAAACTGTTGTATGGAACAGCCCTCTGATGCCCAGTTATTTCACAAACAAGCTACAGTACCCTTCAACCAAATGGCCCCAGGTTAGAAGTCAGCATGCTATTTTCCTAGTTCTTCACCGGTAAACACTGGCTTACCTCGTCTATTTAGACCTGCACAAACTCTGTGTAGCATGCTTAGGGGCTAGACAGAAATCTAAGTTGAGGAAGGTTGTAATAATAGCCCCTTTTAGTGTCAAAGCTAAAAGGAAAGCAGCTGCAGGACAAGAAAGGCAAGAGCCAGAAAGAACACGTGAGCCCAGGGGTCTCTAATTTCTCTACCTGGTCAGACTCAGGGGACAGGCAGGACAGCCCTAGCCAACTCAGAGTCACTCGGAGGTGCCCCCTCTGTGGTTCCTGGGTGACCAATATCAGCCTAACCATTACTGCCTGATCTCCTGGTCCAAGAGGACCCTGGCCTCACTCAGCTCTGCGGGGTGGGGTGGGGCTAACACTTCGGAATAGATACCGGTCTCTTGGGTTGGAGGTGGGGAAGCTGTCACCAATACACTCCCAACTTGCACTGGCACCTGCACCATCACAGAGCCTGTTCCTGAGATCTCATTCCCATTTACGTCTCGCCCTCCTGGGAGTGCAGAGAGGGGGCAGAGGAAGAAGGGACTTCCAAGAACCCCAACGAGACCGCTCTGTGACCCCTCTCCCCCAACTAAAGAACCCTGCATCTCTTCGTGGGCTCCACTAGGGCCGATTCACTGCCTCCTCCCCTTGCACAGAATCCCAGAGCCGGTGGGGTGGGGAGAGAGCCAGTGTCATCCCCTTTCCCTGAGCCAGCAAGGTCTCTCCCTCTGCAGGCTCCCGAAGGCCCAGCGATGCCTACCTGGTGCCGTCGGGGCCCCGGGCATGGACGCGCGGCCTGGCGCTGGCTCAGCCTGGCCCGGAGAGCCCTCTGTGGGCGCGTGGCAGTCGCGGGCCGAGAGACCGGTGAAGCCGGGCGGCCTCGGGCGGGGAGGCAGGGCGGGCGGCGGGCCGCCGAGGCGAGTTATATGGGCGCGGGGAGGGGAGGCGCTGCGGGGAGGGGTGGCCGCGGAGTTAGCGCCTTCCGCAGCCGGCCGCGCGGGAAGGTAGCGCGGGCCGCTCAGCCCGCGCTGGAGAAGGGCTGGCGGCGCGGTTAGGCCGGGACCCGGGTTGCCGCGCGGCGCTCCGCCCCCCCAGCTGGCCGCGTCCGAGTCGGGGTCCCGGGCGCTCTCGCCCCGCCTCCTTCCCGCCGCCTTTTGGCGCGCGTGGCCTCTGTCTGCCCCGGAGTGGCCGCCGACTGGGGCTGCAATCAGGCGACCCTCCAGCCCGCAGGATGGAGCTGAGACCTGGGCCGGGTGTGGGAGCCGGCACCCGCACGGCACACTGCTGGGGACTGGGGCAGCGGGGCAGTGTCGTGGACTCCACTTCCCCTTTTCTTCCAGATTTCGTCCCCAACACCTAGGCCTCTCCCCTCTGCCCCCCACCGGCTCAGTAACCTCCGCCCCGAGTGCTTGGCATCCACGGCGAGGGCAAGAGGCGCAGGGTGCGCGGGCTGCGATAGGGGCGCCCAAAACCGCCACTGAGGGCCACCACACTGGCTGTGACTTGCCGGAGACCAGGGAGATGATCGTGGGCCTATGGCTGAGAGTTGGGGGTAGGGGGATGGAGCCGTTTGCATCCGGATGGCACAAGTCGGGCTCCTCTGCACCAGAGAGTGCACCACCCACACCATTCACCTGCGGAGGTCATCCTTGAGCCCAGCACCACGGGTGCCTCCAGGGATCCCCCCAAGCGCGACTCTCTGGACTCCAATACTTGCGCTTCCCGGGCCAAGGTTGTGTTCTCTGGCTCCCGCATCGTCCCCGGCACCCTGCTCCCTCCCCTGACACTGTCTCCCCAGGTGCTAGATTCGATTTTGCTTTATTTGCATTTGTTTTGTTTTTGCGTTTTAGCGGGTAGGAGGATGGGGTTCATGGCAACCCAATCTGGAATTATTTTTTACTCGCAGAGTTGTTTCAGACTGAGACTTTCCTTTGGTTGAAGACTTTACTCTCCAAGGCAGGGTCCCCAATGGAGGACCATCAGGGGCTCCCGGTGCTACCACCCCTAACCCGGAGCCTCAGCTTGAAAACCCCATTCGCCAGAGGCTCTCGGTGGCAGACACCTGCCATGGGCTGCCTTCTGCTGTTCATAGGCCCCGTTATCTACCTCCACAACAATATCCCGGACAGAATAACGCTCGCATCGGTGTCCAGGACTGGCAAGGATGAGGCAGACCAAGTTCTTTGGCCACAGGCGGTGTGCTCCTGCCCTGGACATCTGACTGACTTTCGCACAGCTTTATGGCTCACTTGCTATTTGCAAGAGGTGGGGTAAGGGACACAAAGTGAGGTCACACATACGGGATAGAAAATACTGACAGGGAGCCCAGCCGTAGTTCAGCGGGTTAAGCGCACGTGGCGGCAAAGCGCAAAGACCGGTGTAAGGATTCCGGTTCCAGCCCCGGCTCCCCACATGTAGGGGGGTCGCTTCACAAGCAGTGAAGCAGGTCTGCAGGTGTCTATCTTTCTCCCTCTCTGTCTTCCCCTCTTCTCTCTGTCCTATCTAACAACAACAGCAATAACAACAAATACAACAACAAGGGCAACAAAAATGGGGGGGGAAATGGAGCCCTGGATTTGTAGTGTAGGCACTGAGCCCCAGCGACAACCCTGGAGGCAAAACAAAAACAAACAAACAAACAAACAAAAACATCACTGACAGGACCAACATTCGTTATTTCGGTAGTTGGAAGCACCCCCGACGGAGCAGCCTCCTGCCCCCCAAGCTGGGCGCGTATAGGTGCTTGGAAGACCCAGAACAAGTCTAGGTTCTCAGAACCCAGTGTCTAGGATCCTGTGCTTCAGAGGCTGGAGGCGCGGGGGCGGAGGGTGGGGTCGTCTGGCAGAAGCCACTTGAATCGCTAGTTAGGCGGAGAGGACCAGCGGTCCCCTATGTATATCGAGGAAGGTTTGTGAAGCTGTCGCGGGTATAAGTGGTTCCTCTCATTTTTGCCGGGGGGCGTGCTGCTTTCCTTTGGCCCCAGGGTCGGGGACCCAGTGTGCTCCTCTTGCCACACACGCGGGTGGAGTCCAGATGCGCTCTCTCAGCGAAGTGCTGAGGCAGGACCCACACTCTCTCTGGGAGGAATGAGCTTCAAGTTCGTTCTGTCTCTGATCCTAGCAGCACCCAAGAGTGAGGTCAGGGTCTCATTGCTTGCAGGGTTGCTCCATTCATCCAAACAAAAACGAGTGCTTGTTTATCCACCATATATAAAAGATGTAATATGCACCAAATGACACATTATATTTATACACAAATGCATGTTTATACAGTAACATATTTACATATTGCATGTACGTATTATATATGTGGTTACTTGCACACAGGAAGCCCAGTTAAATGAGAATTTTAGGTCAATGGGTAATTTTTCAGTATGTGTCTTATGCAGTATTTGAGAACATATTTATGTCAGGAAATGTTCACTGTGAAATTAAAATTTAAGCGTGAGGGAGACTACTGGAGGCAGGGCTACACAGTAGCAGCAGCTGCGTTTCTCGTTTCTCCTCTCCTCAGTCAACTAGGAATATCAAAGGAATATCACCACCTGGGACTGCAACAAGACAGTATTAGAACTACTTTGGGAACCCATCAAATCACCAGAGCATCCAGAGACCACAACTTTACCCAGACCTCCAGTTCTATCCAGTTGAGAAACTTCTCTAAGAACAATCAATAGCAAACGTCACCTGAGACTGCAACAAGATGAGACTGGGACTACTTTAGGAACCCACCAAATCAACACTGAGTGAAAACACGTGTGGCTCATGGACAGAGAGGAGCCTAAGAAGAGATACCCAGGGCTAAAGCCCATATCTACTCCCAATGGGCTGGTAACAGTTTGGCAGTTTGACAGTTGAGGAGCCACCTCCAGTCTGTTTTACCAAGAAAAAGACTGCTGAATGGGAGGAGAGGACTCCCCTAAGATTCTCCAAATGCAACTGTGAGTCTCCATTTGCTATTGCCTTCAGAGGCTTGAGCAGCAGGGAGGAGGCCCTGTGCTGACACTGGGGGGAAGAGAACTGGCCTGGAAACTTAGGAGAAGATCTACACCCTGGTGGTTTAGTGGTGGGGCTGTATAGTGGGGAGCCTTTTCACATTGTTCTCCTGCTAAGAACATGGTTAATAATTGCCTCAGAACCTACAGACTATAAACAGGGTCCAGCAGTGCTGCCTGGCTTGGCAGGGAAGCTGAATTGTGCCTGGAGCTTTGGATCCTTGGGGTGTGAGAGTCTCTTTGCATAACCACTGTGCTATCTCTCCCCCACCCTGCTTTATCTCTTGGTCTGGAGTGAATGATTAAGCTAAAAAAACCTACTTATAGGTAAAAAGCCCTCAGACTACCATATCCTACATGGAAGAAAAAGAATAAAAGAGGTTTTAATAGCCACTGTCCTTCAACTCAGGGATTGAGATAACACTGAAGCAACTGTTATTTCCACAACTGTGAACTCTTTAAGTACCTTACTTAGACACAAGTCAGCCCAGGTAAGAGTGATCAGTGGACTGAAAAGTGCTGAGAGAAGGACCTTATAACACACTGTAATAATGGTTAAACCAAGGAGAAACATTGGAGAAAATGAACCAGGACAATGTCCAGCTAAAAGCCCCCCAAAGGTAGAAACACAGGAAAATGAGATCAACATCCAAACGCTAGCTAAAGAATTAGTCACAGGAGTGAGGAAAGAGTTTGAAAAAATTGTCATTAGAAATGCAGAAACAACAAATGAGTCTCTGAAAGAAAGCACTATCTCAAGGTGATCAGAGAGCTGAAAGCTGAAATAGCTGAGCTAAGATCACAACTAGCTGAACAAGCTAATACAGTATCAGAACAGGGTAACAAAATAGCTGAGCTAGAGAAAACAACAGAGGGGAGAAATAATAGAATAAATGAGGCATAAAACAGAATTAGCAAGATTGAGGATGAACTAGAGAAAACTAAGAAAGAAGTAAGAGATCTCAAAAAGTGATTGATACTGAAAACAACAACAGAGACATATGGGATGACTTCAAAATAAATAATATATGCATTATAGGCCTACCAGAAGAAAGCATTATATAGGACATAATAGCTGAGAACTTCTCTAACCTAGACAACATAAAAAATATAAGGTTCAAGATGCCCAGAGGGTCCTAAACAGAATTAACCCAGACTTAAAGACACCAAGACACATCATATTTAGAATGGAAAGGAATAAGGATAAAGAAAGGATCCTGAAGGCTGCAAGAGAAAAAACAAAACAAACAAACAAAAAAAAACCAGTCACCTACAGAGGAAAACCCAAAAGATTAGCAGCAGACTTCTCCACACAAACACTACAGGCCAGAAGAGAATAGCAAGATATCTATGGAGTAGTCAATGAGAAAGGCTTTCAACCAAGAATACTGCATCCCACTAGACTGCCATTCAGACTAGATGGAGGCATAAAAACCTTCTCAGACAAGCAACAATTGAAGAATCAACTATCACCAAGCCTACCCTGAAAGAAGTCAGATCAGCATAAACATGCCATATATCAGAACATTCTAAAAATCTACAAGAATGGCATTAAAATATCGTCAATCTATAATGTAAATAAATGTCAATGGTCTGAATTCACATATTAAAAGGCACAGAGTAGGAAGATGGATCAGAAAACCCAACCCAACCATATACTGTCTGCAGGAATCCCACCTAACTCAACAAGAAAAACACAGACTCAAAGTGAAAGGATGCAAAGCTTTCATACAAGTCAATGGACCACAAGAAAGGGCAGGAAGAGCTATTCTCATATCTGACATGATAGACCTTAAAATAAATAAAATTAAAAAAGAAATGGATGGACATTACTTAGTGCTCAGAGCCTCAATCAATCAAGAGGACTTAATGATTATCAAACATCTATGCACCCAAGGAGAGGCCATCTAAGTACATCAAACATCTGCTGAAAGAACTACAGCAACATATTAACAGCAACACAGTAATAGTAGGGTACTTCAACACCCCACTCTCTCAACTTGACAGATCATCCAGGCATAAAATCAACAAAGAAACAAAGGAGTTAAATGAAGAGATAGATAAACTAGAACTATTGGACATTTTCATAGTAAAAATGGCGATTTCATCATTTTCAGCCCATCTTGGATGGAGCTTGAAGAAATCATGTTAAGTGAAATAAGTCATAAACAGTAGGATGAATATGGGATGATCTCATTCACAGGCAGAAGTTGAAAAAACAAGATCAGAAGAGAAAACACTAAGCAGAACTTGGACTGGAGTTAATGTATTGCACCAAAGTAAAAGACTCTGGTGTGTGTGTGTGTGTGTGTGTGTGTGTGTGTGTGTGTGTGAGAGAGAGAGAGAGAGAGAGAGAGAGAGAGAGAGAGAGAGAGTGTTCAGGTTCTGAAACAGGATAGCAGAGGACCTAGTGGAGGTTGTATGGTTGTGTGGTAAAATGAGAAATGCTATGCATGTACAAACTATTGTATTTACTGTCGACTGTAAAGCATTAATCCCCCAATAAAGAAAGAAAAAAAAAATTAAGCTTGAGACCTGCGTTTTATCTGGAACACTGCTTAGAACTCCAAACTTCTCAACTCTCTTGAGCTGGTGGAAATCCCGGATCCGAAGAAACAAGGTGATGCGAGCACCGCAAACTACAATCCCCAGGATGCCCCACGGCCAACTGGGACTTGGATTGGCTGACATTTGCTTCCGCTTCTTTAACTTCCGGCCATAGGACGGCAGTTGTAGGGACCCGCGGGTGTCTGGATCCTTTCCGCGCGGTTCTCCAGTGCTGGCGGTGGTAGCTGACATGAACTTCTCCGAGGTTTTCAAACTTTCTGGCCTACTGTGCAAGTTCTCCCCGAACGGCAAGTACCTGGTGAGCTGACGCAGGGATGGGCGAACCCTCCGCGAGAAAGCTGGGACCCTGGGGTCAGGCAGCAGGGTGCAGTCGCACCTCCTGGAGTGGAGGCTCCCCGAAGACCAGCAGGTGCAGACCCCGGGGAGGTGTCTGAAAGAGGCAGTGGGCAGGTGCTGCAGAGAGAAAGCGGGCAGGTAACGCAGGCAGGGGTTCCAAACCCGAGCTGCTGACAAGGAACACGGGCAGGTGCCCCAGAGGTTGCTGCACAGGGGACCGTGACATATGCCGCTCTCCCTGCTCCCTGTTTTCATTTGTCACAGACGGGCAGCACTGTTTCCATGCATTTGAGGATACATTGGATATCTACTCGTTAATGTTGTCTCACAAAAAAGGCAGTTAAGTAATTTGGTTGCTTGTAAAGTGGTGCAGCTGCTTCCTGTCTTTTCCAGACCGCTCTTTATTTGCCTCTAGAATTAGCCTAATAAATGCTTTAAATAACTAATATTCTATACCCAGACAGGATGAGTTGTCCACACTGCTGAGATTTGAGTTGTTCAGTCCATAAGTGACACAATGAGCTATCCTGTTCCACCAAATCCAAGTTTTGTAATATATCAGTAAGACTGTTGTATATGTGCTGAATTTAGGAGTCTCAGTTTGTGGATGTAAGTTAATTAGCATTAAAAAGACGCTAGGAAAAAAAATTCAGGCCTTATAGTACTGTTATCATTTAACCTCTGCTAGCTGGCTAATTCTTCCTGATTATTTCTCACTTTGAGTTTTTGTTTTTGTTGTCTCCATCTTAAGTTATATGTTTGTCTTCTTAGTGGAAGTATTACTCTAAGTAGTATTCAACTATTAAAATACAAGCTTGATATATATTTTAAAGAATCCCCATGGGTGGGAGTAGATAGCACAATGGTTATGCCTCATGCCAAGTTGATGACCACTAGATTACCCCCAACTTTAGTTTAGTTTGACTAAAGATCTGAAGTCCCCACATCCTCTCTTCTCAAGAGAATGGGGATGAGGCTGAAAATTCAAAGCCTTTCATCCTGGTTTGGTTCTGACTAGCTTGGGGGGGTTGGTGGGTGACTAGAATCATGGTATATGACAGAAATGGACCTAAACTGGCTGTTTTGTAGACATCTATCACAGGGAGATAAGAGATTGTACCCATGTATCAGTAACTGTACTGTAAGCAACTAAACCCTCCCCCAAGGCAAGAAAGAAAGAAAGAAAGGGGAGTCAGGTGGTAGCACAATGGGTTAAGTACATGTTGTGCAAAGTGCAAGGACCTATGTAAGGATCCCAGTTACAGCCCCCAGCTCGACACCTGCAGGGGAGTCATTTCACAAGCGGTGAAACAGGTCTGCAGGTTATCTTTCTCTCCTCTTCTCTGTCTTCCCCTCCTCTCTCCATTTCTCTCTATCCTATCCAACAATGACGACATCAATAACTACAACAATAAAACAACAAGAGCAACAAAAGGGAATAAATAAATATTTTAAAAAACAGGAAAAAAAAGGAAGGAAGAAAGAAACAAGACTTGGATAGCTCACAGAAATGCTTTTTTTCTATTGCTGTTTCTCACATTTATTCCCCCCCTTTTTATTTGGGGAACTAATGGTTTGCAGTAAATATAGTTGTTGGATACATAGGTAAAATTTCTCAATTTTCCACAAAACACTCGACCCAGCCTAGGTCTTCCTCCACCATCATGCACTAGCACCTGAAGCCCCATCCCCTCCCAAGAGTTCTTTGGTGCTATACACCCAAGTTCTACTTTGTGTTTCACCTTTCTGTTCGTATTTCTTTATTTCTGTCAATGAGTGAAATCATCCCACTTCTCTTTTTGGCTTATCTCAACATGATTCCTTCAAACTCCACCCAAGATGAGGTGAAGAAGGTGACAATTATTCTTAAGAGCAGACTAGTATTTATATATATATGACAACTTTCTTAGTCTCTCATCTGTTGTTGGACACCTATGTTACTTCCAAGTTGGGACTATTATGAAGATCTCTTTAAATGAGTGTGTTTGATTCATTAAGATAGATCCCAGAAAAGAAATTTCCGGGGCACAGGGTAGCCTTCTGAGAGTTCTTCATAGGGACTGGATCAATTTACGTTTCCACCAGCAGTGTAAAAGGGTTCCTTTACCCCCACAACCTCTCCAACATTTGTTGCTACTGTCCTTTCTGATGTATGACATTCTCCCAGGAGTGAAGTGGTATTTCATTGTTGCCTTTATTTGCATTTCTCTGACAATTGATGATTTGGGAGCATTTTTTCATATGTCTTTTGACCTTTGGATCTCTTCTTTCCTGCCGATATCCTTTCTCCACTTTAGGATGGGATGGATATATATATATATATATATATTTTTTTTTTTTTGCTGTTTAATGAGCTCTTTATATATTTTAGTTATTAGCCTTTTGTCTGATATCTGACATATAAAGATCTTCTCCCATTCTGTAAGGAGTCTCTTTGTTTGGGTGGTGCCCATGATCATTTTTAACATGTTACTTAAAAAATAGAAAATATAGGGAGTCAGGTGGTAGTACAGCACATTAAGCGCAGGTGGCGCAAAGTGCAAGGACTGGCTCAAGGATCCCAGTTTGAGCCTCCACTCCCCACCTGCAAGGGGGTCGCTTCACAAGTGGTGAAGCAGGTCTGTAGGTGTCTATCTTTCTCTCCCCCTCTCTGTCTTCCCCTCCTCTCTCCATTTCTCTCTGTTCTATCCAACATCATCAACAACAATAACTATAACAATAAAATAACAGGGGCAACAAGAGGGAATAAATAAATATTTTTTAAAAATAGAAAATGTAATGGAACTTAGCAAGTTTAACACCTAATTTGTACATTTCAACTTTGTCCTTATTAGCTCATCTAATGTTTAGAACAGACTCTATTTCTGGTGATCAGCATGAAACCTTCTAGAAATAAAGCGTATCTGGAGTGGGTGGGGAGGTGACTTAGTGGTAATAGTGTGTATCTTGCATGGGGTTCTCTTCCCAGCAACACTTGAGAGAAACAAACACAAAAACAGGTGATGATCCATGGGTGGTAAAGCAGTTCTTGGGCCTTTTAGTCCTTTCTCTGTCACCAAAATGTGAAATAAAACTTGGGCTGGGGAGTTGGGTGGTAGCACACCGGGTTAAGCACACGTGGCACAAAGCGCAAGGACCTGCATAAGGATCCCAGTTCAAGCTCCTGGCTCCCCACCTGTAGGAGAGTAGCTTCACAGGTGGTGAAGCAGGTCTGCAGGTGTCTACCTTTCTCTCCCCTTTTCTGTCTTCCTCACCTCTCTACATTTCTCTCTGTCCTATACAACAATGACGCATCAACAACAACAACAATAACGACATCAATAACAACAACAATAACTACAACAATGAAAAATAACAAGCACAACAAAAGGATATATATATTTGGGCTGGGGAAGTGGCTTATTTGTAGAAATCATGTGTTTAATGCTGAATTCCATCGCCAGCACCACATTTAAAAAGGGAGGTATCACAAGTGGTGGTGCACAGGACTTGCATGTGAGAGGTCCCAAGTCTAATTCTTGCACTACCAATAACCAGAGCTAAAGTGGTGCTCTCATCAAGAATAAATGAATAAAATTAAGAAGGAAGAGATAAGGAAAAATAATTCCTGGATGTGGGGGGAAAGTGTGAGTATTCTGAAAGCTCCCTTCTTCTAGAGTGTTGAAGAGTGAGTGCTTTCTCTCTCATCTCCAGGCTTCTTGTGTGCAGTACCGATTAGTGGTGCGGGATGTGCACACCCTTCAGATTGTTCAGCTATACACATGCCTGGACCAGATCCAACATGCCGAGTGGTCTGCGGACTCCCTTTTCATCTTATGCGCCATGTACAAAAGGGGACTGGTGCAGGTATGCTGCCCCCCAAAGGGATTTGTGTTGTCTCCCCAAGGAGGGGATCTAGACGGGAATTTTCTTCTCTCTCCTCCTAGTTTGGGGAAAAGGGCAGCACAGCTCAAAGCCATCTTTGTCTTAAAATTATAGCAGGGTCAGGGAGATAGCTCAGTTGTGGAACACAGGACTTGCACACCTGAAGTCCTAGGTTCAATCCCTGCTAGCACGTTTATCTGAGCTGAGCAGTGCTCTGGTTTCTCTCTTGTAAAAAGAGATAAATAAATCTATTGAAATTATAATAGTTTTTTGTTAGTTTAACTAAGGACTTTCTAAATGAGAAAACATTCAAATAATCCAAATATGTAACCAAGTATTATTTGGTAAAGGAAATGTTCATAGAAAGCAATCTTTGAATGTTGAATACCTATATTTTAGAAGGTTCTAAGAGGCTGTGATTTGTTATAAGTGTTCTACATAGCTAAATGAGTAAATCATTTAAGTTGGCAACAAGTGAAATGGACTAAAGAGTGGCTTGCTTTTGAATATAATCTAGCTCCTTCATAGTGAACGATTTTTAAAGCTATCTATCCTGCATTCTGACTGGTACCCAGCTGTTCTTAAACTTAAGTAGCACACTCACCAGCGCAATACACTGTCTTCTTTCTTTTCTGAGTGCAGGTCTGGTCTTTGGAACAGCCAGAATGGCACTGCAAGATAGATGAGGGCTCTGCAGGGCTGGTGGCTTCTTGCTGGAGTCCGGATGGTCGCCACATCCTTAATACCACAGAATTCCATGTGAGTGCAAAGCCTTCATGTACTTTACAGTCAGGGCTCTTTTCCCTCTTTTTGCTGAAGAAAACAAACAACAAACAAAAACCAGAAGCACTGAATTGGGTATTTTGGGGAGAAAGGAGTTTTTTTTTTTTTTATTGGAGGATTATTGTTTTACAGTTGACAAAAGGAGTTTTTAAATCTTCAAAAGTTTATAAGCCCATTAGTGTTTGGACTCACACTTTAAATAAAAAGACTATGAATATGTAACCCACATCTAAAATTGATTGATGTCCATGGCTTATATGTATGCACACAGGCAAATTTTTCCTTATTTTGAAAGACTGTTTTAGCTACTTTATGATTTTTGGTTAGTATTATTAGTGAATCCCCAAATATATATATATAAATTTTAGATTTTAAATATTTATTTTTTTATTCCCTCTTGTTGCCCTTGTTTTATTGTAGTTGTTGTTGTTATTGATGTTGACATTGTTGGATAGGACAGAGAGAAATGGAGAGAGGGGAAGACAGAGGGGGAGAGAAAGATAGATACCTGCAGACCTGTTTCACAACTTGTGAAGCGACTCCCCTGCAGGTGGGGAGCTGGAAGCTCAATTGGGATCCTTACATTGGTCTGAGCTTCGTGCCATGTGTGCTTAACACACTGTGCTACCTCCCGACTTCCCAAATTTTAGATTTTAAATAAAACTATAAGTGGGGGGGGAAGCTAAGCCCATTAGTGTTGTTATATAACTTTTGGGCCCAGTTTTAAAGAAAAATAAGTTTTTTAAAAAAAATCTAATTTACATATTTAAGAATTTGGACAGTCCCTCTAATCCACCAACAGGAAGTGAAATTCAGTATGAACTTATTTGTTTCTCCTTAAGAGATCTGATTAGGGCTGTGGGTAATGCTTTGTTTGTTCTGCAAACCTGTTGTTTACTCCCTATTGCTGGCCCTAGGGAGATCGAGTACAAATACAAACATTTGAGATGTGATAGTGGATTAGAGGCCATACATGCAGGACAAGTGCATCTCATCACTATATTGAATTTTTGGTCACAGGTCTGTGGGGTTAGCAATGCATTTATTTTCTTGTTTATTTATTTATTTATTTATTTATTCCCTTTTGTTGCCCTTGTTGTTTTATTGTTGTAGTTATTATTGTTGTTGTCGTTGTTGGATAGGACAGAGAGAAATGGAGAGAGGAGGGGAAGACAGAGAGGGGAGAGAAAGATAGACACCTGCAGACCTGCTTCACCACTTGTGAAGCAACTCCCCTGCAGGTGGGGAGCCGGGGTTCGAACTGGGATCCTTATGCCGGTCCTTGTGTTTTGCACCACCTGCGCTTAACCCGCTGCGCTACAGCCCGACTCCCTATTTTCTTGTTTCTTTATTTATTAATTTATTATTATTATTTTACCAGGGTCATTGCTGTGACTGGGTGCCTGTGCAACTCCACTGTTCCTGGTAGTCACTTTTTTCTTTTTCTTTCTTTTTAATAGACAGGAAGAGATAGACAGAAGTGGAAATACCTGAAGCACTGCTGCCATTCTATATTTATTTACTTTAATTATTTTTTTGAATAGGACAGAGAGAAGTTGAGAGGGGAGGGGAAGACAGGGAGAGAGACAGACACCTGCAGACCTGCGTCACTGCTTGTGAAGCAACCCCCCTGCGGGTAGGGAGCTGGGGGCTTGAACCAGAACCCTTGCACGGATCCTTGCACTTTTTATTATGTGCGCTTAACCTGATGCTTCACTGCCCTGCCTCCTGCTCTGTCATAGTGAAACTTAACCCCTGCCCCCCACTCCAGCTGGTGGGGACCAGGGCTTGAATTTGGATCCACATGCATGGTAATGTGTATTCTCTACCAACTGCACCACCACTCTGCTCCAGCAATATATTTCTTTTAATGTTTATAGTCAGCAATAAAATACAGTGGTTTGTACAAGCATAACATTTCCCAGATTTCCACATAACAATTCAACCCCCTGTAGATCCTCCTCTGCCATCATGTTCCAAGACCTGAACCCCTCCACCCCAGAGTCTTACTTTGGTGCAATACACCAAACCCAGTCCAAGTTCTGCTTTGTGTTTTCTTATTTTTCAACTTTTTAAAAAAATTATTGGTGATTTAATAATGATCAACAAGATTGTAGGATAAGAGGGATACAATTTGGGGGTCAGGCTGAAGCGCAGTGGGTTAAGCACACATGGCACAAAGCACAAACACCAGGTTAAGGATTCCGGTTCGAGCCCCTGGCGCCCCACCTGCAGGGGGGTCGCTTCACAAGTGATGAAGTAGGGCTCCAGGTGTCTATTTTTCTCTCCCCCTCTCTGTCTTCCCCTCCTTTCTCCATTTCTCTCTGTCCTATCCAGTAATAACATCAATAACAACAATAGTAATAACCACAACAATGATAGAAACAAGGGTAACAAAAAAGGAAAATAAATAAAGTATTTTTTAAAAAAAGAGAGGGATACAATTCATACAATTCCCACCACCAGAGTGCTATATCCCCATCCCCTCCTTTGGATCCCTCCATTATAATCCCCTTCATTACATTATCCCTCTGGGAGTATAAACCAAAGATAAGTGGGGTGCAGGAGATTGGAGATCTGACTTCTGTTTTTTTTTTGGATAGGACAGAGGGAAATTGGGGGGGGGGAGAAAAGTAGACACCTGCAGACCTGCTTCACCACTTGTGAAGCAATTCCCTTGTAGGTGGGGAGCTAGGGACTTGAACTGGGATCCTTGGCGTGGGTCCTTGCACTTCATACTATATGCACTTAACCCAGTGCACCACTTTGCAGCCTCCAAGATCTGATTTCTGTAACCAGTGATGCATTTTCTAACTAAAGGAAAATGCATAATCCTCTTTAATTATGGGGGTTTTAGCCTAATGGTTATGCAAAAAGACTTTCATGCCTAAGGCTCCAAAGTCCCAGATTAGATCCCAGTCCCCCAGCCACCATAACCCAGAGCTGAGCAGTGTTTTGCCTATGCCCCTCTAATTATATGCTTTTATGAGGAGACATTAGAACCCTGTGTCTGAGCCTAAATCCACTGATTGTTGTTGGTGTTATTTGTGTGCATGTGTTTGTATATAGATGCTATGTGGTTTGTACTAGTGTGCTGTGTGCTTTTCCTTCACATCCTTAGTGTAAGTGTGTTTGCATGTCATATAACTATACAAATTTTATACCAGTATATTTATTAGGTTATTCTTCTTCTAGCGTTTGCCCTTCTTCCGTAGCCAGTCAACAGCATCAGGTTGAGCCTGATGTAAAGTTTCGAGACCTCCTTTGAATCTGGAGAGGTGGCAGACGTTGACTATGTGGGTCATTGTCTGTAGCCGCAGGGGCAGTTCGGGTCGTCTCTGGCTCCCCAGCGATGGAACATAGCGGCGCACTGGCCATGGCCTGTTCGATAGCGATTGAGGAGGGCCCAATCATAACGTGCTAGGTCAAAGCCGGGTTGACGCTTGCAGGGGTCTGTGATGAGGTGTTTGTTCTTTACCTCAGCTGACTGCCAGCTCTGTTTCCAAGAGACTGGAACAGAGAAGTTCAGTGTAGGCGTAGGGGACCAGATTGGGTGACGAGACGTCAAGCGTTGAACAGGGTGGGCGAAGATATCCGCGTATATTGGCAGGTCCGGTCTAGCGTAGACGTGGGAAATAAACTTAGATGATGCCGCATCCCGACGAATATCTGGCGGGGCGATGTTGCTAAGAACTGGCAGCCATGGAACCGGGGTGGAATGTATGGTTCCAGAAATTATCCTCATGGAGGAATATAATTTGGAATCGACCAAGTGGACATGGGGGCTACGGAACCATACTGGGGCACAGTATTCTGCAGTGGAATAGCATAATGCCAGAGATGATGATCGTAGTGTGGAAGCGCTCGCGCCCCATGAGGAGCTGGCCAGTCTTGCAATGATGTTATTCCTCGCGCCCACCTTTGCTGCAGTTTTTATGAGATGTTCGTGAAATGACAGAGTGCGATCGAGAGTAACGCCAAGATAGACTGGCTGGGCTTCATGCCGGATTCTCGTATCGCCAAGCTGCACATTAAGCTCACGCAAGGCCGAGGCATGGTGTAGATGGAAAACAGATGATACCGTTTTTGCAGTGCTAGGAATTAGTCGCCATTTTTTACAGTAATCAGATATCAGAGACATGTCTTTTGTGAGTGTTTCCTCGAGGATGTCGAACTTGGATGCCTGAGTTGCACAGCAGATGTCATCGGCGTAGATGAACTTCCTTGAAGAAGTTTCTGGGAGGTCATTGATGTAAATATTAAATAGCGTAGGAGCCAGAACAGAGCCCTGGGGGAGGCCACTTGAGACAAGTCTCCATCTGCTAGACTTGTCACCCAGATGTACCTGGAATCTTCTGTTTTGGAGAAGAAACGAAGATTCTGCCATGGAGGCAGGCATCTTGAGATCTTGACTAGGAGACCACGGTGCCAGACCGTGTCATAGGCTGCTGTGAGATCAACAAAGACAGCACCCGTCTTTAAATTCTTCTGGAATCCATTTTCAATGTAAGTTGAAAGGGCCAGGGCTTGTTCGCAGGTAGATCTTCCTGGGCGGAAACCAGCTTGGGCGGGTGATAGGAATTTCTCTGTAAGATGAGAAATACGTGACAGAAGCAGCCTCTCAAGGAGTTTGTAACACACGGAGAGGAGAGAAATTGGTCTATAGCTGGCGGCCAGTGTTGGGTCTTTCTTTGGTTTCAAAACCGCTATAATCTTCGCACGACGCCAAACTTTGGGCATAGACTCAGATTCCAAGATGTGGGACAGGAATGAAGCGAGCCACTTCTTTGCCGCAGGGCCCAGGTTAAGAATGAGTTCTGGGGTGATGTTATCATAGCCAGCAGCTGTTCCCGGTTTAACCCTCTTCAAAGCGTCTTCCAGTTCGGACTGTAAAGGGAGAGATTTTTGGAGATGGACAAGATAACCGGAAGTGGGATGACCACTCATGGGAAATTTCTCTTTTCCAGACTGGGTCGATCTTAGCACGTCCAATTTGAGTTAGGTGACTGGCCACTGAGTTTGGAGATACGGGAGGATGGGAGACGGGAGGGGGTTGGCTACCGGCACCCAGTCTGTGAAGAAGCTTCCAGGCCTTCCTACTTGAGTGGGTGAAGTTCAGACTTTCCGTGAGTTGTTGCCAGCGGGCTTGGCGTGCTACATCCAGGGAGGCAATGAGATGGTCAGCCACATCTGGGTCGCCCGACTCATCATACTGCTTTAGTAGTTGCTCGCATTCAGCATCAAGACAAGGCGTATAGTTAGCACGTCTCCCACGAGGAATGGCTTGGGAAGCTGCTTTGAAGATGGTTTGGTGGAAGCGCCTGTAGGAATCTTCAGAGGGGATAGAGTTAATTGGAATTGCAGGAATAGATTTGTTGGTAAGATCACTGAACAGATGCCAGTTTGCTTTCCGAAAGTTCCATCTTAGTTTCTCCGAGCACAGAATCAGTGGGAGCTGGAGACCAATGTGGATGATAGCTGGGCGGTGATGACTGTGCGGGAAGATCTTGAGAACTTGTCTCGTAGCAGGAAAGGCTTGGCCGTTGACTGTGCTAATCCAGCACAGGTCGGGTGACGAGTCTTTATTCCATCTAGCACTGTGAAAAGAGCCTGGCTGTTTGGGATCGTATAATAGGGAGAGGTCATTCGCTGAAGCCCAGTCAGCTAAGATAGAGCCATCAGCACGAGTGGAAGAATATCCCCAGTCTTGGTGATGACTATTAAAGTCTCCAACGTAAACGGCTGGGTGATTCGGGCTAGGCAGGACCTCGTTATCCCATGAGGCACTGGGAGGCTTATATACGCTGATGAGCTGAATAGTTCCAATAGTAATGGAGTCGTAGAAGGTCGAAGAGGCCGTATGGTAAACGTCCGCAAGACACGATTTGGCGTAGATGGCTCGGCCGTGTTTAGGATGGAGATTATAGCATATTAAATCGAATCCACTGATGGTGAATCGAGCAGCTTCATCGACTGCTATATGTGTTTCTTGTAGGCAGATAACATCTGCCTGATGCTGAATCGCCAATTGACCAATAAGAACGTGTTTGGCAAAGGACAGCCCCTCAACATTAAGTTGGAGGACGCGAAGAGCAGGACCAACAGCTTGAAAGCTGGCAGGAGCTGCTTGTTGCTGGCTTTGAAAGTGACTGGGATCCATGTGGATTCAGTCGGCTAGGAAGGATCGTCAGTTTCCCCAATGAATGGGTACTCACAGGATGCACCACGGGAAGGTCGATCCAATGCATCCCATTAGGTTATCATATTACTGAGTTGTAAGATTTTTGCTTATTTATTGCCAGCAGCATTATGACTAGGGCTCAGTGCTTGTATGGCTCCACTGTTCCTAGTGGTTATATTTTTTTCTCCTTCCTCCCTCCCTCCCTTCCTTCCTTCCTTCCCTTCCTTTTTTTAATAGAGGGTAAGAGAAGTAGAGAGGGAGAGACACAGAGAAAGAATGACACCTACAGCACTTCTTTGTCACTAGTGAAGCTTCCCCCATACACTGGTTTTTGACCAGACCACTGCTCAGTTCTGGCTTGTGGTGGTGCTAGGGATAGAACCAGGGAGGGACCTGGGAGTTGGGCATTAGCACAGTGGGTTATGCGCACGTGGTGCAAAGTGCAAGGTCTGGCATTAAGGATCCCTGTTCGAGCCCTTGGCTTCCCACCTGCAGGGGAGTCACTTCACAGGTGATGAAGCAGTTTTGCAGGTGTCTATTTTTCTCTCCCCCTCTCCTCTCTGTCTTCCCCATCTCTTTCCATTTCTGTCCTATCTAACAACAACGACATTAATAACAACAACAGTAATAACTACAACAAGGGCAACAAAAGGGAAAATAAATATATAAAAAAATTGAAAAAAAAAAAGGAACCAGGGGCCTTCCAGCTTCAGGCATCATAGTCTGTGGTATAAACTGCTGTGCTATCTCCGCAACCCAAGCTGTAAGCTTATATATATATATTATATATATATATAAGTAAATATATATAATATATATATATATTCTGGTTACTGTTTATCAGGTCTTTGTTTGGTAAATGTTTATTTCATGCTCTACAGTTTGCTTTTTCATTGCTAGTTTATTTTAAAGAACAAAAATTGGTGTCAGGAGCTAGTTTGCCTGGTAGAATACATATTTTACCGTACACAAGGACTAGGATCATTTATTGCCCAGCCCACCCCACCTCTGAAGCCCATGGAAGCGCTATGCAAGGCACCAAGGGCAGGCTCCACAGACAAAGGACTGGTGCTAGGGTGTCTGTTTTTTTTTTTTTTTCCCCTTTTATTCATTTTGTGTCTAAGGAAATATTCACCCAATCCCAGGTCACAAATATAATTTGGTTTTCTTTTGTAAACGTGGTTTTAGCTCAAATTCAGAATTGTGATCTGTTTTGAATTTATAACCTTGTTTCACTTTGTATCTTTGTCAAAAGTTATTTGTCTCTGTATGAGTGTAGGTCTATTTTCTAGGTCCTATTTTTTTTTTTTCCTGTTCACTGGTCTTCATGCCTCTGTCACCATACGTGGTCACTGTAGCTATAAACCTAAAACCGAAAATCAGTCTGAATTTTGGTTATGCCCTTTTTCAAAGTTAGTTTGTGCATTCTATATCCTTGGCATCCCATATCAATGTTAGAATAAAGTTGTCAATTCCTAAAACAGAAAAAAATCCTGCTAGAAGCTTTCGAGGTTAAATTGAATTTGTAGATCTATTTGGTGATAATTACCATCTTAACAACACTGAGTCAGTTTTTGGACCCATGGACACAATATATCTTTAATTCTTTTCAGTTTTTCTGAGAAATATTTTCACTGTATAGATTTTAAAAATATTTTATTTATTTAGTGTCTCTTTATTTAGTGACTAGAGACAGAGAAATTGATAGGGAAATGGGAGATAGAGACCGAGAGAAAGATAAATACCTGAAGCATTGCTTCACCCTTGTGAAACTTTCCCCCTGCAGGTGGGGATGGGGGCCTTGAACCCAGGTCCTTGCACATTATAACATGTGCACTCAACCAAATGCACCACCACCTGGCCCCTGGATTTTTTTAAAAGTATATATATATATATATATATATATATATATATATATATCTTTATGTGAAGACAACTTGACAGCATATAGAAAAGGAGGTGATGAAATTAATTCCATTCCAAAGGGAAAATATTTCCTCTTGGCTAACACCAAAGTGTGGAAATTCAGGCAGGGACAGTTGACCTAGGAGGAGGTCCTCTTAAAGGTCAAAGCAGTTGGACCTTGGCTTTATGAAGGAAGACAGACCATAATCTTGTGTGTGGGGTGGGGAGGTAATTTGTTGATCACCCTTTATCCTTGTTGAGAGAGCAGAAAAGCTTGATTGTAAACATGAAGTCTGCTTTGCACTAAGGGTTTGGGGGAGAGGTGCAAGGCCGAGAGATGTGTGGGGGTGATGGAAGCAGAGGCTTGCTCAGCCCCTGGGAGGGGACCTTTGATCATGTCTGTCTGTCCAGGGACTTACTTCTCTAGATTTTATGGATGTGTGCTTTTAACTGCTTCCTCATTTTCTCATTGGATTTATGATGACAGTTGTCATTTTTAAATACTGTTTTTCTTAATTCTCTATATTTTTAAATTTGTCTATCTTTACTTTTTTAAAAAAGAATTATTGCTTTAATGAAAACAAAAGGCAATGAAAGAAAAACAGGTAACAATGACAGTATATCATCTTACAATGCACTTCTGTACAGTCTCTAAATATTGTGGCAGTAGGGTTTTGTTTTGACATTGAACTACCAACAATTTTTTTGTTCTTTTGTGTCGAATCCATTTTTTTATTTTTATAATTTATTTTTTATTTATAAAAAGGAAACATTGACAAAACCATAGGATAAGAGGGGTACAGCTCCACACAGTTTCCATCATCAGAACTTCGTATTCCATCCCCTACCCTGATAGCTTTCCTATTCTTTTGATTTTTAAATATTTATTTATTTATTCCCTTTTGTTGCCCTTGTTTTTTTTATTGTTGTAGTTATTATTGTTGCTGTTATTGATGTCATCATTGTTGGATAGGACAGGGAGAAATCAAGAGAGGAGGGGAAGACAGAGAAGGGGAGAGAAAGATAGACACCTGCAGACCTGCTTCACCGCTTGTGAAGTGACTCCCCTGCAGGGAGGGAGCTGGGGGCTCAAACTGGGATCCTTAGGCTGGTCTTTGTGCTTTGCACCGCCTGCGCTTAACCCCTGTGCTACTACTGCCCAACTCCCAGAACTTTCCTATTCTTTATCTCTCTGGGAGTATGGACCCAGGGTCATTATGGGGTGCAGAAGGTGGAAGGTCTGGCTTCTGTAATTGCTTCCCCGCTGAACATGAGTGTTGACAGGTCGATCCATACTTCCAGTCTGTCTCTCTCTTTCCCTAGCGGGGAAGGGCTCTGGGGAAGCGGAGCTCCAGGACACATTGGTGGGGTTGTCTGTCCAGGGAAGTCTTGTTGGCATCTGGAACCTGATGGCTGAAAAGTGAGTTAACATATAAAGCCAAACAAGTTATTGACTAATCATGAACCTAAAGGCTGGAATAGTGCAGATGAATCTTTACTTTTTATAAAGACAGAAATTGAGAGGGAAAGGGGAGATAAAGAGGAAGAGAGACACCTGCAGACCTGCTTCACCACTCACAAAGCTTTCCCTCTACATGTAGGGACCGGGGCTCTAACCTGGGTCCTTGTGCATTGTAATGTGTGCTCAACCAGGTGTGCCCCGCCCCCTCAATTCTCTGTTTTTTTTAATGGGAGAGAGAAAGAGACAGACCCAAGCACTACTCAGCTTTGACATATCCATATGGGATGGGGATTGAATCTGGGAGCTTAGACATGCAAGTCCTGTGTTTTACAGTCAAGCTATTTCCCCAACCCTCAAATAGTGTTTTCTTGATGATGGGTAAGTGTGAAAATCAGACTTCAAAGGCTCTGTGTGTCTTCTACCATTAGAAAAAAAGACAATTGTGTCCATTAGGGATGCTGTTTACAAAGTGAGCTCTAAGTAGCACATGCCAGTGGATTCCATTTAGTGAAAACCTTAGTGTCTTAGGAATCTACTTCCTTTTACTCCTTTAATCAGCAGGATAGCCCTGGGTAGTGAATATTACAAGATGCGGGGCGTCTCAAAAATAGGTCACCAGACTGGTTGAGCTGTGATGAGTGTCTGTGTGGGGTTCAGTGCCTGGCCTGCTGGAGTGGGATTGTGCCTGTCCTCAGTTTACACCATGAGCCCCCCTGGGCTGTTGCATGGCAGGAACTTTGGTAGAAACACATACTCTCTCCAGCATAAGCCCTGTTTATGTGCAGAGCCTCATCTCTGTAGCTGGGTTCTGTGCCTCCCCTTAGAAAGCTGATATTCCCCCTCAATTCTGTGCAGCTGCCTGGTACACTCAGTGCCTGCTGCATGATTTCTGCACTTGGTACCTGTTTCTGGATGGCTTTTTTTTTTTTTTTTCTCTTTTTCATTTTTACCAGAGCACTGCTCAGCTCCAGCTTATGGTGGTGTTGGGGATTGAACCTTTGAGCTTTGGTGCCTCAGGCATGAAAAGCTTTTTGCATAACCACTATGCTATCTCTCCAGCCCCCTGAATGTCTCTTTAAACACCATGGGAGGTATTCAGAGATGTGAGTGTGGGCTTCAGGTGCTATGGAAGAAATGCAAGCAGTTGATGTTTTGTATATGAAATGATTTCTTTTTCTTTTTTTAAAAATTTATTTATTCATTCCCTTTTGTTGCCCTTGTTGCTTTATTGTTGTTATAGATGTTGTCGTTGTTGGATAGGACTGAGAGAAATGGAGAGAGGAGGACAGAGAGGGGGAGAGAAAAATAAGACACCTACAAACCTGCTTCACCGCCTGTGAAGCGACTCCCCTGAAGGTGGGGAGCCGGGGCTTGAACTGGGATCCTTATGCTGGTCCTTGTACTTTGCGCCATGTGCACTTAACCCGCTGCGCTACCGCCTGAGTCCCTTGAAATGATTTTTTAAAAATGGTAGAGGATTGTATGTTGCACCAAAGCAAAAGACTCAGGGTTCAGGTCCTGGAACACGATGGCAAAGGAGGACCTAGTGGGGGCTGTATTGTTCTGTGGAAATGCTATGCATGTACAAACTATTGTATCTTACTGTCAACTGTAAACCATTAATCCTCCAATAAAGAAATTAAAAAGATGGTAGAGAGTCTATGAAATAGCTCACTTGGGTAGTACACTGCTTTTCTGTGTGCACAATTGAGTTTCAGGCCCAGCCCCCACCACACTGAAGGAAGCTTAGGTGCTGATGTCTTTCAGCCTCTACCTCTGCTTCTGCCTCTATTAAAAAAATAAATAAATAAATGAAAAAAAAAAAAGAAAAGGCTGAATTCTTAGGGGTCCCTGGCAGAGATGCATACCCAGTGTTCCTCCGATTGGTCTGCAGTGTGCTCTCACCTGGCCTGTCATCCAGCTGTGGTGCTTCTCACAGGGTGCCTGGGAGACAAGTGTGTGTGCCCATGGTGCTCTTTGTCACGCTGGCCCAGTTTGGTGGTGGTGGTGGTGGGGGTGTAATGTAATGGATCAACATCCATAGTAACCAGTGGACAGACACAGGGACAGTTTTCATGAACAAAACCTTGGAAATTTGTTCACTTGCTGGCTTCATAGAAACTCAGGGTTCACAGCACCTTATTATGCTTTGCAGACATGGACAGACATGTTGAGTGCTCAAAGGAAGCCATAGCTGGAATGCAAAAGTGTGCTTTCCCCTTTGTGCCTCCCGTCAACATTGTCTGTCTCCACTCAACTGGCACACAAGGTCCACTAAGGAACACTGTCTTCTGCCTTTGGTTCCAAACAAGTTGGCTGTTGACTCCCAACAGCCTGTGAGAGAGAATGGGGGGAGGATGGGCAGTGTGACTAGGGGCTCTTTCCAGATCCTACTGAAACAGGGGGCCCAAGAGACAATGTGTGTAGCCATGACCCTGTGTGGTGCACTGCAAGTGTGTTCATCATGCTGTGACAGTTATTGGCATGCCATGACCCTGTCACATGCTGCAGGCTGAGACCCACCTAGCAGTTTATCAGCTTCAGCAGGAGACCGAACATCCTGTTGCTTCTCTTACTGAAGACTGTCTCTAGGTAGATTATAACATTACCTTGAAATAGCAAACTGAGATGCAGTCTTATGAACACCAGGTAAAAGAGCAGTACATTCACTTGAACAATTGACTGCTGAAACTACCAGTAATGTCAGTTCCACCACCCTTGAGCACCCAGGGTCTGGATTTAAGCCATCTTTCTAAAATGCTAAACACTCACCATATCCTTTCCTTCTTCCTTTTTCTCTACAGCTTCGGATAACTGTCTGGTCCTTATGCACAAAATCTGTGTCTTACATCAAATATCCTAAAGCTTGTCAGCAGGGTGAGTCAATCAAAGCTACTTGAAAGCCAGCTATTTGTGGTTGTTTCTTTGTGTGTGGGGGGTGTGTGTCTATTTTATTATGAAAAATTTCAAATTTAGGCAAAAGTTATATTAACATACCAACTTGAAGGCTTGGGAGATAGCACCACTTATAGTGAAACAGCCTTAGACACCCAAGGTCCCAGGTTCAATCCCCTACAGCACCACAAGTCAGAGGTGAGCAGTACTCTTGGGGTGGGGTGAAAAAGATGACATCAACTTAGTGGCTAGGACATAGCTTTCTCGGTAGGGAAGTTATACACCTACCATGTGTGAGGCACCAGGCTCAAGTCTCTGCACATCATGGGAGCACTATAGTACTGGGCAGAGCCCACAGATGGCAGAAGCAGTGTTGTGATGTCTCTCCCTCCCTCTCTTTCTTTCTGAAACAGAAGTTTGACTTGTAAGCAGTGGAACCATGTGTGAACAAAGTTCCAGCACCACACATAATAATATTATTAATAATAATAATAATGCAGCAACTTTTGAGCTGGGGAGATGACTTAGATTTAACGCACCTGCCCTGCATGTGAGAACCTCTATTCTAAATCTACCCTCATGGGATTATTTTTTGGCCAGGGGGGTGGGAGTAGAGGGCAGAGGTGCCCAGAATCAAATTCACATTCAAAGAGTGTGTTGCACCACTGAATTACAGCTATGGCTCTTCTGGGAGTTTTTTATTTTATTTTTTTTAATGTTTTATTATTATTATTAATAGTTTATTACAAGAGTGTAAGACTATAGTGTATAGTTCCATGTGACATCCACCACCAAAATTCTGTATCCCCACCCTTCTGGAGTATTTTAAAGTATATCCCAGACTTACCTAAATGTTTCCAGGGTCTCTGGAAGAAAGCGACCTCCTTGCACATAACCACAGTGACTCAGTATTATTTCACAGATACCAAAGATGAAAAAATTGAGTTTCCTTTCTCTCTGTTACAGAACAGAGACTCCTTGTTCATGCCTGTTAAGAGGCCCAGGCTTTCACTTATAAACTTTAAATATAAATCTCTTGTTGATTAACTGTGATCTCATGAAGAGATAGTCACCTGTTTTCATGTATAGTAGATGAGGCACAAGTGACAAGTATCCTGTGAGGAAGACTAGCGTGACTGAGTTGGACCCAAGAGAATTAGATAAATAGCCAGTGTTGAGTCATGAAATAACAAAAATGAATCTTCACTTAGTATTAACATACTGAAGCATTACATAATTTGAATGTTTATTTTTTTCCTTCACTTTTTCTGTTGCATTCAACATTTTGGAACTTGCATTTGAATTAAATGCAACCTTACTTCATTTTTATCCTCATATTTTGAGCACTGGAATAATATTTCTGGATGACATGACACATTTCTTGAATGGAAACAACAGATAAGTAGGGTTTTTTTTTGTTTTTGTTTTTTTAATTCATGAAATATGAGATGTGGTCCAGTCGTTGGTATTATTTCTAGGGTTTCATTGCTCTGGGCAGACTTTTTCAGATAGAAAGATAGAAACAGAGAGACAGGGAAAAAGACACCATAGTACCAACATCTTCATTGTGTGGGGATAGGACTCAAACCTGGGTGGACAAAGCAGGCAACCTCCCAGATGAGCTGTCCTGCCAGACCAGTCCCAGGATTTTTAAAGTTAATATAGAACTAGAAAATGTGACTTACCATTTTCAACCCAAGTGTATCAACTTTTTATCTTGTTTACTTTTTTCCAAATAAAGAATAAGAAAAACAGAAATAAGCTGACATCTAACTAGCTGAGTTTTCTACAGTTTACTTCCTAAAAGTGTGACAGTCAAGAAGTTATAGCAATTTTAGCAGTACCTTTTGATCCAAGTTTTGTTCTATCAGGTCTTGTGTCCCGCTTCCTCACCAATCAATAATCTGTATGGGGCACCCAAGCCCAGCCTTGTGAAGGCACCACTGGGGTTACTGTGTCCCTTTGAGGGGGTGGGCTTCAGTCTATATGCTGGGTCCCCCCTCTCCACCTCTGCTTTCTTTCTTTATTTCTCTTTGAGAATGACTGCTATCCAGTCTCCTATTTGGCTGCTTCCTGAGTTTGGTATTCTCCCTACAGGAATCTCCTTCACCAGGGATGGCCGCTACATGGCCTTGGCAGAGAGACGGGACTGCCGGGACCACGTGAGTGTCTTTGTCTGCAGCGACTGGCAACTCCTGAGGGTAAGGAATGAAGTTCTCCCACTGGAGAGAAATGTATATTCTATAGTCCCAATGGCTCCCAGGGGGAAGATGGGGACAGGGGAGCTCATGGCTCCAGAGGGCAGTGTAATACACGGGTTGGTGTGGCTAAGTAAGGCTCCATGAAAGGGGTGCCAGCTTACTATGTCTTGAAAGTTAACATGCCATCCAGTTTAAGCCATTTTCCTTTTCTTACTAGTTGAATGGGATTTGCATTGTGTTGCCATATTTGGAGGAGGTGTAAACTTGAATTTACACTGACTGGGTGCCCAGAGTCCTGCCCTGGGTGTCTCCATCTGTGAGCAAGAAACCTCTGGAATTCGGTCAGCACAGAAGCAACCTTATTGTCCTGGGGACAGGGGAGTGTCTGGGAAGGCTCTTATCTAGGCTGGGTCTTGAAGGACTGAGACTTATCAGAGCCTGTAATGTGAAGGGGAGGAAGGGTATTGGGCCGGAGCCCATCCGGCCTTGAGGCATCATAGCCAATGCATGTTGGGTCCAGGAGCTATGTGGTTGGTGCCAGCTCTCACCCCATACTTACACACTGGACCCTGCAACCACAGATAGAATTTTAATAATAGGGAGTGACAGCTTTGTGGGCATTTAAGTCCATTTCTATATTAGAAAATTCAATACTGAATAGATTAAATGCACTGATTATCAAGTAAGTGTGTCCATTTATGAACATATTCTCAAATTCACCCTGTTCTTTCTTCTTCCTCCGGAAGCACTTTGATACAGACACTCAGGATCTGGCAGGACTAGAGTGGGCCCCAAACGGCTGTGTGCTGGCGGTGTGGGATAGTTGCCTGGAGGTACGGATGGTGACCTAGCAGGTACCTTCTCTGAGCAGCTCTTTGAATGCAGCAGTGCAGTTAACTAGATTTTCCCTATTTCACAGATGGGATTACTGGGCTTTGCAACCTGTGGCTAGTCTCTCTGCATTTCCCACCCCAAGTGTCTATGGAAACAGTTTCTGTGGCTCTCCCTTCTTTCCAACCTTGTGCTGACTCCTGTCCGGGCAAGGAGCCACGTCTTTCACCTGCTTCAGGTTCATCTGACATGGGACTAAGAGTGGACCTGTCTCACCCACAGTACAAGATCTTGCTGTACTCCCTAGATGGCCGGCTGCTGTCAACCTACTGTGCCTATGAGTGGTCCCTGGGCATCAAGTCTGTGGATTGGAGCCCTAGCAGTCAGTTCCTGGCAATCGGGAGCTATGATGGAAAGGTGGGAACAGAGCTACACAGTAATGGTGATGGCCTAGCACAAGGTAATGACTTGACCTGCCCCTCTTTGCCCTCCCCAGGTGCGCATTTTGAATCATGTGACTTGGAAGATGATCACAGAGTTTGGACATCTGGCCACCATTAATAATCCCAAAATTGTAAGTTTGCATCATGTTTGTTTGAGCATATTTGGGGAAGGAAAGCAAGGACAGCTTTTTTCCCTTTAGCATGTAATTGTGATACAGGGGCTGTCAAAATAGCTCACCTAGATATATGTACTGCTTTGCCATGTGCATGAGCTGGGCCCTCACTGCATTGGAGGAAATACTGCTGCTGTGGTCTCTTTTACTCTCCCTCTGCCTCTGTCTCTATCTGAAAAGAAAGAAAAAGTGACAGGTTCTTAAGTTACCATAAACTAAAGTTACTATAAGGGTTCCACAAAGGACTCTACTGTAGTAGGCTTTGTTTCTCCTGTCCACAATCCCTGGGATGCCAAATGGTATCCTTACCTTGCCTGCCCCTGCCCCCTGACTCTGCCCTACATCCTAATGTGTCTTCTCCAGTCTGCTCCTACTCTCTCCACTGGGCAGCATCTCTTGCCCACAGCACTGAGCATCTGCCATGTACTCGGTGCTGTGCTCTGGCCACAGCCAGGGAAGAGCACAGACCTCTGCCCTATGAACTAGTGGAGAGAGAGAAGGGACAAGGAGAGCTAGCTATTTCCCCAGGACAGGCAGGGACAGCTGACAGCTGGTGATCACAGGGGCAGATGGCCAGAGGAGAATGTGATGCAGGATCTGGGGAAGAGCAGTTCAGGACCAGGAAGCATGAAGTTCATGGGGTGGGGATGTGTCTGTCCATCCATTGGGTGCTGGGGTAGAATTTGGGGGCAGGGGGGCAGCAGGGATGTAGATGGGCCTCCATCCCTAAGGAGTTTGTCTGCAAATGAGAAGTGAGTATAGGCAGGTTGGGCCGTAAGGAGCAGAGCAGGTGGCTAGCCTGGGAGCTGTGTGTATATGTGGATTTGGAAGGAGGGCAGAGCTGTGAGGGGAAGGGAGGAAGTCTATATGTCTCAGCTGCAGGACAGGTGGTGACTCCCTTAAATCATATGTCCAGACCCAGCCTGATTAGGCTCTCGTTGCTCGCTAGGCTTCAGGCCACAAAAGCCCCTAGACCTGTCACTATCATGTGTCACTGCTGGCTGAGTGACAGCTGCAGGTGAAATACTAACTATATGCAGAATCCCACTCTGCAGCTACCACTTCTGGTTCTCAGGAGCCAGGGGACCCAGTTGAAAGCTGGGGAGAGGTGGGCAGGGCCAGAGTCTTTATAGCTCTGCAGTGTTTCTGGAGGCTTGGCCCAGTGTCTAGCTTGTCTTCTAGGTGGTATACAAAGAGGCTGAGAAGAGTTCGAGGCTGGCACTGGGCTACAACTCTTTCCCTCAACTCAGAGCCATTGGAACCCTCCCCTCTGCAGAAAGCAAATGTGAGTAGCCAGCAACACCATTGTTTTGTACTGTGAAAATAGGTGCTTTTTGTCTTGGTGGACTTACCTATTCTTTCCTCTTTTTTTTTTTTAATATTTATTTATATCTTTTGTTGCCCTTATAGTTTTATTATTGTAGTTATTATTGTTGTTTTTGATGTCGCTGTTGTTGGATAGGACAGAGAGAAATGGAGAGAGGAGGGGAAGACGGGGAGAGAAAGACACCTGCAGACCTGCTTTCCTGCCTGTGAAGAGAATCCCCTGCAGGTGGGGAGCCAGGGTCTCGAACCGGGATTCTTAGGCCAGTTCTTGCGCTTCATGCCACGTGCGCTTAACTCGCTGCACTACCGCCCAACTCCCTGTTCTTTCCTTTCTAATGACATTTTTCTTTCCTGTGATTCCTTGTGCTGGCATCTTTTAGCCCATCACCATTTAGTGAACCATGAGACATTGTTTTTATTGATTGGATATAATCCTGGGAGCCCAAATCTAACAGCTGGTACCCTGAGGATGATGCTTCTTAATGAATTGTCCCAAGTTTCTCAACACCCTGAAAAGGTAGTTAGACCTGAAAGGGTTCAGTCTAGAGCTGCAGAGCCTGGTCTGGGCTTGCTGTGAAGCCTTGGGAAGGTTACTCATCTGTAAAATGAACATAGCTAGGGCCTCCTATGATGCAAGAGGAACTGAAGGCCCAGGAAGCACTACCTATTGAGAGAGGCCTGGCAGTGAGCACACTCAGCACTGTTATCACTCTACAGCCTTTTTATTTTTTCAATATTTATTTTCCCTTTTGTTGTCCTTGTTTTTTTTTATTGTTGTTGTTATTGATGTCATCATTGTTAGGACAGAGAGAAATGGAGAGAGGAGGGGAAGACATAAAAGGGGAGAGAAAGATAGACACCTGCAGACCTGCTTCACCGCTTATGAAGTGACTTTACCTCTGCAGGTGGGGAGCCGGGGGCTTGAACCGGGATCCTTAGGCTGGTCCTTGTGCTTTGCGCCACGTATGCTTAACCCGCTTCGCTACCGCCCGACTCCCACTTTACAGCCTTTTAAAAAACTTTTACTACTGAGTTTGGATAAAGACAGAGAGAAATTGAGGGAAGAAGAAAGGGGTGGGTGGGAGGATGGAGAGATACCTGCTTCACTACTTAGGAAGCTTCCCCTCTGCAGGTGGGGACCAGGAGCTTAAGCCCGGGTCCTGTGCATGGCAATGTGTGCACTCAACTGGATGCACCAGTTTGGTCACTTTACAGCCTTTTAAGACTAAGATTTTTATTTTATTTTATTTTATTTTATTTGGGCCAGGTGGTAATGCACTCACATTACAGCTATAAGTTACATTACATATTACATTTACACATTACTCACATTACAGTTACAAGTTACCAGGTGATGGTGCACTCACATTACAGTTAGTCACATTACAGCTAGGTGCTCACATCACAGTGTACAAAAACACAGGTGCAAGCCACTGGTCCACAACTACAGGGGGAAAGCTTCATGAGTGGTGAAGCAGGGTTGTAGGTGTCTTTCTCCCTGTCTCCCCATCCCCTCTCAGTTTCTGACTTTATCCAATAATAAAGCTTTTTTAAATTATTTTATCTTATTGTCACCAGGGTTATCACTGGGGCTCAGTGCCAGCACTATGGATCTACTGTTGCTGATAGCCATTTTTTCCATTTTTTTTCCCTTTGACAAGATAGAAATTGAAAGGGGAGGGGAGATAGAGAAAGAGATAGACAGACATCTGCAGACCTGGTTCACCACTTTCAAAGTATCCCCCTGCAGATGAGGAGCAGGGGCTAGAGCCTGAGTCTTTGCACATAGTGATATGTGCATAACTAGGTGGTCCACAAGGCTGAGTTTTTAATTTTTATTTTACCAGAGCATTGCTCAGCTCTGGCTTATGGTGGTGTGGGAGATTGAACCTGGGACTTCAGAACCTCGGGCATGAGAGTCTCTTTGCGTAACCATTATGCTATCTACTCATGCCCCAAGGCTGAGTTTTTGGTTTTTTTTTAATATTTATTCCCTTTTGTTGCCCATGTTGTTTTATTGTTGTAGTAGTTGTTGGATAGGACAGAGAAATGGAGAGAGAAGGGGAAGACAGAGAGGGGGAGAGAGAAAGACACCTGCAGACCTGCTTCACCACTTGTGAAGCGACTCCCCTGCTGGTGGGGAACTGGGGGCCTGAACAGGGATCCTTAGGCTGGTCCTTGCACTTTGCACCATGTGCGCTTAACCCGCTGCGCTACTGCCTGACTCCCTCGAAGACTGAGTTTTTTTCTTTTTTATTATTATTATTTATTTATTGGATAGAGACAGCCAGAAATCAAGAGGGAGAGATAGAGAGGGAGAGAGACAGAAAGACACCTGCAGCCCTGCTTCACCACTCATGAAGCTTCCCCCCTGCAAGTGGGGACCGGGGGCTCGAACCCGGGTCCTTGCACATTGTAATACATGCACTCAACCAGGTGCACTACCACCCAGCCCCCCAAGACTGAGTTGTTTTTTTAAATTTATTTCTTTATTGGGGAATTAATGTTTTACATTCAACAGTAAATACAATAGTTTGTATATGCATAATATTCCCCAGTTTCCTATTTAACAATAAAACCCCCACTATGTCATCTATCATCCCAAGACTGAGTTTTTTAAAAAGCAGTTTTAGGTTCACTGTAAAACTCAAGAGAAAGCACCAAGATGTCAACATCATTCTTTTCTTTTTTTGCCTCCAGAGTTATTTCTGAGACTCAGTGTCTGTACCATGAATCCACTGCTCCTGGAGGCCATTTTTTCCATTTTTGTTGCCCTTATTGTCCTTGTTGTTGTCAACATCATTCTTGTCCCTCTCTCCATATGCAGTCTCCTCCACTCTCTGTCCCAGAGAGGGAGCATTTATTACCAGGAATGAGCCTATGTGGACATGTCACCACCTAGAATCTTTATGCTACTCAGTTTTATGTCTGAAGGTCTAGATGGATGTATCAGGACACATATCCAGCATTATAGTGTCACCTGGTGGTTTCACTGCCCCTACCCTGTGCTCTGCAATGCTACCCAACTAAATCTAGAAATTGAAGGGAAAATTGAAGCAGATTGTACAGTATGATGCTTGGAGTGGATAGATAATAAACATCAAATGTCCGAGATGCTGAAACCACTGCAGACAGCTAGCTTCTGTGTGTCCCTCCCAGCAGGGTCTGGCGGTGGTGGGCATCCTTTCACCAAGGGGACACATGGGCAGGCCTTTCATTTCTATGGCAGGTGCCACTAGGCCCTTATTTCAGTCAAGTCCTGCCCTTGTGATTTTAAAGTCCAATCAGGGTCAGAATGAGGGAGGCCAATG
Organism: Erinaceus europaeus; assembly: GCF_950295315.1. Lineage (NCBI taxonomy): Eukaryota > Metazoa > Chordata > Mammalia > Eulipotyphla > Erinaceidae > Erinaceus > Erinaceus europaeus. The sequence goes on along the minus strand of NC_080172.1, from coordinate 38,214,671 downwards.
TGCCTCTGCCAGGACAGCAGGATCCCACCCTTAGGGCTTTTTGGGTCCCAACCCTTTGAAATCTCAGACTCCCGCACACTACTAAACCCACAGTGGAGTGCCTCCCCTGCCTCTCTTGTTCTAGATGAGATTGCCTCCATGCCAGTCTCCCTGCAGATTCTGAAACCTGTGGCTGACAGAGCAAACCCCAAAATTGGTGTGGGAACCATGGCCTTTAGCTCTGACAATTACTTCCTGGCCACTAAAAATGGTGAGTGCCCACACCCTGTGCACATGTGTTCACTGTTTACTTCAGTGCTGGGCTTGGAGGGTTGGGAGGGAACATAGGTGGTGGTACCCCATTCTCGTCTTTCCACACCCATGGGAGCCTCAATCTCATCTGACTTCCATGTCTCCTGCCCCTCCAGTCTCCAATCACTGCCACCTTTTACCTTTTGAAAGTGTCTTTGAAAATCAGGAACATGCTAGTGCTAAGGGATTGGCAGTTGCTAGGAAAGAGCCTGATGGCCTGAGGTCTCATGGCCTGGTGCTGCACACTGCCTTCTGGAAGGCAGTGGGCCTTTGGGACCTGTCCACTTCCTCCTTCAGATAATGTGCCCAACGCCGTCTGGATCTGGGATGTGCAGAAGATGAGATTGTTTGTGGTGCTAGAGCAGCTGTCCCCGGTGCGCTCCTTCCAGTGGGACCCACAGCAGCCTCGGCTGGCCATCTGCACAGGAAGCAGCAAGGTGTACCTATGGTCACCAGCGGGCTGTGTGTCTGTTCAAGTGCCTGGGGAAGGTGAGCAGCAGGGCTTCTCCACCAGGGCACAGGGACGCAGGCGAGTAATCCTTACTGTCCACCCTCAGCATCTTTGGGCTTCCAGGCTGTTCCCTGTGCATGTGACAAGCCCCCCACCCATTGTTGCAGGCATGGGAGAGGAAGTGGCTCCATCTGATGGGAGGCAGCGTTGGGGCTGTGCTAGCCCTCTTGCCCACCCATGTACCCAGGTGATATGGGGCTACATTCACCTTGTGACTCTGACCTTTAACCTTATGACTACATGTCTTTCTCCAGGTGACTTTCAGGTTCTTTCCCTGTGCTGGCATCTGAACGGAGACTCAATTGCCCTTCTCAGCAAGGACCACTTCTGTCTATGCTTCCTGGAGACAGAGGGGGTCAGAACCACCTTTGGGCAGCTGGGTGACCACACATAGGCTCCAGGTGTACACAGACCTGTGAGAAATCAAATACCTCAATGTGTGTCAGCTGTGCGAAAGACAGCGTGTCTCTGGAACATCTTCCAGCCCAGATGGTCCAGATGCAATGATTTGCTTTTTTCTGCAAGGCAGTTTTGTAAATATGTATGGTATACAACTAATTTTCCTTATTTAAATATTTGCTAATTTGTAAAGTGGCTGATGTGTGTGTTTCTCAGAGATTCAGATCACAAGAGTTTTCTAGGTTATTTTTTCAGTTCTGGGTTCACGATCATAAAAAGCCTCAAGCAGCAGCACCCTGTGTCCCTCAGTGCAGACCAGGCCTGGTGTCTATTCTGGTGTCTGGGGAGGGGCACTCTTCCCATCACTGAGTGGTGCCACTAGGGGACAGCCGAGGCGAAGTGGTGTTTCTATCTGCTAACTCCACAGGGAGTCTCAGACCAGCAGTTATCCCAGCCTCACCAATCTCAGCATTGCTAAATGTTGGCACCATGACTGTTGGCCAGGGCTGAAGTACTGGGGGGAGTGGATTAGAGTTCCAGGTTGGATTTCTTGTCCTAGTGAAATTAGGCTGTGTGCATCCTATTGTTTCTTTTATAAAGAGAACAGTATCGGATAAGTCCTTTCAAATCCTTGTTACTACTATATGTGCACACTGAGTTGGCAAGTTTGCAAAGTTGTAACAGGAAACAATTTAGTTTTGAAACACATTCTAAGATCACTTTCTTGGTTGTACTAATTTTATTAACTTCAAGAAGGAACAACACCCATTTGATTGCAAATGTCTTTACTACAAGACCAAAAGCAAAGTCTCACCACTTAGCAGGCTTTTGAGGCAGCTTCTGGATTTGGAGCACATCTGTGCTATTCAAAGTCACATCAGGGTTAGAAATAAAGAGATAGAAATCTGTAAGCAGCATTTAAAGTTTATCAACAAATGCTTCTAGACAAGCCAGCAAGCTGTGGAGGAGGCAGGGCAGTGTGCTAGATCCCACATGGGAAAGCCTATAGGCAGGAAGCTCACTGTGTGTTTAGGGAAAAACTGACCTGACCAAGACTGGAATCTGCATGGGAACAGTATAATCAGGGCATGTTACCTGGTTTGTGAGACTCTACTATACTATACTTTAAAAATAAAACAAAACAAAGCAAAACTAATTCTTTACAAAGCAAACTAAAAAATCCTTTTAAAAGATGGTAATACAAACTGAATATGTAGTTGTCAAAATTATACACAAAGAACTATTAAGGTGACTTATTTGAATTAACACTATCTTAAAATTATATTATTTTTTTTAGTAGAGCACTATCAACTCTGACTTACTGTGGAGTGGAGGATTGAATTTGGGACCTTAGAGCCTCACGCATGACAGTCTTTTAGCATAACCACTATGCTATCTCCCCCACCCCTTAAAATTATTTTCTACAAACATTTTTGGGCCTGGGAAAGATACCATCATCATGAACACATTAAAAATTCATTTTAGAAAACGTGGCTTAAGGTCAAACACATACTTACATGAAAGCAACTTCATCCATTGTTAACAAAGCAGACCATCTCTTCCTTAACCAGTCCACTAGCTTCTATATTTAGCTTTGGAAAAAAGTGGATTCGATTTCAAAATACAGTTTGACATTAAGTGTAAACAAATTTGATTGGAGTCTAGGCTTGAGGACTAGGTACCTCCTGGGTGTAGGGTCTACACAGTGGAAGTGCTAAGAGGAGCAGTTTCAAAGAATCGCAACATTGTTAGTGACATGCTAGGGTATGAGGCCAGGAAGGAGCACAAGAAACCACACAGACATCCCAAGAAGACTGCAATTCTTGGTGTTGTGCCAGCCATTCTAGAGACACCAGGTGCATTTTGTATTAGTGTTGTTACCACACATCTCACATCAGCTAAAGAATAGAATTCATTTGACGATTATAATTGCTCTCAAAGCCCGAGAGGTCAGCAGTCTGACCCAGGAGCAGCAGGCACGCTGACTGAGCTCTGCTGCCACAGAGTCCCACATCCACCTGGCTTGTTCAGGAAGCAGGCCCCACCTGCAGCCTCTAGAAGCCTATCTTGCCTCTGCTCATGGAATAGCCCAGCTTGGCTTCATTGTTAATGAAGGACATCAATCCCACATAGGTCTCGATGAGAAGGGGTCGCTCCAAGACCAGCACGCTGTTGGCTTGTCCAGGCAGAGGACTCTCTTTCTGGGCCTTTTTGACAGCTTGGATTAACAGAGTCTTGAAACTTTCCAGCTTTAAAGAGAGAAAGACATTGAGACTGGTCAGTGATTCATACCAGTAAAAGGCCACCCATCTTTCAGCCCACCTGACAGTACATCCTGGTGGCTCATTGCTCTCTTCTTTAATGTGGCTTCTAAAAATGTCAGCTCTGACCCTGTCCTCACCTGTGACAAACATAGCTCTTAAGAGGACAGAAGTGATCCTGTGGTAGCACCTACCTACCTCATTCTTACCATCAGCAGGCTAGTAAGCAGGCCATGGGGGCATGCTCTGGGCTCCAACTGCTTTCATCACCCGCCTCAAGACCTCTCATAGTGAGTGTGCAGGTGCAGGCCAGGGTCAGCAGCTGGGCCCTAAAGTCCTGTGTCCTCCAAGTGACTGTGTTAAAAGCTAAACTGACCAAATGCTACCAGCCACATGGGGCTGCGTGGACCAAAATTAAAAAAAAAAAAATTACTTTCTCCGTCTGGCCACATCTCAAGTGCTCAACAGCCACATGTGGCTGTGGTCTTGGGTAGTGCAGGCCTCAGAAGTTTTACTGCCACCAGTACAGACTAAGCCGCTTTCTTACTTGGCACAGAGAGGCCGTCTTCTCATCCACACCCGCCATTGGGTGCTCTATAAAAGTGGTGTAGGGCACATTGGTGGACCATGGGTTCCATCTGTTGATGAAGGAAGGGCGGCTCTGCTTGTCCCATTGGATACGAATCCCAAAACCTTCTCGCCTGGTAAGTTAGAAAAATCAAGAGAATCAAGACTTCACAGAGGCCACAGTGCTGTCCTATGACTAAAGACCAGTGGCATTTCACAGAACTGGGCTTGTGGGCTGTAATAAGAATGCTGGCCCCAGTAGCAACCCCTTAAAGATGTCTAATTATGATAGGCAGGCTGCAGGTAGTATTTTGGGTTAAGTTAAATTTAACCTTTGCACAATTACTAAGTTTAATAGGTAGTAAAACACTGCACATGTGGGCCAAGTAAATGGATAATTTTTCTTAATTTTTAAAAAATTTATTCCCTTTTGTTGCCCTTGTTTTACTGTTGTAGTCATTGCTGTTGGATAGGACAGACAGAAATGGAGAAAGAAGGGGAAGATGGGAGAAAAAGACAGACACCTGCAGACCTGCTTCACTGCTTATGAAGCAACCCCCCTGCAGGTGGGGAGCCTGGGGCTTGAACTGGGATCCTTACACTGGTCCTTGCACTTTGAGCCACGTGCGCTTAACCCACTGCTCTACTGCCCATTCCTGGATAATGTTTTAATAACTAAGTCCTTTTTTTTTCCTGAATGTCTTATTGATGATTAACATTTTTGTGTTTTTTGGTGCTGGGAATTAAATTCAGTGTCTCATACATGTAAGCCATGTGCTTTTTATTACTGAGCTACATTCCCAGTCTATTGTAGGTTATTATTTTTAGTTCAGCTTTCCATTCTAAATTCTTTGTCCAAATCTATACATTAAGACTCTAAAATGGGGAGCCAGTTGTATACCTGGTAGAGAGTACATTACTGTGCTCAAGGATCCAGGTTCAAGTCTGGGGGCTGGAAGGAAGCTTTAGGAATGATAAAGCAGTGCTATAGGCATCTCTCTCTCTCTCTCTCTTGCCCCTCTCAATTTCTGTTTCTATCCAAAATAAATAAAGAAAATATTGGGCTAGGGAGACAGTATAATGGTTATGCAAAATCTTCATATCTAATGCTCTGAGGTCCCAGGTTCAGTCTCCAGCACCGCCATAAACAAGAGCTAAGTAGTGCTCTGGCATCTCTCATTAAATAATAAAAATTTAAAAAACCTCTAAAATGTGCCATTTTGTTCACTATTGTATCTTAGTTTCTCATATTTCAGAAAATCTCCCAGGGGTCAGGGAGACAGCATAGTGGCTATGCAAAACACTGAAAAACTTTTTTTATTATTTATAAAAAGGAAACACTGACAAAAACAGGATAAGAGGGTTACAATTCACACAATTCCCACCACCAGAACTCCATATCCCATCCCCTCCCCTGATAGCTTTCCTACTCTATCCCTCTGGGAGTATGGACCCAGGGTCATTATGGGGTGCAGAAGGTGGAAGGTTTGGCTTCTGTAATTGTTTCCCTGCTGAAGCAAACCAATTTTATGCCTGAGGTTCCAAGCTTCCAGGTTTAATCCCTGGTACCACCATAAACCACAGCTGAGCAGTGCCCTGGTTAAAAGAAAATTCCCTAAAGCATGAAGACATAAAGATCATCTCTTGAAAGTTGGTATTATTTTTAATTTATCTAACCTTTAGTGACACTTATAACCCTAACGACACCTGTAAATTCAAGTTATGCTGTTTTATCTCAACAAACAGAGCAGGGCTTGACATGACCCAACAGAAGCCATTTTTGGTCTGAAAGCAAATGCTCAGCTTGGTCCATCTCTGCAAAAATTCCATGTTGGGTCTGCTTCATTAAATCTCTGAGTGAGTGTGTGTCAATTTCATTTACTACACCCAGGTGACCAAAAGGTCCTTTGTGTTAGAATCTTGATGTTGAAGTAGCAGCTTTACGTTTTTATAAAACAAGGAAACACAACCAGGAGTGTACTTTGAAAGGTCAGTTTTGCCTGCCCAGGTGCAGGCTCTGAGCAGACTTACTTGTTGAGAGATTTGGGGGGAAACTGAAATTCTCCGTAGGAGATGGTGTCCACGGCGTCTAGGGCTATCCTGACCACCTGCTGGCACTGCAGGTTGATGAAGTCGTACTTGCAGATGAGCAGCGACTGGTCGGTGATGAGCAACAGCCGCTCCTTTTCGTTGTTCCAGTGGTCAACCCTGTGAGCAAGCAGATGGTCAGCACTCAGACAGCACTCAGTCCCAAACAGTACTGTTCCCGGGAGGCCTATTCCTTCTCCCAGGAGGTTTCCTACCGGCCCCCTTCCCGGCCTCATTCTGGATTCTGGTCTCCCCCAAGAAGTCTCATCACCCCCGCAAGCACGGACCCTGGCTTACTCGGTCAGCAGCCACACCCCCTGGATGTCGCCGTCCTCCACTGGCCGGACCACCATGCGAATCTCCTCCACCGCCTGCTCGATGGTCCCGGGCTGGGGCAAGGAGCAAGAGGCAAGGGCAAAGGTCACTCTCCACCCCGTCCAGACCCAAGCCCCCAAATCTTTCACTCAAGGGCCCCTATGCCCCCCGCCCAGGGCCTCACCCGGAATACGAAGTACTCCTTGACTCTCGCGCGGCGCGTGGGGTCGTGGACATTGAGCGGCCACAGGGTCTGCCGCTGCGGCGTGCATGCCCCCGGTCGGCCCCCGCCCTCACTGACGCCTCCACCTGTCGCGACCTCCTCGTCTGCCACCAGTAACGCGGTAGGGCTAGTGCCGGCAGAATCCACCGAATCCCGCAGCTGCAACATCGCTGCACTTGCCACCACCCGACCCCAGCTCAGACTCTGGCTCCGCCCCTGCGCTACCGCAATTGGCTCTATCTCGAAACCCCCGCCCCTGGTTCCGCCCCCATTAGCACCCACCATCCCATTCGATTGGCTCGACCCCAGCGTTCTTCTGCGATTGGCCCCGCTCCATACCGGTCACAATCGCTTCCGCCCCACACCGCACCGGAAAACAGCTTCACTTCCTGTTGTTGGGCGGTGGAAGGGCGGGGCAGAGGCCGGTTGTCTGGGAGATGTGGAGGGCTCGAAGTGGAGAGGTGCTTTGAACGCTGCGCAACTTCAGCGACTGGACCTTGTGGACCTTGTGGGCTGTGACCCAGACTTTGGGTTCACGCCACATTTCCGTTCTGCAGCTTCTCTTGAAGCGCAGCGGACCCGGGAAAGGGACTTGTACCCCGCCCGGCCTGTCAGTCTTTCAGACGTTCCCCGCACTCAGATTGAGCTTTTCCGGGACACGGACCCGGATTAGGGGTGTCCACCCCGCTGACACGCCCCTCACCCCATTGGTCACCCCAGGTATGACCACTCGCCCGACGCTGCCAGGCTGCTGGAAAGCCGGGTTCACACGTGGCTGTGCACCGCGAGGGCAGGGCCCGGGTCCGGAGCAGCAGTCCGCGGGCCGAGTCTTCCAGCGTTCTGGATAACAAAGAAAAAGGTCTGCTGAGTACAGGTTGCATCTCCCCAACTCCCACCCTCCTGGGGTGAGGACCTGGGCCAGGTCACTAGTCAAGGTAATTCTGGGCAGGTTTCTCACCCCTGTTCTTATCCTCGGGGCCCTAGAATTTTCTCTGTTCTTCTGATACATGATCTTGTTCCCACCAAGCACCGTCGAGGCATCTGCTAAGAGAACCCTCCCTGCAAATCCTCTCAGACCCAAAGGCTGAATCCATACCAGCTGCCAGCCCTCCCCAAGTCTGAGCATCTGTGGTCCTCAGCTAGCAGGTCACAGTCATTTTTGACTCCTGTTCCCTCGTTTCTGCACTGAAAGCTGTACCTCAACCTCGTTTGTTTGGCCCCACAGCTTGGAGGCTAGAAATCTGAGACGAAGCTTTCAATAGGAACTAAATTTCCTCTAAAATCTGCAGGGGAAATTCTTTCTAATCTCAACCAACTCTTGGTGTTGCTGGACATCCTTCGTGATCCCTGGCTGTGGCTAAATCAATCTTTCCTCCCTGGCCATTTTGTTGTGTGTGTCATAGTCTTTATAACCCACCCTAATGACCTCACCTTATCTGCATTATATCTACCAAGACCCTGTTTCCAAAACAGCTCACGTCCATGCATTCATGAGTACTGGAATTAACCTTCAGTGTGTGTGTGTTTGGAATACGATTCTCCCCACAACAGATGAGTAATGTATGTGCACACAGTGAGTTCAGATGAAAATCATTGCTCCCATGGCCGGATAGGTGGTGCAGTAGATGAAGTGTTGGACTCTTGGGCATGAGGTGCCCTATTTCAGCCCTTGAACAGCATGTGCCCAGAGTAATGCTCTCTCTCTTCTTCCTCTCTCCTAAGCGAGTAAATAAATAATTTAAAACAAAATAAGTTTCTCTCCACACTTGTGGATTGGCGGAGGTGTAGGGGGTTGATGGTTTGAGACTGGAGTCTGGTTGTGAAGTTACACGGAGGGGGGGGGCGAGCCCCCAAGTATATGAAGCTTCTTTCCTAGCTTCTGAAAGGCTGTTCCCAAACTCACCAGCAGATGGCAGAGTCGCTCACACTGTAGCCGAACCCAGAGCATTTTATTTCACAAAATGTCACCTTTGGCAAAGCCCTCTAATGGAAGTGGGCGGTCTGCCAGGACAAACGTGAAAAAATGTTCCATATCATTGATTGTCAGAGAAATACAAGTAAAAACAACAGTGAGATACCACTTCACTCCTATGTGAAGTCATACACCAGAAAAGAGAGCAGCAACAAATGCTGGAGAGGTTGTGGGGATAAAGGAACTCTCCTGCACTGCTGGTAAGAATGTAATTGGTCCAACCTCTGTGGAGAGCAGTCTGGAGAACTCCTAGAAGGCTAGAAGTGGACCTACACTATGGCACTGCAATTCCTCTCCTGGGGATGTATCTAAGGAGCCAAACATACCTATCCAAAAAGGTTCGTGTGTACCTATGTTCACAGCAGCACAATTTGTAATAGCCAAAACCTGGAAGCAACCCAGGTGTCCAACAACAGATGAGTGGCTAAGTAAGTTGTGGTCTATATACACAATGGAATACTACTCAGCTACTAAGAATGTTGAGTTCGCCTTTTCTACCCCATCTTGGATGGAGCTTGAAGGAATTATGTGCAGTGAAATAAGCTAGAAAGAGAAGGAAGAATATGGAATGATCTCACTCATAGACGTTGAAAAATAACAGAAGGGAAAACACAAAGCATATCTTGAACTGCAGTTGGTGTACTTTACCAAAATAAAAGGCTGTAGGAGTTGAGGTGGGGATTCAGGTCCTAGAAAATGATGACAGAGGAGGACCTAGAGGAGGTTAAATTGTTTTGTGGAAAGCTGAGAAATGTTACACATGTATCAACTACTGTATTTTACTGTTGACTGTAAACCATTAATCCCCCCAATAAAGAAAGATAAAACAAGACAAAACAAAATAAAAAAGACTCAGTATCCCCTCTCCACTTTTGGATGGGGTCCTTTTGTTGTTGTTGCTGAGTTTGGTGAGCTCTTTATATACTTTGGTTGTTAGCCTTTTGTTGTATGATGTATGACATGTCTTTAAAGATCTCCTCCCATTTTGTAAAGCCAGAAAGAAGGATGGATATGAGATGATCTCACTCAAGTTGAGAAACAAGGTCATTAAGGGTAAAAAAAAAAAAAAAAAGTAGAAATTGGACTAGATTTGGTGCATTGCACCAAAGCAAAGTACTCTGGGGAGGGTGGAGGTTGGGGGTGGGTCTTTTAGGTCCTGGTGCATGATGGTGATAGGTTGGGGGTGAGTGTGACACCTATCATAGTGAGATAAGAAAAAAAAGAATTTAGAATTTTTAGCAGTTGGACTAGAGTGGCTGTTCAGAGTTGTAGCACATATTTGAGGGTTTATTCAGCACTACATTTTTTAAAAAAATTCTTTATTGGGGGAATTAATGGTTTACATTCAACAGTAAGATACAATAGTTTGTATATGTGTAGCATTTCTCAGTTTTCCACAAAAGTATCCAACCCCACAAGGTTCTCCTATAGACCAATATGTTCCAGGACCTGAACTTTCCTCAACTCAGGTCCAAATTCTGCTTTGTGTTTTCCCTTCTATTATTATTTTTCAACTTCTGTCTAGGAGAGGAATCATGATAAGTCAGAAAGAGAAGGATGAGTATGGGATGATCTCACTCATAGCACTTCATTTTTAAAAAGAAAATCTATTCCTTTAAAAAAAAGAACAAAGTTTATGCAAAAGACTTTCATGCTTCATGCTTAGAAGTCCTAAGTTCAGTCTCTGACATCACCATAAGCTGTAGCTGTGCAGTGCTCTGGTCACAAAATAAACATGCAAACAAATAAGTAGGAACAAAATTCCAGCCTTCTTTGTGAGACTAGACTGATCAGGCCTCCATCTGCAACCTTCGCCTCTTTCATGGATGTGTGAGACTAAATGGATAAGCCTTTCATCTATGGGTCCCCCACTTTTGTGTGGGGGTGGGCCTCCTTGTTTTCATTCTGTACTTTATGTTGTCTGTCCCCAACCCGTTGTTCCCACCTCCCAAAAGTCATGTGGTTTCTGTTGTCATAGTTAGAAACTGTCAGCTGCTAATTTGCACAGTGGAGATTTGCAGAGTTGTCTATTCTAAGCCTGTGAGCACTGGCATGAGGACCCCTTTCTGTTTCAAGGCCCATGATATCAGCCAACAAGCCTTCCCCATGTAAGTCATGTGTTGACATGATTTCCTCAACTCCCAGGTTGGATACTCTGACTGTATACTCGACTGCCACAGCCATGCTTTCTTCTTCCTTTACAATAACTACAACAACAATAAAAACAAGGTTAACAAAAGGGAATAAATAAATACTGAAAAATATTTTTTAAAAAGTGTGTGCTCTGCATACATTGATAAGCTAGGGGAAAAAATATATACCTTAAAGTAAAAGTGACTCAATGAGTGCAGCAAGCAAGTAGAAAGACCTAAAAAAGACACCATAAAGTACTTTATCAAACATTTTCTACTTAGGTCTAGATATTCTCCTCACCTACTTCCTATTTCATTTCCCTCAATCACTCTATGTCTAACCAGGTAAGATAAAGGAAGAACTACAAAAGCTGGATTAGGGCAAGAGATAAGGGCACACCTTAATGATGGCCTTTTTGGTCACTACCAGGCCACCCCGTCATCTGGGGCCCTAGTTAGGGAAGCCTGGGATTCCCACATAGATATGATGGGCCTCTAACAGATCCCTCTCTACACCATCAACGGCCATTTATGTCATTTAATGCTATTTACAAATAGTTATATTTTATATACTAGTAAGAGTGGTTACTTCTGGTTTCCTTACTCTGAGATCATCAGTGGTTTTTCTGAGGTACAAGATAGTTTTTCATATACTAATGTTTCTTATGAATCTGCAGGGGGATAGAATAACTATTTCCCACATTTAACTGACCATGAAATTTTATTTACAAATCTTTTCGGCCTTGCATTCTCTGTTCACACATACTTTGTGGGGGAAAATGAGTATATCTGAACAGCTGGCCATAATAAATTTTATATATGTTTTAAGTTATCCTGGAATTATTTTTTAAATTTTATGCCTTATAGGCACCAAATATCTAAAATTGAATAGTTGTCACAGTAACAATACCAAAATGATTACAATTACTAATATTTACTACACACATGGAAATTTGTGAGGTACTTATATTAAAAATGAGAAGAAAAAAAAAAAACCAAGCTTTACCCCTGAGTTTCCTTGAGACTTAGGATATATTCCTGATGTTCTGGACTTAAGTTTTTATAACATTAAATATAGAGTAATAATAATTGCATATAGGATTGCTGAAAGGACTAGATATCACTTATGAAGCTCCTACACAGTGCCTACTCACTATTCACATCGTTTTCAATAAATAGTGTTATCATTCTGATCTCATATTTATGACAGCCTTCTGAGTTTACAAAGAAGCTGATTTGGTCTAAGCCACAAAACCACTACAGCATTGAGAACACCACAGTTACAGAGATGATTTGTTGAGTATCTTGTAAATTTTTTTTAGAGAAGCTGTCTTGTGGGCTGGGGAGACAGCATAATGATTATGTGAAAGACTCTCAGGCCTGAGGCTTCAAAATCCAAGATTCAATCCCTGTTACCACCACAAGCCAGAGTTAAGCAGTGCTCTTGTATCTCTCTCTGTAACTCTCTCATTAAAAAGTATTTTTATAAAGAAAAGCTTTGTCGTTTTATTTTAAATAGAGCTCTAATTTCAACAGAAAAACAAGCAGAATATACTTACATTTTTTATTGTAATTAAAAAGTAAAAAGACTTCGGTGCTAGTTTAAGACAATCAAAGGTTTATTACATGGTGGTCATTTAGGTACAATAAAGAGGCAAATATCAACTAGTCATTGTAGACAGAAATGCTTGAGTCTTTTTTTTCATTTTTTATTTTTATTTTTTTTTATTTAAGAAAGGAGACATTAACAAAACCATAGAATAAGAGGGGTACAGTTCCACAATTCCCATAACCCGATCTCCATATTCCCATCCCCTCCCCTGATAGCCTTCACATTCTGTCTCGCTGGGAGTATGGATCCAGGGTCGTTGTGGGTTGCAGAGGGTGGAAGGTCTGGCTTCTGTAATTGCTTCCCCACTGAACATGGGTGTTGACTGGTCAATCCATACTCCCAGTCTGCCTCTCTCTTTCCCTAGTAGGGTGGGTCTCTGGGGAAGCAGAGCTCCAGTACACATTGATGGGGTCCTCTGTCCAGGGAAGTCTGGTCAGCATCTTGTTGGCATTCAGAACCTGGTGGCTGAAAAGAGAGTTAACATACAAAGCCAAACAAACTGTTGAACAATCATGGACCTAAAGACTGGAATAGTACAGATGAGGTGTTGGGGGGTATTCCCGGCATGCTCTTGTGTACTTCTGCTTTCAGGTATATATTTTTCCCCTAGTTTATGGGCACATGTGAACCTATGCTCTATCTCAGGGGACCTGGACTATATCTAGGTTTGGGGACTTTATTGGGGAGTGGACTACCTGGAATGGAATTAGAGAATACTATGAAAGGAAAGGTCTCACCCGAGTGATGAAGCTGAAGGGTTGTCATTCCACACCTGAAATCTCTGGACATAGTCTGAAGTGAAGCATGTTGTGGTGGCACTCGTTGCGTTGATTAGGTTGCGATCTGCGGATGCAATATTACTTGATTTGAATTGAGAGCAGCATGTAGGAAAGTGAGAGAGAGAGAGTCCAGATATCAAAGACTCAGCCTATGTATTAAAAAGACTCATTCTGTGTTTTAAGAAGTTCTAGACATATGATCAATTTTTCCCCTCTCATATTAATTAAATAGTGGTTTTATGTTTACACTTTAATAGGAATGTACATAAACACCATTCCCACCACTAAAAGACTGTGTCCCACCCCACCCCCCCATCGCACCAGGAAGCCCAATGGCCACCCTCCCCTTCACCACAGGGGTTTTACATTGGTGCCCTGCTCTCAATTTAATCAGATCCTGCTTTTAGTTTCCCTTTCTGTTCTTCTTTCTCAATTTCTGTTGATGAGTGGGGACATCCCATACTCATCTTTATCTTTCTGACTTAGCTCACTTAACATAATTCCTTCTAGCTCTGTCCAAGTTGGGTCAAATAAGGTGGGCTCATTGTTCTTAATAGCAGCATAGTATTCCATTATGTATATGTACCATAGCTTTCTCAGCCACTCATTTGCTGTTGGGCATCTGGGTCCCTTCCAGGTTTTAGCTATTATGAATTGTGCTGCTATGAACATAGATGTACACATACCTTTTTGGTTGGGCATTATGGAATCCTTGGGGTATATCCCCAGGAGAGGAATTACTGGGTCATATGGAAGGTCTATGTCTAGCCTTGTGAGAGTTCTCCAGACTGCTCTCCAGAGTGGCTGGACCAATTTACATTCCCACCAGCAGTGTAGAAGGGTTCCTCTGTCCCCACAGCCTCTCCAACATTTGTTGTTGCAATTTGATGTATGCCATTCTCACAGGAGTGAGATGGTATCTCAGTGTTGTCTTTATTTGCATTTATCTGACAATCAGCGACCTGGAACAGTTTTTCATATGTTTGTTAACCCTTTGGGTCTCCTCTGAAGTGAAAGTCTTGTTCATACCCTCTGCCCATTTTTGGATGGGGTCATTTGCTTTTTTGGTGCTAAGTTTGCTGAGTTCTTTGTATATTTTGGTGATTAGTCTCTTGTCTGATGTTTGGCATGTGAAGATCTTCTCCCATTCTGTGAGGGGTCTCTTTGTTTGTGTCATAGTTTCTTTGGCTGTGCAGAAGCTTTTCAATTTGATGTAGTCCCATTGGTTTGTTTCTGCTTTAGTCTTCCTTGCAATTGGGTTTGTTTCATCAAAGATGTCCTTGAGGTTTAGGTGGGAAAGTGTTTCACCAATGTTTACCTCTAAGTATTTGATAGTTTCCCATCTAACATCCAGGTCTTTGATCCATTTGGAGTTGATTTTTGTTTCTGGTGAGATAAGGTGGTTCAATTTCATTCTTCTGCATGTTACAACCCAGTTTTCCCAGCACCATTTATTGAAGAGAGCCTCCTTCTTCCATTTAATACTTTGGGCCCCCTTATCAAAGATTAGATGTCCATAGGTGTGGGGGTTTAGGTCTGGGCTTTCAATTCTGTTCCACTGGTCTGTGTACCTATTTTTGTTCCAGTACCAGGCTGTTTTGATGATGATTGCCTTATAATATAGTTTGAGATCTGGGAGTGTGATGCCTCTGTTTCTGTTTCTTTTCCTCAAGATTGTTTTGGCAATTCTAGGTGATTTCTGGTTCCATATAAATGATTGTAGTTTTTGTTCTATTTTCTTTTTTTAATTTATTTTTTATTTAAGAAATGATAAATTAACAAAACCACAGGGTAGGAGGGGTCCAACTCCACACAATTCCCACCACCCCGTCTCCATATCCCATCCCCTCCCCTTATAGCTTTCCCATTCTCTATCCCTCTGGGAGCATGGACCCAGGGTCGTTGTGGGTTGCAGAAGGTAGAAGGTCTGGCTTCTGTAATTGCTTCCCTGCTGAACATGGACGTTGACAGGTCGGTCCATACTCCCAGTCTGCCTCTCTCTTTCCCTAGTAGGGTGGGTCTCTGGGGAAGCGGAGCTCCAGGACACATTGGTGGGGTCTTCAGTCCAGGGAAGCCTGGCCGGCATCCTGATGACATCTGGAACCTGGTGGCTGAAAAGAGAGTTAACATACAAAGCCAAACAAACTGTTGAGCAATCATGGACCCAAAGGTTGGAATAGTGGAGAGGAAGTGTTGGGGGTACTCACTGCAAACTCTAGTGTACTTCTGCTTTCAGGTATATATTTTGCACTATTTTATGGATATGTGTGAACATATGCTCTCTCTCACAGAACCTGGTCTATATCTAAGTTTCGGGACTTTGTTAGAAAGTGAACCACTGGGATGGAATTAGAGAATACTATGAAAGGAAAGGTCTCACCCGAGTAATGAAGCTGAAGGGTTGTCATTCCACACCTGAAGTCTCTGGACACAGTCTGAGCTGAAGCATGTTGAGGTGGTAATCGTTGTGTTGATTAGGTTGCGATCGGCTGATGCAATATTATTTGATATGGATTGGGAGAGGCATGCTGAAATGGGGGCCCTATCCTAGGGTTCCAGGACTGGGGGGAAATATAGACTCTATAATGGAGATGTGAGGTTCCTGCTGTCTTAGGGTTCCAAAAGACAATCGATAGTTAATGTTATCATCACATTATTTGGTAATTGGGTTAACTTTGAAAAGTCCTTTTGTTAGAGTTTGCTGTATAGTACCCAGTATCTTGTAAATAGCTGTGCCACTGGTTGCTTCTAATCTACTTGGTCTAGGCTTTTGAGAGAGTCCGCATATCAAATACACAGCCTATATATTAAAAAGACTCAGTCTGTGTTTGAAAAACTTTGAGACATACAATTAATTTTCCCCCTCTCATATTAATTAACTAGTGATTTATATGACTACACTTTACTAGGGTGTACATAAACAACATTCCCACCACCAAAGGACTGTGTCCCATCCCAGCCACCCACCCCCAGCCCCCACTGGCCCAGGAAGCCGCATGTCTACCCCTCACCACAGGGTTTTTACTTTGGTGCCCTATTTGTTCTATTTTCTTAAAGAAGCTTGGTGGAACTTTGATGGGTGCTTGAGTCTTTTAAGCTAAGTTTACCGGAGCTCGGCTACACTTGTTCATGTCCATCTAGAGGCAACATGGCAGATCCTGACAGAGAGAACAGAGGAAAAGAGAGAGGCTGGAAGAGAAGGCACAAGAAAAGAGAGGGCTGCAATAGAGGTCAGCTACACTTGTTCAGTCTCCCAGGAGAGGTAGCATGGCCGGTGCGAGGAGAAGGAAAATGCACAGGGAAAGAGACAGACTTCCATCCAGCAAGTGCTTAAATAAATTAGGATGCACCCACAATCTCTTGTGGGTTTGCACAAGTTCTTACTATGTTTGTAGGTTGAAGTCAGCAGTGTGGTAATTACGTCCCAAAAGCAGTGCTATGTGTTGTTAAAATTCGGGCTGGCTCTAGCTGGCTGGGCTAGCTTCACGGGCGGGTAACAGAGACGCGGAGACAACGGCTGGGCAGGGAAGCTGTATTTCTTTATTCAGGAACAACGATTCATAAACTAAACCAAACTAATCACCAAACAGAACTCTGCTGTCTCTTTGCGGTGGCGCAAGCACTCTCTCTTACTCTGGAACTCAGGAACCCTCTAACTCCCGAACTCTGGAACTCTGGAACTCTCTCTCCAGGTTCCTAGGGGCGGGGCCAAGCGGGCCCGCGAAACTAACTGGACTGATCCAATTCTCTTGGCGGGAGAGAACTAGAACCCAATGTAAAGCATACAACAACTATGGTAGCATCTTCAACTTAGTGAACAACAGATTTTTCTTAAAGATTTATTTATTTCTGCTAGAAAAGAACTAGAGCACCACTTCAGAGCAAGTGATGCCAAGAATTGAACTCAGGATCTTCTGCTTATGAGTTCAGTGCTCTAGCCATGGCACTACTGTTCCTGGGCCTCTGTTTAGGGAGAAGGACTTTCCTGATCCCAAAGGAACCCCAACAGCTATGTTGAGGGTGATGAAAGGCTAGTTGTGACATTTCCCAGTTTTCTCCCTCATGGGTTTGTCATAGAATCTCTTGAAAGAATTACATGGGAAAATATGTAAGTATGAATTTCACAGTCTTCCTCTATTAAGTCATGAGGTAGAAATTATACAGAAGTAAAGTTAGAGAGTTAGTTCAGGATGGGGTGGGAGGTGGATTGGTCGGTGGTGCACTGGATTAAGTGCACATAGGGCAAAAAGCAAGAACCAGCACAAGGAACCCGGTTCAAGCCTCCCGCTCCCCACCTGCAAGGGGGACGCCTTGCAAGCTGTGAGGCAGGTATGCAGGTGTCTTTCTCTCCCCCTCTCTGTTTCCCCTCATCTCTTAATTTCTTTCTGTCCTATCCAACAACAACAACAGCAGCAACAACAATGGGGTAAAACGGTTGCCAGGAGCTGTGGATTTGCAGTGTAGGCACCGAGCCCCAGTGATAACCCTGGAGGTTAAAAATAAATAAATAAATAAATAAATTTTAAAAAGTCCATGTGAAAACCATCTCCTCTTAAACCTTACACACATCACACCTGGACCAACCTTCTATTGGCTAGCTGGAAGAACCAGGTGTGGCTATCTTACCCAAACTCCAACAGCAGTGTGCATCTTCCTGTTCTCCATGTGTTCATGCAATATTACTGTGCCCCAGTTCCCATGTCCCATGAGTGCAAATGCCATGCAACAAAGTATATGCGCTCTACATGGCTCTTCCTATTCTTTCCTGACCTCAGCAAGCTACCCAAGGAGAAGCCCTGATGAGCAAGTGCCACAACTCTCTGAGGAGAAGCCCAAGGTCTTCCCCTTGAAAGCCAGGTCTGTTATGGTTGTTCACCAGGAAGAATCAGAGGGACCCCATGAATCAGACAAAAGGAGAGAAAAAAAGCAAGTATGTAGGTCACCAGAGGCAGTGACTTCTGCCTTTGGCCAGCTCTTCTTATCCTTCCTTTTCTCATCCTTGAGGACCTCGGGTAACAGAGTGGAAGCATGAGGGGTTCTGATAAACCCATCTCATAATTATCTTTTCTTTTTGGCAAACAGTTTTTTAAACTCCCACCAGTGGGCAGTTTGCAACTCTAACCCTGGGTGAATTTATTACTTACTAATGGAATGTTCAGATGTCAAGGTCCATGACCGTTTTAGCCCCAATCTGCCCCTTATGCCACTATACTTATATTTACTTTTTTAAAAAACTTATTACATAGAAGACAAAAAGTTTAACATGAGGCAGAGAGAAAGAGATAGACAAGCCAGAACCCCATTGCAGTAAATGTGCTGTCAGGGATTGAACCTGGAACCTCAGGTACCAAAGTCTTATGTTCTACCAGTTGAATCTTTTCCCTAGTGCCTTATTTATATATATATTTTTTCTTTTTTATTTAAGAAAGGATTACTTAACAAAACCATAGGGTAGGAGGGGTACAACTCCACACAATTCCCACCACCCAATCTCCATATCCCACCCCCTCCCCTGATAGCTTTCCCATTCTCTATCCCTCTGGGAGCATGGACCCAGGGTCGTTGTGGGTTGCAGAAGGTAGAAGGTCTGGCTTCTGTAATTGCTTCCCCGCTGAACATGGACGTTGACAGGTCGGTCCATACTCCCAGTCTGCCTCTCTCTTTCCCTAGTAGGGTGGGTCTCTGGGGAAGCGGAGCTCCAGGACACATTGGTGGGGTCTTCAGTCCAGGGAAGCCTGGCCGGCATCCTGATGACATCTGGAACCTGGTGACCGAGTAATGAAGCTGAAGGGTTGTCATTCCACACGTGAAGTCTCTGGACACAGTCTGAAGTGAAGCATGTTGTGGTGGCAATCGTTGCATTGGTTAGGTTGTGATCGGCAGATGCAATATTATTTGATATGGATTGGGAGAGGCATACGGGAAAGTGGGCCCTATCCAAGGGTTCAAGGACTGGGGGAAGTAGAGGCTCTATAGTGGAGATGTGAGGTTCCTGCTGTCTTAGGGTTCCAAAAGACAATCGATAGTTAATGTTATCATCACATTATTTGGTAATTGGGTTAACTTTGAAAAGTCCTTTTGTTAGGGTTTGCTGTACAGTACCCAGTATCTTGTATAAAGCTGTGCTTTTGGTTGCTTCTGATCTACTTGGTCTAGGCTTTTGAGAGAGTCTGCATATCAATTACACAGCCTATATATTTGTGTTTTGAAAAACTTTGAGACATACAATTAATTTTCCCCCTCTCATATTAACTAATGATTTATATGACTACATTTTACTAAGAGTGTACATAAACACCCTTCCCACCACCAAAAGACTATGACCCATCCCTCCCACCCACTCCCACCCCTCACTGGCCCAGGAAGCTGCATGTCTACCTCTCACCACAGGGTTTTTACTTTGGTGCCCTACTTACAATTTGGTCACGTCCTGCTTTTAGTTTCCCTTTCAGATCTCCTTACTCAACTTCTGTTGATGAGTGGGATCATCCCATACTCATCTTTATCTTTCTGACTTAGCTCACTTAACATAATTCCTTTTAGCTCTGTCCAAGATGGGTCAGAGAAGGTGGGTTCATTGTTCTTGATAGCCGCATAGTATTCCATTGTGTATATATACCACAGCTTTCTCAGCCACTCATCTGTTGTTGGGCACCTGGGTTGCTTCCAGGTTTTAGCTATTATGAATTGTGCTGCTATGAACATAGGAGTACACACCTCTTTTTGGTTGGGTGTTATGGTGTCCTTGGGGTATAACCCCAGGAGAGGAATTACTGGATCCTATGGAAGGTCCATGTCTAGCCTTCTGAGAGTTTTCCAGACTGCTCTCCACAGAGGCTGTACCAATTTACATTGCCACCAGCAATGTAAAAGGGTTCCTCTGTCCCCACAACCTCTCCAGCATTTGTTGCTGCTGTCATATTTATATTTTTAAAGTGAGGTTATTAAAAAAAAATCAAACTGAAGACTTGGCTCCAAGGAGGGATTCAAGCCTGGGAGCAGTCCTCATATTGCTCTAAAAGAACTTGTCCAAAGATTGGGTTTGACTTTAGAGACTTATGCACCATATATACCTGAAGGGAGATTACACTTAATATTGTTAGAATTCTAAACTACAGTTAAAAAGTTTCTTTTCTTTTCTTTTTTTCCCCCTCAAACAGGACTTGGTGCCTGCATGGTGACTCCAATATTCCCAGTGTCCTTTTTTTTTTCTTTTCTTTTCCTAGAGAGACACAGAGAAATAGAGTGTGGAGGGGAGAAAGAAGGAGAGACATATGCAGCACTGTCCCGCTACTTGTGAAACATCTCCCTCCAAAGGTGGAGATTGAGGGCTTGAACCTGGGTCCTCACACGTGGTGATGTGTACATTCTACTGGATGTACCACTGTCTGTCCCCATTTATTCTATCTATTCTGTTAATACCCTGCACTCTCCATTCTCCTAAAAACTGGATGTCCAGTATAGTGAGTCTGTCATTCTCTGTGTATCTGGGATGGCTAGTGAGGACCATGAGCCAGGCCTATGTGCCCCTGCTCCTTCCCCATCAGGAGCTTTGGGGTGCCAGCTTTTCTCAGAACCACACCTGGTGAGTTCTGACATATGGCTCACACGTCTTCACAATCTCTGGCTGATTTTATTGGCAACGCATAGTCAGTAGTTCTTTTATTGACTTATTTACTTACTTCTATGAAGAAGAGACCAGAGCATCACTCAGATATGTCATGTGTGGTTCTGGGGCCCAACCTGGGACTTCATGCATAAAAGTTCTGTTCTCTAATGCTGAGCTAATTTTTAAAAAAGCCCCCAATTTTTGTCTCGATGATCAAGATGCAAATGAAAAAGAATACTGCCATCCAGAGACCACTGCCAAGAATTGCTGACTTAATGTCCCCAGGTCTAGAAGGAGGGATCCTTTAAGACAATTTCTTTTAGATTAAAACCATCCCTTTGAGTCTTTGATTTGTTGACTCTCTTAAAAGCTTAGTCCAGGGAGAACAAAAGCAACCGGTAGCATAGCTATATGCAAACAATGTCAAAGGACATAAAATATGGTGAGGGTGTGTATGATACAGCAAATCCTAACAAAGGGGTTTTTCAAAGTTAACCCAATTGCCAAACAATGTGATTATTGCAATAACTATCTATTGTCTTCTTAAACCCTAAGACAACAGGAATTCCCCCCTTCCTCTATAGAGCTTATGTTTTTCCCAATACTGTAACCTCTGGGGTGGGGTTCACTTCCCTTCATGCTTCTCTCAAGTCAGGCCAAATGATACTGCATCTGCCAATTCCAGCCTAATCAATGCAGTGAGTACCATTTCAGCATGCTTCACCTCAGACTATGTGCGGAGACTTCAGGCATGGATTGCCAACCCTTCACCCTCATCACTCAGGTGAGACCTTTCCTTTCATGGTATTCTCTAATTCCATTCCAGGAGGATCACTTTCTAACAAAGTCCCAAAACCTAGATATAGGCCAGGTCCCATAAGATAGAGCATATGTTCACATGTATTCATAAATTAGGGCAAAATATATAACTGAAAGCAAAAATACACAATAGTCTGTAGAGAGTCAGTATCAAGTTCATAATGAAATAGTGTCCACTTAGACTTAGATATCCTCCTCACCTACTTCCTATTACAGTTCTCTCACTCACTCCAAAGCTAACATCATCAAAGCAAGACTGCAAAAGCTGAGTAAGGGCAAGAGTCTGGCATACTTTAACGATGACTCTTTAGTCACTATCAGGCCATTCCGCCAGCTGGGGTCCTAATCGGGGAGTCCTGAGATTCCCAAACAGACTTGATGGGTCTAAAATCCCTCTCTCCAATGTTACCGCTCATTTCTAACAGGAACAATAAAATAGACTCCTTTGTGGGCCCCCATAGGACCTTGCCCTCAACTTGGATCAATAACGGTAGAGAATGTTCCATCCTATGAAGGGAGGATGGACAACATACTCTGTGCTACACCTGAGGAAGATGGGTTGATACTGGGACAGCATGGAATGTTCCTACTCATGACCACAGATTGTGAACTCAGATCTAGAGTCTTCTAAGCTAATTATTGGTCCCAGATCACATCAAATCAATGGGGTTTACAGTAATATTTATACCACTTCCCCATATTAGGGAGCTGCACTCTTCCCTGATCCAGCTTTCTCGTCCTTTTCCCAGCCATGACATCATCTCCCCAGACAGTAATTAGGATCCACCTGCATATCAGATTTCAGGCTCAGGCAAAACAAACAAACAAACAAACAAACAAAACTAGTTTAGCTACAGGCCCTTTATAACTAACTAAATATATAATATAACTAAATATATAACTAAAATATGCCCACTAGCTATCTACAAAATGGAGGACCCCCCCCCCAACACTTCATCAGCACTATTCCAGCCTTTAGGTCCACAATTGTTCGACAGTTTGTTTGGCTTTGCATATCAACTCTCTTTGCAGCCACCAGGTTCCAGATGCTAGCAGGATGCGACCAGACTTCCCTGGACAGACAACCCCACCAATGTGCCTTGGAGCTCTGCTTCCCCAGAGCCCTTCCCCACTAGGGAAAGAGAGAGACAGGCTGGGAGTATGGATCAACCTGTCAACTCCCATGTTCAGTGGGGAAGCAATTACGGAAGCCAGACCTTCCACCTTCTGCATCCCACAATGATCTTGGGTCCATACTCCCAGAGGGTTAAAGAATAGGAAAGCTATCAGGGGAGGGGATGGGATATGGAGATCTGGTGGTGGGAACTGTGCAAAGCTGTACCCCTCTTATCCTATGGTTTTGTCAATGTTTCCTTTTTATAAATAAAAATTTTTAAAAATTCTAAAAATAAACAGACAAAACCCACTCCTTTGGGAGCAAAGTGACACTGTACATTATTCCAAAGTAGCCATCAGTTCTTGTGTTTGATGTATGTTAGCAATGCTAATAGAGCCTTAATTTAAGCATGTTTGTTTGTTTCTTCATTAGCTGTAAATTAGACTTGTTTCAAGGCTGTGTTTTTCCAACATTTGAAGGTGCTTGGTTTTCTTCTTTTGGTCAGTTCTCAAAGGCTTAAGATTTTAAAATATTAAGACAATAAACACTAAAAAATTATAACTAATAGAACTGCATTGAATTTATACTAAGATAAGCACTCTGTGTACTATTTCCAATAACCACTGAGACATCCCACAAGCTTCTATGTTTTTTCTTCCACATATGTAAATATATCTGCATCTTTTTTCCTTGGGGCGGGGGGAGGACTTGCCACCAGGATTATCACTAGGGCTCAGTGCTTACAAGATAAATCTACAACTTCTAGTGGTTATTTTTTCCCCCTTCCCCCTTTTTCTTTCTTTAATTTGTTAGAACAGAGATAAATTAAAATGGAGCAGATAATGAGGAAGAGATAAGAGAGATACTTGCATCCATGCTTCACCTGCAGATAGGAACTGGGGCCAAGTACCTGGGCCCTGGGGTATATATAGTATTATGTGTACAAAACTGGATGTGCCACTGCCCAGGCCCACATATCTACAATCTTGACACAGATTAACTCAAGTGAGACAAGAATTATTTTATTTGTTTATTGGTGATTTGAAGATAGTTACAGGAGGTCAGGTGGTAGTGCGCTAGGTTAAACACACAGAGTATGAAGTACAATGACCCAGGCAAGGATCTTGTTTCAAGGCCCCAGCTTCACCTGCAGGGGCAGTCGCTTCACAAATGGTGAAGCAGGTCTGCAGATGTCTATCTTTCTCCCTTTCTACCTCCCCCTCCTCTTTCAATTTCTCTCTGTCCTGTCCAATAAAAAAATAAAAGTAAAAATAAAAATAAAATAAAAAAAAAATGGAAGTTGCAGATACTACCATGATGCTACCTTACTTCCTTGGGCAGATAACCTCACCAATATGTCCTAAAACCCCACCTCAGCAGAACCCTACCCTACTGGGGAATGATAGAGACAGGCTGTGGATATGGATTGACCTGTCAATGCCGATATCCTGTGGAGAAGCAATTACAGAATACAGATCTCCCACCTTCTGCACCCTATAAAAGTCTTTGGTCCATATTCCCAGAGGGATAAAGATTAGGAGCCCTTCTGATGGAGGGGATGGTATATGGAAGTCTGGTGGTTGGAACTGTGTGCAATTGTACCCCTCGTCGCATCCCAAGTGGTGAAGCAGGTCTGCAGATGTCTATCTTTCTCCCCCTCTCTATCTTTCCCTCCCATCTCAACTTCTCTCTGTCCTATCCAAAACTGAGAAAAAAAAAAAAAAAAGGCTGCAGGAGCAGTGGATTCATAGCACAGGCACTGAGCCCCAGCGATAATTCTGGAGGGGGAAAAAAACAGTCATCATAAAAAAATTGTACCCTCTATGGACCAACCTGCCAATGTCCAATTCCAGCAGAGAAGCAATTACAGAAACCAGAACTCCCACTTTCTGCATCCCAAAAACCACATCGATACATACTCCCAGTAGGGGAGAAGTGAGGGGGGGAGAGGATAAGATGGCTCTGAACTCCAGCTCTATCAGGTTCCAGAAAGAGGGGACAAAAAACAGAGAAATATTTGGATGCAGTAATAGGGTTATGTGTGGCTTGGAGGGTAAGAGAGGGTTGGATCTGGAAGAAAAGGGGCAATTATGTACAAATATAGACAGATAGTTGTAGAGATGACAGTTAACCCATATCTGCAACCTTGGGAGAATTGTGGTGTTTGCAATGGAGGGACTTGGTATTCAGAACTCAGGTGGTGGAAATTATATGGAATTGTACCCCTGTTGATATGTAATTTTGTAAATCAATATCAAAACACTAATAAAAATTTTTTAAATGTGCCCTCTTATCCCACAATCTTGTCAATCACTATTAAATCACTAATAAAAAATAAAAGTTGGCCTTAGAATGGTGGAGTTTCACATGTGTGAGGCCCCAGTGGAACTAAAAAAAAAGAAATAATTTAACCAATAATTAAATGAAATGTTCTTGTGCTTCCTAGTGAGTCATTGGTTGCTTCCTAGTGAGTCATGACAGTGGTTGATGGTGGGGAGAGATAATTTAAATCCCCAAAATAAACATGATGCATTGTCTCAAGTATCAGTTTACATTTATTATTTGGAGGAAAAGGTGCATATAGCTTGGTAAAAATTTAAAATATTGTGCTGAAGCAAATGCTGAGATATGTGAAGTGGATTTCAACATGCAAATGAATTTCTGAGATAATCATGAGTCTTCCAAGAAATCTCTGGGTTGGGGGCAATTTGGTCTATATTCCAGACTTCTTTGACTCTCATTTGTCTTTGAGACACTTTGGTGGAGAAGACTGAGGACTATATTAAAGGATGTCTTACAAAGCAATAATTGTGCTGGCTGAATAGCTCACTTGGAAAGTGTGTTGCTTTGCCATGTGTACAGCCCAGGTTCAGGCCCAGTCCCCACTCAATTGAAGGAAGATTTGGCTCTATGGTATCTACCACTTTCTGTCTCTCTCTGTCAATATATAGATATTTATATAATAATCTAAGAGCTTTCTCTTCTAGCTTGTCTTGTCTTGTTCAGAGCTCTTGATATTTGAGCTGACAAATATCCCCCTTGCAGATAGTGACTTAGAAGAGTCCACCAGACTCAAATAGTAAAGGGCACCTAAGGCTGTCCACAAACACTGTTATAATCACCAGCAAAAATCATTTTCTACAATGATTATTTCAGTGGCTTAAAAAAATTTTTTTTTAAACCAGAGTATTGTTCAGCTCTGGCTTATGGTGGTGCGGGGGATTGAACCTGGGACTTTGGAGCCTCAGGCATGAGACTCTGTTTGCATAACCATTATGCTATCTACCTTCACCCAGCTTTTTAAATATTTTATTTATTTATTTTGGATAGAGACAGAGAAATTGAGAGGGAGTGGGAGGTAGAAATAGACCTGCAATACTTTTACCTCTAATGAAGCTTCTCCCCTCCTGGTAGGGAATGAGGGCTTGAACCCCTGTCCTTGCACACTATAATGTGTGCTCTCTACCAGATGTGCACCTTCTGGCCCTTCAGTGACTTTTTAAATGTTAAAAGCCAAAACCAGTCCAGCAACAGCTTACATCTGGCAAATCTTGCTTTCAAATTATGCGTGTAATTAGTGACATAAAATGATAATGACCTTACTATATCTCATCGATTTAGTAGCCTCCATTAAAACAAAACATTTTCCATTTTTCCAACCCAAGGAGTATATGAAACAGTAAAATAGAAAGTTTGTGGTGACTGGAGATTAGGCTCAGCATATAGAGCAAAGACTAGTATGTGAGAGGTCCCCAAGTTCAATTCCTGCCACTGCATAGAATGATGCTCTAGCGCACTCTCTCTCCTCTTTCTAATTCTATCTTTCTCAATAAATATATGAATAAAAAATAAAATAAAAACCATTTTGATTTATCCTGAGAAGTCATGCCACTAATCCTGAAGAGGCCAAGAGATCTCAAAAAGGGAGTAGAGTAGGATGCTATAAATTACTTCTCTTCTTCACCACTAAGTTATCATTAGTTTTTTGATGTGTTTTAGGTTCCCAGATAATTGAATGCACCTATTGAAATGTTAGTACAAAATATCTAATAAAGTCAAAGTTAACAAATGACCCCCCTTTTTTTGTCATTACCATGGTTTCACCACTCTGTACTGAATTTTTCAGATTAGTAGATAGATGATAGATAGATAGATAGATAGATAGATAGATAGATGGTGGGTAGAACAAACAGCACCAACACTTCCTCCAGTACAGTGGAGGCTGGACTTGAACCTGGGTCACAAAACAGGAGCACAATCTAAGTGACTTATTTTGTCAGTCCAACAAATAACTGTAACATCATCTGAGACAGAAAACACAAGAGTCAAATATATTTTATTTGTCAAAGTAAAAATGTTTCTTTTCTTTTTATTGGGGAATTAATGTTTTACATTCAACAGTAAGTACAATAGTTTCTACATGCATAACATTCCCCAGATTCTCATATAACAATACAACCCCTACTAGGTCCTCTGAATCCTTCTTGGACCTGTATTCTCTTAAATTTTTTATTGGTGGTTTAATAATGATTGACAAGATTGAAGATAACAGGGGTACAATTCTTTTTTTTTTTCCTCCTCCAGGGTTATTGCTGGGTTCGGTGCCTGCACCATGAATCCACCGCTCCTGGAGGCCATTTCCCCCCCCCCCTTTTGTTGCCCTTGTTGTAGCTTCGTTGTGGTTATTATTATTGCCCTTGTTGACGCAATTCGTTGTTGGATAGGACAGAGAGAAATGGAGAGAGGAGGGGAAGACAGAAAAGGGGAGAGAAAGATAGACACCTGCAGATCTGCTTCACCGCCTGTGAAGCGACTCCCCTGCAGGTGGGGAGCCGGGGGCTCGAACCGGGATCCTTACGCCGGTCCCTGCGCTTTGCGCCACATGTGCTTAACCCACTGCGCCACTGCCCAACCCCCGGGGTACAATTCTATGCAGTTCCCACCACCAGAATCCCATCTCCCATCCCCTCCATTGGAAGCATCCTTATTCTTTATCTTTCTCTGGGAGTATGGACCAAAATTATTTTTTATTACTTGTTGATTTAATAATGATCAACACGACCATAGGATAATAGGGGTGCAATTCCACACAATTCCCACCATCAACGTTCCATATCCATCTCCTCTATTAGAAGTCTTCCTGTTCTTTATCCCTCTGGGAGTATGGACCCAGGACCTTTATGGGGTGCAAAATGTGGAAGGTCTGGCTTCTGTAATTGCTTCTCCACTGGACATGGGCATTGGTAGGTTGAGCCATACTCCCAGCCTGTTTCTATCTTTCCCTAGTGGGGCAGGAATCTGGGGTAGTGGGGTTCCAGGACTCATTGGTGAAGTCATCTGCCCAGGGAGGTCAAGTTTGGCATCATGGTAACTTGGTGGCTAAAAAGCATTAAGATATAAAGCAGAACAAATTGTTTAATAATCAGGAACCTAAAGGTAAGAATAGAGCAGTTGAGATTTGAGGTATCCATTCTGGAAAAAGTTAGGAAATCTGTTTTAGGTATATTCCAAGAGGCCCATGACTTTACTAATTTTTGCTTTAGCCCAACAGCTAACATGTAAGTGGGCTAAAGGTTTTGTCTGGAGAGATGGTATCAGAGTTGGAAATAGAACTAGAAAGATGTATCAGAGAAGAGAATAGCTCCCAAATATGTGAAAAGTATATAAATATTGTTAACTGTAAACCCCATTGATTTGATCTGGGGCCCTTATTCAGCACAGGAGCCTCTGTAACCTCTGCATCCCTCTAGGTCTGACCTTGCATTATGTAGTCATAATTAGGGACATTCTAGCCTGCATTCATTTCAGAATCAATCTTCCTTGAACCCAGTCTCCCTTTGGAGAATGCGGCACTCCCTGTCATTGTGGACCCATATTGAGGGCAAGGTCCTGGGCCTAAATTCTTTTTTTTTTTTCAGTTTAAACAATTTTTTTGTATTTAAAAAAGAAGACATTAACAAAACCATAAGATAAGAGGGGTACAATTCCACACAATTCCCACCACCAGATCTCCGTATCCCATCCCCTCCCCTGATAGCTTTCCTATTCTTTATCCCTCTGGGAGTATAAAGATGAAGAGTTGGGGGGTCCTCCATTTAATGGGTCCTCCATTAGCTAGTAGGCATATTTTAGTTATATTTCAAAGGGCTTCTAGCTATACTAGTTTTTTTTTTCTCTGAGCCTGAAATATGATATGCTGGTGGATCCAAGTTATTGTCTGGGGAGATGATGTCATGGCTGGAAAAGGAACAGAAAGCTGCATCAGGGAAGAGAGTAGCTCCCTAATATGGGGAGGGGGTATAAATATTGTTGACTGTAAACCACATCAATTTGACTTGGTCTGGGGCCCATATTCAGCTTTGCACCCTATGTGACCTCTATATCCCTGTATATCTGAGCTCACATTCTGTGGTCATGAGTAGGACCATTCCAAGCTGCCCCAATATCAGGACCCATCTTCCTCAGGTGTAGCATAGAGTATGTTGTCCATCCTCTCTTCATGGAGCTCCCCTGGTACCCATTCACTGTGCTCCTGTGTTGTCCTGGGGCTTAAATACAGGATCCCTCTCACATGGTAAAGTATGTGGTATCAACAGGTTAGCTATCTGCCAGACATCATATAAATTTCAAATTCACTTAAGATGACAGATTTTATTTATGGTACAATGGCAATCATCTCTCCATTTTGTGATTACTACAGACAGAAGGAAAAATTAAAAGACAATGTAAGAAAAAAAGATATGGTGGCAGCTGGGAAGTGGTAGAATGTAGGACTGCATATGTGAGGTATCAAGTTCAATATCTGGCACCAAATACACTAGAATGATGCTTTGGTTCTCTCTCACTCACTAGCTGATAGATAAATATGTATTTTTAATTCTAATCAAACATTTGTAAAAGTAGTATTTAAAGTTTATTTTGTAATGTAATTAAATAGGCTGCTCAGTGGTGGTGTATCTAGGCTTTTAAAACATTTTCTTTATTTCTTTTTTTAAATTTCTTTATTGTGGGATTAATGTTTTACATTCCACAGTAAATACAACAGTTTCTACATGCATAATATTTCTCAGTTTTCCACATAACAATACAACCCCCACAAGGTCCTCTGTCATTCTTTTTGGACCTGTACTCTCTCCCCCAGCCCCCACACACACCAGAGTCTTTTCCTTTGGTGTAATACACCAACTCCAGGTCAGGTTCTACTTGTGTTTTCTCTTCTGAACTTGTTTTTCAACTTCTGCATGTAAATGAGATCATCCCATATTCATCCTTCTGTATCTGACTTACTTCACTTAACATGTTTTCTTCAAGCTCCATCCAAGATGGACTGAAAACAGTGAAATCACTATTTTTAATAGTTGAGTAGTAAATCATTGTGTATATATACCACAACTTGCTCAGCCACTCATCTGTTGTTGGACACCTGGGTGAATTCCAGGTTTTGGCTATTACAAATTGTGCTGCTATGAACATAGGTATACACAAAATTTTTTGGATGGGTATTTTGTGTTCCTTAGGATATATCCCCAGGAGAGGAATTGCAGGATCATAGGGTAGGTCCATTTCTAGCCTTCCGAGAGTTCTCCAGACTGCTCTCCACAGAGATTGGACCAATTGACATTCCCACCAACAGTGCAGGAGGATTCCTTTGACCCTACAACCTCTCCAGCATTTTTTGCTGCTACCTTTTTTGATGTATGACATTCTCACAGGAGTGAAGTGGTATCTCACTGTGGTCTTTTTTTGCATTTTTCTGTCAATCAAAAACTTGGAGCATTTTTTCATGTGTTTCATGCCTTTTGGATCTCTTCTGTGGTGAATATTCTGTCCATGTCCTCTCCCCACTGTTGGATGGGGTCATTTGTTTTCTTTTTTTTTAATTATTTCTTTATTGGGAAATTAATGTTTTACATTCAACAGTAAATACAATAGTTTGTACATGCATAACATTCCCCAGTTTCCCATTTAACAATACATCCCTCCATCTAGTTTGAATGAAAGTCTAGCAGGATATATTATCCTTGGTTGAAACCCTTTTTCATTCAGGGCTCAATAGATATCTTACCATTCTCTTCTGGCTTATAGAGTTTGAGTGGAGAAGTCTGCTGATAGTCTTATGGGTTTTCCCCTGTATGTGACTTTTTGTTTCTCTCTTGCAGCCTTTAGGATCCTTTCTTTATCCTTACTTCTTTTCATTGTGACTATGATGTGTCTTGGTGTCTTCAGGTCTGGGTTGATTCTGTTTGGAACTCTCTGGGCCTCTTGAATCTTGTTGTCCTTTCTGTTATTCAGGTCTGGGAAGTTTTCTTCTATTAATTCCTCATTCTAGAGGAATGGTTTGCTTCCCCTTCCTCTCTTTCTTCCTCTGTTACTTCTTTTGAGATCATCCCATATGTCTCTGTTGTTGTTTTCAGTGTCTCTCAATCTCTTTTTGAGCTCTTTCACCTCTTTCTTAGTTTTCTCTAATTCATCCTCTGACTAATTCTGTTTTCTGCTTCTGTTAGTCTTCTTTCCCTTCCCTCAGCTTCTTTCCTTAGTTCAGCTATTTCAGCTTTCAGTTCTCTAATTGCCTCAAGATAATCAGTATTTTCCTTGGTGGTCTCAATTGTTGTTTCCCTAGTACTGCCATTCCTTTCCTCCAATGTTGTTTTCATTTCTGTGATTAATATGTTTATTATTGCTTGCATACTTTTCTTATCTAATTTTCTTGCATAATTTTC
Source organism: Erinaceus europaeus (assembly GCF_950295315.1). Classification (NCBI taxonomy): domain Eukaryota; kingdom Metazoa; phylum Chordata; class Mammalia; order Eulipotyphla; family Erinaceidae; genus Erinaceus; species Erinaceus europaeus. The sequence goes on along the minus strand of NC_080172.1, from coordinate 38,183,256 downwards.
TTATCTATGGTTACTTCTGGCTGATTTGTAGTTTCTTCTGGGCTCTTGTCTTCATTCATTGTAGTAGCAGTTTTATTTGTTTTTGATCTACCCATGTTTTTGATTTATGTGTTTCTTATTTTTATGTTCTGTTGTTCCTCAGTTTTTGTGTTTTAAGTACAAGCAACACTGTACTAAATACCTTTATGACAAATGCAATCACCAACCTCAGGAATTACAATAGCAACTGAAGCAAGGATTGCAGTTTAATCACTACCAGTTAGCCAAACAATGTCTCCAGTCTGTGAGAAAATAGCAACCAAGTCCAAGTCCAAGTGAAGAAGAAAGAGAAAGGAAAGAAGAGATAGCAAGAATAGACAATTATGCAAATCTACTATCCACTGTATATTCTAGGGGTAGCAAGAGGAGAAAGGGAAGTAGAGCAGAAATACACACATAGAGAGTCCACTCTGAGTCAGATTTCTTCCCCAAAATAATTCACAAATGAATATCAGTGAATTCAGAAAGACAAAGAAGAAGGAAGGAAGAAATGGAAGACAAGATAGAAAAATAGAAACAGAGAGAGAAAAAGAAAAAAGATAAGAAAAAGAGCTGTAATAGAAGAGCAGTGAAAGGAAAGTTTTTTAATTGATTAATTTATTTTTTATTTTATTTTATTTTTTTAATTAGCTAGGAGGAGGGAGAAGGGGAGAGTCTGTAGAGGAGGTAGGAGTAGTGAAACAAGTTCCTCTCAAAATGGATAAGATACCCAGTCCCCTAGCCATGAAAGATACCCTAAGAGTTAATTCTGGTCAACCTAAAGGAGGGGGGAAAGAGATACACCTGTATATAATATTAATAATAAAATAGAGCAGGGTAAAAAAACCTGTCCCAGATTGCCTCAAGCCTCCTAAGCAGAGGCAGCTGATTGTTAAGAAAGTAAAAACAAACAAACAAACAAACAAAAAACTCAGGACTACACAAGAATAGCAGGAATAGACAGTTATGCAAATCTACTATCCACTGTATATTATAGGGGTATCTAGAGGAGAAAGGGAAGTAGAGCAGAGATACATGCAGAGAGAGTCCACTCTGAGTCAAATTTCTTCCCCAAAATAATTCCCAAACGTGTATCAGTGAATTCAGAAAGCTGAAGGAGGAAGGAAGAAAGGATGACAAGAATGAGAAAAAGAAGAAAAAAAGAGAGAGAGAAAAGAAAAAGATAAGAAAAAAGAACAGTAATAAAAGAGCAGTGAAAGGAAAGAGTTATTTATTTATTTATTTATTTATTTTTATCAGAGCACTGCTCAGCTCTGGCTTATGGTGGTGTGGGGGATTGAACCTGGGACTTTGGAACCTCAGGCATGAGAGTCTCTTTGCATAACCACTATGTTATCTACCCCCACCCTATTTATTTATTTATTTATTTATTTTTCCCTCCTCCAGGGTTATTGCTGGGCTTGGTGCCTGCACCATGAATCCACCACTCCTGGAGGCCATTTTTTCCCCCTTTTGTTGCCCTTGTTGTAGCTTCGTTGTGGTTATTATTATTGCCCTTGTTGACGCAATTCGTTGTTGGATAGGACAGAGAGAAATGGAGAGAGGAGGGGAAGACAGAGAAGGGGAGAGAAAGATAGACACCTGCAGACCTGCTTCACCACCTGTGAAGCGACTGCCCTGCAGGTGGGGAGCCGGGGGCTTGAACCGGGATCCTTACACCGGTCCCTGCGCTTTGCGCCACATGCGCTTAACCCACTGTGCCACCGCCCGACGCCCTTATTTATTTTTTATTATTTAATTAGCTATGCGGGGAGGGGGGAAGGGAGAGAATGGGTAGGGGTGGTAGGAAGAGTCAAACAAGTGATTTTAACAGTGAATAAGACACCCAGTCCCCTAGCAATGGAAAATACACTAATGGGAGTCGGGCAGTAGCTCAGTGGGTTAAGCGCACGTGGAGTGAAGCACAAGAACTGGCTAAGGAAAATACACTAAGAGTTAATTCTGGCCAACCTGAAGGAGAGGGGGAAAGGGATATGCGTTTATCTTGTATTGATAATAAAATAGAACAGAGTATAAAATCTGTCCTATCTTCAGCTTGGATGGCTCCAGATTGCCTCAGGCCCCCTGAGCCAAGGCAGCTAATTGGGTACTTAGAAAGAAAAAAGGCCAAAGGTTTCAGAAGGGAATAGAATTAGAATGAATGAATGAATGAATGAATGAATTCCTGGTGGGACAGGAATCTTAGTAAAGAAAGAAGCTCAGCAGGGGAGCCTGCTAGGAGCAGATCTCTGGCCCCCAGGGACTGGTTATGGGGGGGGTGCGCTTCGGGAATAATAATTTAAAAAAAAATTTTCCCTTCTTTTTACTCTATTTTCTAACCCAAATTGAGTTATAGTCACCTCCTGGGTGTCACCACTAGGACCCCTTATTGACTGTCCTACTAGAGGCAAAAAATCCTACCATTTCCAGTAGATGTAGTCGGAGTTCAAGCCACTAGCAGCTTCTCATTCTGCCATCTTCCGGAATCCCCTATTTTTTCATTATCTTTATTTATTGAATAGAGTCAGCCAGAAATTGAGAGGGAAATGGGTGATAGAGATGGAGAGAGACAGAGACACCTGCAACACTGCTTCACCACTCGTGAAGCTTTCCCTTTGCAGGTGGGGGCTGGGGGCTTGAACCTGGGTCCTTTTACAGTTTAATGTGTGTGCTCAACCAGGTGTGCCAACACCCAGCCCCCCCTTAAACATGTTTTAAAGGTTTGATATTTTTATGAGTGGGAGAGAGACCAGAGCTATACTCTAGTATATGCTATGTCAGAATCAAACCTGGAACCCCACATACCCTATGCTCTATCCACCAAGTCATCTAAATTCTTTAAAAAAACATTTTCCAGTAAGTGAAAATTTATCCATCTTATCTTGATTGTATATTTTGTCACCATGTTACAATATATTTGGTGCCACTCCTTTTGAATATATATATCCTCTTCCCAGTGGCATTATTAATTACCTCCTTTTAGTGAGTATAAACCAAAACATTCATGGGAACCCGGTGTGATTATCTCAGGTGGCAATCCTGGTGTGTTGGAGGCCTGTTATTACCATTGTCCATTGTATCTTTAGAACCACACAGAATACAATGAAATTATTCACTGGTTTTCTCTCCAGCATGACTTAAGTGAAGCAATTCATTAAATGCCACTTTCTTTTTTTTTTTTTTTTTTATGGAACATTGACGCCATTCCAATTTCAGTGGCAGTGATGCAATTTGGCATAGTTTCAGTTATTTTTCATGGAATGAAAATGATTACTTGGCTGAGATAAAGGCCCCATCTGCTCTCAGAAATGTGTTTAGTTTGGCCAGAATGCTTTATTGTCCATTGTTCATTCCAGGGAATCTGTCAGTGTACGTTATAATTACTGGAGGCCCAGGAAGTTTTATTTTGCTTCCTGTTTTACCTCTCATAAGACAACTGCAAGTTCATTGGAGAACATAAATGAAAGGGCATTAGTAAATTTTTGTGGTTGGAAGATTGTGCATGATTTCTAGTTGGTCATTTTAAATTGGCTATGTAAAAAAACAAAAAACTTTTCCTGGTAGTTGTGAAAGCATTTAATTTTTTACCTTGTGTATTCACTTAACTATCAGGTCATGAATACCTACTAGTCAATTCTAGGTAAATTTTAATGCAAAGAATTAACATGACCTATTTCTCCCTTTGTTTTTAATAGTGTTTTCATTGATTTATTTAACTTAAGATTTAGATTTCTTTGATAAGATTTACCCCTTGAATTGTAATATTACAGCCCAGAAGATCTGTTAAATACCACCCAGTTTCACCTTCTATGTTGGATAGATCAGGAAATAGATAAACAATAATTTCCAGGCTACAATAATTATTTGGCAGCAAGACTGAGATTATACTGGAGTTCTGGTTTGTGGTTTATTGTCTCTTCATTATTTTACTCTGTTGAATTCTTTCCAGTTTTTCTCTTCCAATACTACCAAAAACTTAGATTTCTAAATCTCTTAGATGACTCTTCTTGTTAGTAGTTTCAGTGTGAAAGTTTAGGTGTGAAAAATGCCTTCTTGGACTCTGAAGAAGTAAATTTAGTCTGTATTTTGTGTTAAGGCACTCAAAATAGCTGTATTTTTTTAAAATAGCTGTATTTGTGTTAAGGCACTCAAAATAGCTTTATTTTTTCTAGCCCTTTACATTTTCTTTTTCTTTCCTTCCTTCCTTCACCCCTTTCTTTCTTTCTTTCTTCCTTCCTTCCTTCCTTCCTTCCTTCCTTCCTCCCTCCCTCCCTCCCTGTCTCTCTCTTTCTTTCTTTCTTTCTTTCTTTCTTTCTTTCTTTCTTTCTTTCTTTCTTTCTCTTTCCCTTTCTTTTGCCACTAGGGTTATTACTGGGGATTAGTGCCTGCACAATGAATTCACTGCTCTTGGAAGCCTATTTTTCTTTTTTTTTTAAATTTTTTTATCAGTGATTTAATAATGATTAACAAAATAGTAAGATAGCAGGGGTACAATTCCGTACAGTTCCCGGCACCAGTGTTCCATGTCCCATTCCCTCCATTAAAAGCTTCATTATTCTTTGCTTCCAGGGTTATTGCTGAGACTCGGTGCCTGCACTATGAATCCACTGATCCTGGAGGCCATTTTTCCCTTTTGTTGCCATTGTTGTTTATCATTGTCTTTGTTGTTGTTGTTGTTGTTATTGTTATCACTGTCATTCTTGTTGGATAGGACAGAGAGAAATCAAGAAAGGAAGGGAAGACAGAGAGGAAGAGAGAAAGATAGACACCTGCAGACCTGCTTCACTGCTTGTGAAGCAACCTTCCTGCAGGTGGGGAGCCAGGGGCTTGAACTGGAATCCTCGAGCCTGTCCTTGACCTTTGCACCATGTGAGTTTAACCTGCTGTGCTTCTGCCTGACCCCCCGGAAGCTTTCATATTCTTTTTTTTTAAATTTTTTTAAATTTTTAAATTTTTATTTATTTTCCTTTGTGTTGCCCTTGTTTTTTTATTGTCATTGTAGTTATTGTTGTTATTGATGTCGTCGTTGTTATATAGGACAGAGAGAAATGGAGAGAGGAGAGGAAGACAGAGGGGAAGGGGGAGAAAGACACCTGCAGACCTGCTTCACTGCCTGTGAAGCAACTGCCCTGCAGGTGGGGAGCTGGGGCTCGAATCGGAATCCTTACTCTTGTCCTTGCGCTTCGCGTCATATGTGCTTAACCTGCTGCGCTACCACCAACTCCCATCAGATTCTTTTTGTATAATCATTATGCTGTCTCCCTGCCCTACTATTCCTTTTCTTTACTTTGATCTCTTTCCTTTGATATATTATAGAGAATGCAAGATGGAGATTAAAGACAAAAAGCAAGAACTCCTTGAAATGGATCAAGCACTTAAAGAGAGAAATTGGGAGTTAAAACAAAGAGCAGCCCAAGTTGGTTTTCTTGTTACATTCTAATGAAATTTTCTGTTAAAATACAATCATATAAGTTTTCAAAGGTTACATCAATTATTCTGTTGTTTTCTATATATGTTTGTCTGATTTTGGTATTACAGTAATACTAACTTTATAGAATGAGTTAGGAAACATTTCCTCTCCTCATATTCTTTTTAAAAATTTTTTAAATTTATTTATTTTCCCTTTTATTGCCCTTGTTGTCTTTTTATTGTTGTTGTAGTTATTATTGTTGTTGTTATTGATGTTGTCGTTGTTGGATAGGACAGAGAGAAATGGAGAGAGGAGGGGAGACAGAGAAGGGGAGAGAAAGACAGACATCAGCAGACCTGCTTCACCACTTATGAAGCGACTCCCCTGCAGGTGGGGAGCCGGGGACTGGAACTGGGATCCTTCTGCTGGCCCTTGCACTTTGTGCCACATGCACTTACCCGCTGTGCTACCGTTGAGCTCCCAGCTTTCATATTCTTTAACCCTCTCTGGGAACATAGACCAAAGATCTCTATGGGGTGCAGAGGGTGGAAGGTCTGGCTTCTGTAATTGCTTCTCTACTGGACATGGACGTTGGCAGGTCGATCCATAACTCCAGCCTGTTTCTATCTTTCCCTAGTGGGGCAGGGTTCTGAAGAAGTGAGTGAGACTCTGGGATATGTTGGTGTGGTTATCTACCTACTCATCTATTGTTTTTAAGCAAACTCATAAGTTTCAGACAACTAAAAATTCATACACTCTCTAGTAAATACAACCAAACAAACAACCTGCAGGGGATTTTTTAAAATATCTACAAAGTCTCATTCTTTGAGTTTTTGAAGCAGTGACTTTAAAACTGTCCCTCTACTTTGAAATTTTTCTTTCTCGCTTTTCTACTAGTAACTTAATAATAACTGACAAGATTGTAGGATAAGAGGAGTACAATTCCTTACAATTACCACCACCAGAGTTCTGTTTTGGTCCATATTCCCAGAGGGATAAAGAATCTTTTTTTTTTGTATTTATTTATTTATTCCCTTTTGTTGCCTTTGTTATTTTATTGTTGTAGTTATTATTATTGTCATCGTTGTTGGATAGGACAGAGAGAAATGGAGAGAGGAGGGGAAGACAGAGGGAGAGAGAAAGGTAGATATCTGCAGACCTGCTTCACCGCTTGTGAAGTGACTCCTCTGCAGGTGGGGAGCCAGGGGCTCCACCCAGGATCCTTATGCCGGCCCTTGCACTTTGTGCCACCTACTGCACTACTGCCCGACTCTCAAAGAATCCTTTTTCTTTTCTTTTTCTTTTTCTTTTTCTTTTTCTTTTTCTTTTTCATAGAGACACAAAGAAGTAACAGGGAGAAATTTGAGAAGGGAGGGGGTGGGAATCTGTAGCACTGCACCACTCGTGAAACTTCTCTTCTGTAAGTGGGGTCCAGAAGCTTCTTGAACCTGGGTATTTTCACATGGTAATGTGTGTGCTCAACTGGGTTTGCCACAAACCTGCCTGTTCTTGCTCTCTTCATCTTTTCCTCTCTCTTCTTACCCTAGATTGTATTATACTACAAGGGATATTTCACATGATGCATCTCATTTACACAATAGTACCTAGGCTTAGATTCTCATGAAAGTGAAACAGCATTTTGCCTTGCTGTGTATGTGTCAACATAATTAGATCCAAATGGGCTGCTGGATGGTACTGGCACTTGGGCAAAAGTTCTGCTTTTAACAAAGCCACTTCTTTCTAAGTGCACACCTCTTCTATAATTATTGGAGTCATGGTATGATGTACACTTAGGTTTAAAAGACCCTGAGCTAGGGGGAGTCTCTTTTGGAGGCAAAGAGATTGCTGGTGCTTCTTTTCTGTGCTCTTCACATGGGGATAAGTCCCTCCTCAACACAGATCACAGCTCAGAAATAAGGAAAGCAAATGCTTACTGACGACAGGTAGAGAACATAAGTGACTGAAGTTGGCCAGATGGGTACACCAGTAAATGGGAGACCATACCAATCTGCAGTGGGGTAGCTGATATCCATCTATGGCCAAATGGGAATCATGCCATTTCTAGGCTACTTTTTTAGTTTGGATCTTTGTAAAATCATTTATAAGTACTGCCACTTGGCTTTGTTTGAGGTGTTAAGGAAGTTTGGTGTCCCTTCTTGAAGTCACATTCAAGGCCTGAGAATAGTTTCAGGGATAATTAGAGGAAAAATCCACACAGGATTGTGGGGGATAATGGTTGAGATTATGAAACTCTGTCACATCATCGATTGTGGAGATTCTCCTTCTATAATCAGTCTTGTCAGATGAGAGATTTGTTTTTCTTTTTTTGCCTTCAGGGTTTTTCTTTTTTTGCCTCGGTGGAGCTTGGTGCCTGCACTACTGCACTACCACTGCTCCTGCAGCCACTTTTTGATTTTTTTTTGATAAGACAGAGAAACTGAGAAAGGAAGGATAGATAAAGAGGGAGAGAGATAGATAGATACCTGCAGACTTGCTTCACCGCTTATGAAATGACCCCCCTCCCCATAGCAGGTGGGGAGCCAGGGGCTCAAACTGGTACTGTTGCACGGGTCCTTATACTTTGTACTATGTCAGCTTAACCCGGTGTACCACCACCTGGCCCACAAGTTTTGTTTTTTATTAAAGTAGCTATCTGTTTCCTTCTTTCCTTCCTATCTACCTTTATCTCTTTCTGCCAAAACACTACTGAATTCTGTTTTACCATGATACTAAGGATTGAACCTGGGACCTGGGAGGCTCAGGTATGAATATTGTTCTGCATAACTATTATACTATCTGTCTCTTTATTGCTTTTCTTTTATTTTCAGCTAATGTGCTTTGATATTAAGTTACACCATTAGACTTTATTCATTTTGGTTGGTGCTTAGTAAAATTTGTTTATTCATTTCTTTTTTTCCCTTATTTTTATTTATAAAAAGGAAACATTGACAAAACCATAGAAAAGAGGGGTACAACTCCACACAATTCCCACCACCAGAACTCCTTATCCCATCCCCTCCCCTGATAGCTTTCCTATTCTTTAACCTTTTGGGAATATGAACCCAAAGTCATTGTGGGATGCAGAAGGTGGAAGGTCTGGCTTCTGTAATAGCTTCCCCTCTGAACATGGGCGTTGACAAGTCGATCCATACTCCCAAGCCTGTCTCTCTCTTTCCCTAGTGGGGTAGGGTTCTGGGGAAGCTGAGCTCCAGGACGCATTGGTGGGGTCATCTGTCCAGGGAAGTCTGGTCGGCATCATGCTAGTATCTGGAACCTGGTTACTGAAAAGAGAGTTAACATACAAAGCCAAAGAAATTGTTGAACAATCATGAACCTAAAGGCTGTAATAGTGCAGATGAAGAGTTGGGGAGAAGGTCCTCCATTTTGTAGATAGCTAGTAAGCATATTTTAGTTATATTCCAAAGGGCCTGTGGCTATACTAGTTTTTTTTTTTCTTTCTTTCTTTTTCTTTTTCCCCCTGAGCCTGAAATCTGATATGCAGGTGGATCCAAGTTATTGTCTGGGGAGATAATGTCATGGCTGGAAAAAGGACCAGAAAGCTGCATCACGGAAGAGAGTAGCTCCTTAATATGGGAAAGGGGTATAAATATTGTTGACTGTAAACCCCATTGATTTGATCTGATCTGGGGCCCATATTCAGCTTAGGAGCCTATATGACCTCTGCATCCCTGTAGATTTGAGCTCACATTCTGTGATCATGAGTAGGAACATTCCAAGCTGTCCCAATATCAGGACCCATCTTCCTCAAATGTAGCATAGAGTATGTTGTCCAGCCTCCCTTTGGAGGATGGAACATTCTCTACTGTTGTTGATCAAAATTGAGGGCAAGGTCCTATGGGGGGCCCACATAGGGGTCTGTTTTGTTGTTCCTGATAGAGATTACCAGTAACAATGGAGAGAGGGATTTATTTGAGGTCTAGGCCCATCATGTCTGTTTGGGAATCTCAGGACTCCCTGAATAGGGCCCCAGCTGAGGGGGTGGCCTGATAGTGACTAAAGAGTCATCGTTAAAGTATGCCAGCCTCTTGCCCTTATTCAGCTTTTGCATTGATAAGGTTAGATTTGGAGTGAGTGAGAGAACTGTAATAGGAAGTAGGTGAGGCGTGTTCATTCATTTCTTAAAAACAAAATGTCATATTGCACAAAAGCAAAGGGCTATGGGGAAGTAAGGGGAGGGAGAGGAGAAAGAAAATTTTGGAGGCTTGGTACAAAATGAAACTGTACACTTATGTTAATGACTGCATTGTAAATCATTAACTCCCTCAAAAAAAATGGCAGAGGATTGGCAAAACAGTTCACTTGAATAATGTGACTCTTTGCTATGCACACAAACCATGTTTAAGCCTTGTTCCCACTGCTTTGGAGGAAGCTTTGGTACTGTGGCCTCTCTCTATATATTGAAAAAAATAAAAACAGCAGATAACATAATCACCTTATCATACAATTTAGCTACCTAAGTCATTCATAATGTGTATTAATAAAATGATTACATGCTTTTACTTGAATGGATTCTAATGAGGAAAAGAAAAATAAATAAAGATTAATCCTGAAGGATAGATTATCACATCAGGGTATATTACAACCATTTTGATACACAAAATAATAACAATGGTGTCTTATGGAATTTAGAATACATGTAGGGCTTGCAAAGGAACTTACCAGTTAGGTCACTGGGATGCATTGGATCGACCTTCTCGTGGTGCATCCCGTGTGTACCCATTCATTGGGGAAACTGATGATCCTTCCTAGCCGACTGAATCCACATGGATCCCAGTCACTTACAAAGCCAGCAACAAGCAGCTCCTGACAGCTTTCAACCTGACGCTGTTGACTGGCTACGGAAGAAGGGCAAACGCTAGAAGAAGAAGAAGTTAGGTCACCTGCTTTTCTATTATTTTTATTTTTATTTATTTTAAATATTTATTTTATGTATTTATTCCCTTTTGTTGCCCTTGTTTTATTGTTGTAGTTATTATTGTTGTTGTCGTTGTTGGATAGAACAGAGAGAAATGGAGAGAGGAGGGGAAGACAGAGAGGAGGAGAGAAAGATAGACACCTGCAGACCTGCTTCACCGCCTGTGAAGCTACTCCCCTGCAGGTGGGGAGCCGAGGTTTGAACCGGGATCCTTATGCGGTACTTGTGCTTTGCGCCACCTGCGCTTAACCCGCTGCGCTACAGCCCGACTCCAAAGAGAGAGAGGTAGACACCTGCAGATCTGCTTCACCGCTTGTGAAGCAACTCCCCTGCAGGTGGGGAGCCAGGGGTTCGAACCAGGATCCTTCCGCTGGTCCTTGCGCTTTGCGCCACCTGTGCTTAACCCACTGCGCTACCGCCCGACTCGGTCACCTGCTTTTCTATGAATGCAGCTCAGGTTCAAGCCCTAAGACCACATTGGAGGTTATATGGTACCAGAGGAAGCTCAGGTTCTTTGGTGTCTCTTTCTCTCTAAATGAAAATGCAGGATAGAGGGTATGATTGAGGCAGTGATTCTGCAAAACAAACAAAAAATGAACAAACAAAAAACATTACATGCAGATTAAAATTGCATAGCTAGTGGGAATTTAGAAGGCTATTCAATGGAATCATAGGGTTCTGTGGGTTTTCCTTGTCCAGGAAATGGTCAAGTTTTCATTTAGGGCATAATCTAGTGAGTAGAGCGCCTATATTCTGTTACCAGCCTATCTACCAAAAGAATAACAAAACATTGGCATGAACAGTCTAATATAGTTTAAAAAATAGAATAATAAAAATAAGAAATGGTACAAACTAAGCCTGAGAAGGAGAGAAAAAAAAGTCAGGAATAGATATAAGCAGTAAGAAAGTAGACTTAAGGGTGGGGAAAACAGCACAGTTATTACAAGCATTTTGAATAATGAAAAGGAGAAATCATTACAGATGCTGTAGATGTGAATAAAAAGAAGGCCCCAGGAGTCGGGTGTAGTGCAGCGGGTTAAGCCCACAGTGGCGTGAAGCGCAAGGACCCACATAAGGATGTTGGGGAATTATGCAGATGCAGTCTTTGCCCTCAGGTTTTGCCACTTCCTGCGATATTCTCAGGTGCTTTCCCCAACTAATCCTGTCCCGACACATCACTCCTGGTTGTTGCCCTATAAAACCCTCCCACTTCTGCTCCTTCCCTCTCCCTCTCCCCCTCCCTCTCCCCCTCCCCCTCCCCCTCTTCCTCTCCTCCCACTCTCTCTTGCCTGGTGGCGCAGTAGCGGGGGACGGCCATTTTGGCTGGCTCCACGTGGCCTGAACCACCCATCTGACCCAACAATAAAGGACTGTGCTCCCTTTCTGCTCCAAACCTCCTTTTTCTGCATCCTGCTGCCTCCAAGCGACATAAGGATCTTGGTTCAAGCCCCCGGCTCCCCACCTGCAGGGGAGTCGCTTCACAAGCGGTGAAGCAGGTTTGCAGGTGTCTATCTTTCTCTCCCTCACTCTGTCTTCCCCTCATCTCTCCATTTTTCTCTGTTCTAACAACGACGACATCATCAACAACAATAACTAAAACAATAATAAAAACAAGGGCAACAAAAGGGGAAATAAATAAATAAATAAATATAAAAAAAAATTTTTTTAAAAAGA